>NC_025996.2:92932443-93073564 GCF_000442705.2 Elaeis guineensis
ATTAGGAGATATGGAAGAGATAATGTTAAGATAATTATGCCAACTAATTGACTTAATTAAATCCTCTTAAACTTATAATTAAGAGTCCAATTAAACCCAAATGAATTTAGGTTAGATTCAAGGCTATGGACTTAATCAAATCAAAGTCTCGAAAAGAATTAGGTTTAACCATGTGCTAGCATGATTCTCATAAACCTAATAGAGTTTCAAATAAACCTTAACCCAATTGAAACTTCATAAGCTCAATTAGCAAATTCGAGATTAAATCCCTTAATGTGTGACCCCATAGATTTTATTCTATCTAGTAGTGAGATATATTGTGATCTCTATCATAATATCATCGAAACTCTTTTTGATGGATTGAAATATTTTTAATTCTACCCTTCGAGGGCCATCGATCATTAAAATGATGCTCGATGAGTCTCACAATCCACCAGTAACACCTAGCAGTATATAGTGAAGACTCAGTAGAATAAAATATGAACTGTTAGGTATAGTTATTATATGATTTAGTCCTTCTATCGTGAGCCCAGACTTGATGGAGGTCATGGAGAACTCGTCCAACCCCATCATTAGTCTTATGTAAGATTGGCTCGACTCGAGTTCATTTGTGAATCCCATAAAAATTCTTTTCTAGTATTCATACTTGCTTTGGCCAAAGATATTTTGAACTCAATCTCGCAAATCACATAGGACTTCTCTTTTTCTACCAAGATCAATAAATTTTATCTAGGTGCATCCTACTCCAAACAGCGAACCTGAACCTACTGAAGCCAACATACACAACAAGGACCCGAATGGCTAGGGATCAAAAAAATAATACAGTCAAACTCAATAGCCTCACTGTGAATAGCCAATATCACCACAGGATAAAAGATCACTCATACCACTGCAGCATCGAGAAGACCACTGACGAGTGAGTAGACATCTATGTGGTTCTCGTGTTGGTCACGCTCAGTGCAAGTTGTTCTTTAACAACCACCTGCACCTTCACCTCAGTGTCTCTACACTATAGACCCAAGACTCATCTTTTCACAAGGGAGGTGAACCATGCATCGATCTCAAATGGATTGATCATTGTCCTTCGTGATGATTCCTTGATCGGGAGCATTTGAAAATTAACCACTAATTAATATATATCTCAAATTCTTAACTCTTTAAGACTATACAAAAATCATCTTTGTTAATTTCTAAGACAAATCATAGATACATAAGCATGATTGGAAAGAAAAAGTCTTTTATTTATAATGAAAGTATTACAAGTATAAATTTAGGCTTTAGAAATATATAATGTGTCAGCCAACGATTGGCTTGTAGGGCACAAATCCAACAGTCCTCGTACCAATCTGATTTTTCAAAACTGCTAGATCGCGTGAAGATCACTCCTGGTGGCTGATCTGATTTGATCTTCTTCTGAAATCATCTCGGATCCTTTCGAGGTTGAAAATAGATCGACGGAGGTTGCTAGTCATTAGAAGAAAATTAGAGAAAATAACTTTTCTCTGATCTTAACTCTCTCTTCCAAAAACTCTAATGCTTAGGGCTAGTACACTCACCAAAGAATAGACGGTTCTCTTCTAAGCTCTCACACCAAAGGATGGCAACCCACCCTAGATCTCACACCCCCAAACTAAGGTTCAACCCCTCTCATTTCTAGGATCTCATGGTAGAATTTCTCTCTTAGGATCGGCACACAAAAACAAAATCCTTTTAATTGTTACCGATCATAAAGATAAGGATGAGATAAGGAACTGTTTGAGTTTGAATTCAAACTTCTTTCGAATTTAAACTCTAATGCCTATTATCCCTATCCAAAGTCAGATGAAAGAAGGGCCGATCATAGGTTTTTGGCATGGAAAACAATCAGAAATTATTTCTTATTGTCGCATAAACCAAGCACTTCACAAGGGCCGACTAGGATGAATAGATAAGGATTAGTCTTTAGGTCAAATTCAAACACCTTTTGAATTTTTCCTTAACCATCCTATCCTATCCATCAAGGGCGACAACTAGAGGCTATAGCATGATGTTTTCTCATGCTAAATCAAATTTAGGAAGAGAAACATGGCGTGAAGAGTTTAGGTGGTGCTAGGGAGGTAGTCCAATTTATTGGACTCTTGAACTTATCCAATTAGATTTAACCCAATCCAAATTAGATTAGGCCCAAATGAACATGATGAACCTAATCTAATTAGACCCTTATAGCCTTAATTAATCTTGATCAAATCAAAGAATTAACTGAGCCATAGTCCTGATCAAATCAGGATTAATTCTCCCTTAGCGATTAGGTCATCCCATAACTTAATCAGATTTGATCTAACTGAATCTAATTCAATTAGACTTAGTCCAGACTTTAGTACTCAATTAAATTGAGCTAATCAATAATTTAATTATTGACTAATTTTTTTTGAATATCACTGACTTTCAGTGAATCAGTTTATTAAAACTATTGCACAGGGTTAATTATCAATCATATTGATAACTTTATTCTCGATTGATTCTTAATCATTGATCAGCCATATGATCGGAGAGATACTTCTTATGTGTGTGATCTCATAGATTCGAACCTAAGACAATAGCACAAGAATAATTTCTACACCAATCGAAGTAACCATCTAGTAATGGGTCCCGACGTTCGAATAGGTCGAATGTGTGCAAAGCAACACTTGAAACCTACTGGACTATAGTTACCGTATAATTCATCTCTTTCACCCTAATACTCAAGGTGACTTAGGGTTTAACTGCCAACCCTAGAATAGTCAACCATATTATATTTCAACCTTTCAAATTCATTACATAGATTATCCTGACCAAGGTTTTACTGAATTGAAATACAGTGATGCATTAACTCTTATTCAGAGGGGTCAATCCCATCTTGACTCACACACCGACTACCACAAGTACTTGACTGTGTCCAGAAATCTTCCATCACTGAATTAGAAATTCAAGTAGTCCGACACCAAAGCACAGTGAGTTGCTTGCAAGTCATCATGATGATCTCAGATCAGAAGGACACTTATAACCATATCTCTTCGAAGTAATTCTTGACAATAAAGTACTCCAAAATTGATCATGTTCAGTGAGATATACTCCTTACATCTCACCTGCATGCCATACTAGTGTCTCCACACTCCTTGGTTAAGAGAACAACTAACTTATATGGCATACAACAACCTACACTTAATGTAGCTATCGTTCTAGTAATAGTATATCGTTTAGTCGCAAACATATTTAAGGACTCAACGATAAATCTTCTTTTGTCGAATCTAAAAGTCCTAAGAACTTCATCACAACATAAGAGATCATAAAAGAAGATGTACAACTTGTGATGAAATAAAAGATATCAAATATTTTTTATTAATAAAAATTTATATATATTTATAAATATGAGCTCAATCATCCACAAGCTGACAATTGATTTTGGGACATAATTTCCAACATGAGCTTAACATTCTAGGGTGTGCTCTAAGGGGGTTAGAGTACTTGTTTCTAAACCTTTGTTCACCATGCATCTATTCAATAGGTGCATGGTGGACATCCCCAAGGGCCTCTTTATATAGAGTTGTGTAGACTAAGGCCATAGTGTTCGGGGATAAATAGGATGCCTAATCTTGAGCCTTTATTGATAGTACCTGATGGAATTAAGGGTCCCTATATCTACTAGTATCAATTTTGAATTCAGACTCTTATTAAGAGATTTTATTAGAGCCACCCATATGATAGACATGAAGCGAAAATTTAGTGCAGGGGCAAAATGATAATTTTAAAACTTTTTCAAAATTACTATTTTACAGCGGAATTATTAATTAATCTAATTAATTAATACTAATTAACCCTATACTAGGATCTAAATATGATACAACAATATGCATTTAAATTTGAAATTCAAATTTGAATCAGTAAACATTTTACAGTACTGTGTTCAGAACACATCACCTTTTGCAGGTAGTCGATCACCGCAATCTGATCACCGTCGGAGGGCTCTGATCGTCACGTCGCAGCCACCCAACTGTCTGGCCTCTGCGGATCGTCCACACGAAGCTCCCGTCTGATCAGCTCCTCACGAATGCTAGTTCGTGATTTCACCCTTTTGATGGCAGATGTTGATCGAACTCCTTCGATCGATGTGTGCCGACTTCTCGGATGCTCCGGATCGTCTGCACAGTTACTTGAGAGGATGATGGATCTCTCTCTGAAATTTGGTGGACTCACGATACTCGTGGCACACCAATCTCACTTCCCGAACCCTAGGTAGAAACCCTAGGGTACACACCAAAAACCCTGCGCCCAATTTTCTCTCTTTTTTTTCTTTTTCTCTCGAAAGGTTTTGGACCTTCACCTTGTGCAGAAGCCTTCCTCACGCCCCAAAGTTTCTCTCCTAATTTTTCTACGCACGTCCCACCTTTCTCCTCTTTTTAAAACAACATCGAACGTGTCTTATCCGCGTGAGAGGATAAAGACAAGAGGTTACACATTTGAATTCAAATCAAATTTGAATTCAAACGAAAACCAACTTATCCCTATCCTTTTGGGCATGAGAAGAGAAGGGGCGTGGCTATTTGTGCGTGGAAAAAGTTTCACGAGAAACCTTTTCTCGTGTAAGTAATGTGGCGCACAAAATGGATAAGGATGAAAGGGCAAGTGATAAGTTATCCATTCAAATTCAAACATGCTTTGAATTTGAATGGCTAACTAATTATTTTATCCATCCATATGATGCACAAATGAGGATGTGGGAAAGGGTTTTGCGTGAGAAAAATTTCACGAGAAGTTTCTTCTCGTGAATTCAAATGGGTGCAAGGAATTTGGGTGACGCAGAGAATTTAAAACAAGGTGGTTTGATTCAAATTGAGCCAACCTAGTTTAAAATAGGTTGAGCACAATTAGACCAAATTAAACCCAACATAATTAGGCTTAATAAAATCCTAATCAAATCAGAAATTAACTAAACCTAACCCCTGATCAAATCAGGGACTAAACCACCTTAGCGATTAGGTCAACATTTAACCTAATCGGGTCAATCCAAACTGAATCCAATTCAATTGGACTTGATCCAAAAATAATTACTCAATCAAATTGAGTTAATTAGTGATTAAATCACTAATTAAACCTCTCATAAATATTGAGTCCAAATCCGATGGGCAATCAGGCATCAGAGACCATCGATATGAAACCCTGATCAAAGAGTTCAAATTTCAAATTCAAAATTCGAAATTCAAAATTTTGACCCCGGTACCCAAAATGTGTGGAACTCATGATTAGAGAATCCTAATTCTCAATCATAGAGTTCCAGATAGATAAGACTCATAATCAGCCATCAGATCAGAAAGGAACCTCTAATGTGTGTGACCCCGCAGGTTCGAACCTAAGCCGGTAGCACAGGAACCAATTTCTGTACTAATCGAAGTGACCATCTAGCAATGGTACCCGACGACCGGATAGGTCGAATAATCACAATCACAACATTCAGAACCTACGTGAATATGGTTACCGTATAATTCATCCCTTTTGACCCCTGTGTTTAGGATGACTCAGGGTTAAACTGTCAACCCTGATGATATCATCCGAATCGTGCTCAACTCAATTAGTCCTGTGACTCCTCACTAGGACTACCCTGGCCAAGGTTTTGCTAAATTGAAACACGACTGTACACAGCTCCTAAACTAGAGTGGTCAATCCCATCTTGACACACGCATCGACAAGTCAAGTACTTGACTACACCCAGCAACCTTCCGTCACTGAATTAGAAATTCAGGTAGTCCAGTGCCTAAGTGCAGTGAGTTGCTTGCAAGTCACCGTGGCGGTCTCAGGTCGGAGGGACATTTATACCCATATCCCATCGGAGCAAATCTTGACAGCAGAAATAGCTCCGGAGTTGGTCACGTTCAGTGCAGATGTACCATTACATCTCACCTGTATGCCATACCAGTGTCTCCACACTCTTTGGTTATGAGGACAACCAACCCATATGGCACACAACGACCTATGCTCGATAAATATTGTCGTCCTTGGTAACAACGTATCATTTGGTCGCGAACATGTTTAAGGACTAAACGACAAATCCTCCTTTGTCGAGTCTAAATAGTCCTAAGGACTTCACCACAACACAGGAGTTCATTAGAAGATGAAACATTTGTGATAAAAAAATATCAAAATAACTTTTATTTATTTATAATTTATGTACTAATACAAAAGGAGCACAACCGTCAACAGGCTGACGATTGGCTTTGGGACACTATTCCCAACAATCTCCCACTTGGCCTAAAGCCTATCGGTGCAGTATCTAATACCCATCTTCGATTTGTAGTCGTTGAACTCCTTCACCGCAATGGCTTTAGTGAATGGGTCGGCCAGGTTCTCCTTCCCGTCGATCTTCTGAAGGTCGACGTCACCTCGATCCACGATCTCCCGGATGAGATGGTAGCGGCACAGAATATGCTTCGTCCGCTGGTGTGCCTTTGGTCCCTTCGCCTGAGCAATGGCTCCAGAGCTGTCGCAGTAGAGCAGAACTGGACCAACAAGGGAGGGTGCTACTCCGAGCTCGGTGATGAATTTCCTCAGTCACACCGCTTCTTTGGCAGCATCTGATGCAGCAATATACTCCGCCTCGCATACTGAATCAGCCACAGTGTGCTGCTTGGAACTCTTCCAGCAGACAGCCCCACCATTAAGGGTAAAAATAAATCCTGACACACTCTTGCTATCATCTCGATCAGACTGGAAACTAGAGTCTGTAAACCCTATAAGTCTCAAGTCCGATTCACCATATATAAGCCACTGATCCTTAGTATTTCTCAAATACTTCAGGATGGTTTTAACAACCTTCCAGTGATTCTCTCCTGGATCAGATTGGTATCTACTCACTACCCCTAGAGAGTATGCCACATCTGGTCGTGTACATGTCATGGCGTACATGATAGATCCCACTGCCGAAGCATATGGAATCCTACCCATACGCTCTCTCTCTTGAGGTGTTGTCGGACAATCCCTCTTCGAGAGAGAAATTCCATGGCCTATCGGTAGATAGCCTTTCTTGGAATTTTCCATGCTGAACCTTTTCAGCATAGTATCAATGTACGTGGACTGAGATAAGCCAAGCAACTTTTTGGATCTATCCCTATAGATCCTCATCCCTAGGATGTAGGAAGCTTCTCCCAGATCCTTCATGGAGAACTGTGACGATAGCCAAATCTTTATTCCCTGTAATGCAGGGACATCATTTCCGATTAAGAGAGTGTCATCCACATACAATACAAGAAATACTACTGCTGGACCATTAGCCCACTTATAAATGCAGGGTTCTTCTCCGTTCTTAACGAAGCCATACGTTTTGATCGTCCTATCAAAACGTATGTTCCAACTCCGAGATGCCTGCTTAAGTCCATAAATGGACCTCTGTAGCTTGCACACCTTAGACTCATCTGTGGATGTGAACCCTTCAGGTTGTATCATATACACCTCTTCGTCCAGCTCTCCGTTTAGAAAAGCTGTCTTCACATCCATCTGCCAGATTTCATAGTCCAGATGGGCAGCTATCGCAAGCATAATCCGAATGGATTTGAGCATTGCCACAGGAGAAAATGTCTCGTCATAGTCTATACCATAACATTGACGATATCCCTTGGCAACCAGATGGGCTTTATAGGTCTCCACCTTTCCGTCTGTGCCCCTCTTCCTTTTGAAGACCCACTTACACCCTATGGGTTTTACTCCTTCGGGTGGGTCAACCAATGTCCACACATCGTTGACCTTCATGGACTCCATTTCGGATTTCATGGCCTCTAGCCATTTCTCAGAGTCAGGTCTCTGCATTGCATCCATGTAGGTGATCGGATCCTCATCGTTTTCATCAAGTTCGATAGGATCACCATCCCGGACCAAGAAACCATAGTATCTGTCCGGTTGATGTGGTACTCTACCAGACCGCCTTAAGGGTGCATAATCAATGGGCTCCGGATCTGATCTAATCAAATCTGGTTCAGGTTCAGTAACATGTGTCGGTTTTTCTACCTGTCGAACTTCGTCAAGTTCGACTTTAAAGGCAACAATTCCTTCACTAAGGAACTCCTTTTCTAAAAAGATTGCCTTAAGGCTGACAAACACCTTTTGCTCATCAGCAAGGTAGAAATAATACCCTTTGGTCTCTTTCGGGTACCCTATAAAATTACACTTGTCAGACCTAGGTCCAAGCTTGTCTGTAATTAAACGTTTAACATAAGCCGGACACCCCCAAACCCTAAGGTGCGAGAGTACTGGCTTACGTCCTATCCATATCTCATATGGCGTTTTGGCTACAGACTTACTCGAAACTCTATTTAGAAGGTAACAAGCCGATTCGAGCGCATATCCCCAGAGGGAGATCGGCAGACCAGCAAACCCCATCATGGATCGAACCATGTCTAACAGGGTCCGATTCCTCCTTTCGGACACACCATTATGCTGTGGTGTTCCAGGAGGAGTCCACTGAGAGAGAATCCCATTCTCCCCTAGATACGTCAGAAACTCATTGGAAAGGTATTCACCTCCTCGATCAGATCGAAGAGTTTTAATACACTTCCCAGTTTGTTTTTCTACCTCATTTCGGAATAATTTGAACATTTCAAATGATTCCGACTTATGCTTCATTAAATAGACATACCCATACCTAGATAGGTCATCTGTGAAGGTTATGAAGTAGAAAAATCCACCTCTTGCACTTGAGCTCATGGGTCCACATACATCAGAATGTACCAGACCTAAGAGTTCACTGGCTCGCTCACCTTTTCCAGTAAAAGGTGACTTGGTCATCTTTCCAAGAAGACAGGACTCACAGGTTGGAAGTGATTCACAATCACTAACTTCAAGAATTCCTTCTTGAGCCAACCTGCTTATCCTGTTCTTATTGATATGACCTAGCCTACAGTGCCAAAGGTAGACTTCTGACACATTATCTATTCTAGAGCATTTACCGAATTTTTGAACCACATTAACAGGCTGTGATAGTAAGTAAATTCTATTATTTAATTGTCCAACAAATATTGTAACACCATTCAAAATGATATTGCAAATATTTCTTTTTATTAAAAAATCATAACCGTACATGGCCAAAAGGCCTACAGAAATAATATTTAATAAAAAACTTGGACAATAGTGACATTCACTCAGAATTACATTACGAGAATTGATTACAAGACTCATGATTCCTAAAGCTAGAACTGGAACTTTGCTTCCATCTCCAACATTCAGGAACCTCTCGCCTTCATCAAATCTCCTACTGACCTGCAGACCCTGCATCGAATTACAAATATGATAAGGGCTTCCGGTATCCAATACCCAGGCAGTAGTATCACAAATCGAAAAGTTGCAAGGAGTTATCATATAATTACCTTGCTTCTTCTTTGGCCTGTTCGGGTCCAGTGAGGCAATGTATTGAGGACAGTTCCTCTTCCAATGCCCGTGCTTCTTGCAAAAGAAGCACTCCGTCTGGCTCTGGTCATGCTTGCGCTTCTTGGTCTGACCCCGTGCTACTGTCCCAGCATGAGATTGCACCTTCTTATTTTTCTTCTTCTTGTTCTTCTTCCCCTTCCCAAAGGGTTGACGACGAGAAGAAGACCCTCCCACTACATTCACCGACTCCTTATGGAGTTGGTGATCCTTCTCAAAGTTCTGCAGCAACCCCAACAATCCGTGGTAGTTTACTGCAAGATTTGTCATTCGAAAATGAGTAAGGAATGGGAGGAAGGACTTGGGCAAGGAATTAAGGATCGCATCCTTACCGAGCTGCTCGTGCAGAGGAAAGCCCAATTTGCTTGGCGCTCAATCATCTCGATCATATACAGTACATGATCAGTGACTGAGGCCCCATCCCTCATCCGAGCATTGAAAATAGCACAACTAGTTTTGTGCCTTTCAACGTCGTCAGGCGTGCCAAAGGAGTCGTTCAACATTTGAAGCATCTCCTGTGGCTGGGCGTTCTCAAACCTTCGGCTGAACTCGTCATTCATTGCTGCCAGCATAATACATCGAACGGTGGTGCGGTCATTGAGCCACTTCAAGTAAGTGTCTCGGATCGCTTTACTAGCATTCGGAGCTGGCTCCTCAGGTGCTGGATCCATTACTACATAAAGGATCCGCTCATGCTCAAGGACGATTTTCAATTTTCGATACCAGCTATCAAAATTGGGTCCCATGAGCTTGTCATTATCTAATAATGACCGGAGCGACAGGGTAGTGGCCATAGCTGCTTAAAGGAAAACGAGACATCTATTAGTACATAAATTAATGCTAAAGACTTGGACTTTAGTCTAAAATTTTTCCCAATATTTTTACGAACTGGTAGCCTCATCCTCCAATTCGAGAAATTACTTTAATTCCTTAATGGGTACTAGAATCCACACAGACTACACACGAGCCCAACTTTGGTTGGTCAACCCATGTGCATCTATGGGTAGGTTCTTAACCAGTTGTTTCTCTAAACAACTTCTAGTAATTTATTTTGCCCCAGAACCTAATCAGTAGGCTTTGGCCTCCACTGAAAAGATCTGGTTAGGTCCAACCATTAACATGACTTAATTTAGTGAATCGGACCAATAAATGATCAGGCCCGACTTTGGCCGGCCAACCTAACCACCATCAGAAAGACTCAATCAAATTATCATATTATGAATAATAATTCCATTAGCCAATGAGCACCAGGTCTTTGGGCCTCCAATGATCATTGAACTAATGGACTCATTATCATTCACTTAATGGGAGGCTATGACTTAGTTATCATTATAACTTAATCATTTTAGGGACCTAATAATTTTGAGGATTTTATTAAAGAATAGTAGAGAAGAAATCATCCAGCCAATTTCAATCCTCCCACTGACTTCACCAAGTCAGATTAAAAAGGATTTAATTAAAGCTGGCATTAGGAGCACCTAAATCAGTCATACTGATTTACCTAATGACATGGGTGAGCTCTAATCACCAAGTGATCTAATCAAAATCTAACTTACCAGATTGGCCAGGTAAGTGAGATCAGTGGTGGGGATTTGCCATTAACTCGTCAATGATCGAATCAATGCGAGTAGCTCCCGCTTAAGAACCACTGATCAAAACTGCCGAACTTACCTTAGACACCAACCGGTTCATTAGTTTTAATTTTGATCAACTTAGTAAATAGAGCTCCACCGCGTAGCCATGAATTAAGTCCATCTTGGTCTAGTTAAAGACATGGACCCATTCAACTACAACTATTGAAGTTGAGTCTAGAGTATCCTTGACCTAATCTAATTCAACTTTTGATTAGATTTGACCAATTACTCCAATTAGTCCATTTTTTTAAACTAACCTTAGGTCTAACCCAATTATGGACCTAATTCATCTAACCCATTGACCCAAAAGTTTATGCAATTGTCTTAGGTCTTAATTCACAATTCTAGACCTACTAGACAACACTTAATTCTTTTAATTAAGTACTTGGGCTGATGGGTCAGGGTTTGGCATTTCGAAAATAATTTTCAAATTTGAAAGATTTTATTTTCTGTTCACCAAATGTGTTAACTCATTTCACAAACGGGTCAGCACATTTCATAAACAGCAATTCTATTGCTCATTTCATAACAGAAAATAACTCAAAATAAATCATAAATTTTCTTTTAGATCTAATCTAACACATTCATGATAAATTTCTTAATTAAGTCCTTTCGCTGCTTCATCGGCATGGGATATAATTGCATCGGCACCCCTACCGCCATAGGAGACCCATCGAATGGGAAGAGAGGGCCTTTAAACCCTACTTTTCTCCTATGACCGGACGGCCATGGCAACCAACCCAATTAGATTACTTGCTACTTGGATCATGTATATCTAAATATACAAATTTCAAAATTTAAATTTTGAATTTCAAATTTCAAATTTCAAATTTCAAATTTTAAATTTCAAATTTGAGATTTCAACCAAATTTCAAATTTCGAATTTTCAATCTTTGAATTTTAAATTTTGAATTTTGAATTTCAAATTTCGAATTTCAAATTTCAAATTTCAAATTTGATATTTCAACCAAATTTCAAATTTCAAATTTTGAATTTCAAATTTCAAATTTCAAATTTCAAATTTCAAATTTTAAATTTCAAATTTGAGATTTCAACCAAATTTCAAATTTCAAATTTTGAATTTCAAATTTGAAACTTCTAACAAATTTCAAATTTCAAATTTCAAATCTTTTTGAATTTTGAATTTCGAATTTTGAATTTCAAATTTAAATTTATAGATTACACCTTAATCTACGCATGCATATGTATATCATATTCTAGAACCTGCTCTGATACCATTTGAAGCGAAAATTTAGTGCAGGGGCAAAATGATAATTTTAAAACTTTTTCAAAATTACTATTTTACAGCGGAATTATTAATTAATCTCATTAATTAATACTAATTAACCCTACACTAGGATCTAAATATGATACAACAGCATGCATTTAAATTTGAAATTCAAATTTGAATCAGTAAACGTTTTACAGTACTGTGTTCAGAACACATCACCTTTTGCGGGTAGTCGATCACCGCAATTTGATCACCGTCGGAGGGCTCTGATCGTCACGTCGCAGCCACCCAACTGTCTGGCCTCTGCGGATCGTCCACATGAAGCTCCCGTCTGATCAGCTCCTCACGAATGCTAGTTCGTGATTTCACCCTTTTGATGGCAGATGTTGATCGAACTCCTTCGATCGATGTGTGCTGACTTCTCGGATGCTCTGGATCGTCTACACAGTTACTTGAGAGGCTGATGGATCTCTCTCTAAAATTTGGTGGACTCACGACACTCGTGGCACACCAATCTCACTTCCCGAACCCTAGGTAGAAACCCTAGGGTACACACCAAAAACCCTGCGCCCAATTTTCTCTCTTTTTTTTCTTTTTCTCTCGGAAGGTTTTGGACCTTCACCTTGCGCAGAAGCCTTCCTCACGCCCCAAAGTTTCTCTCCTAATTTTTCTACGCACGTCCCACCTTTCTCCTCTTTTTAAAACAACGTCGAACGTGTCTTATCCGCGTGAGAGGATAAAGACAAGAGGTTACACATTTGAATTCAAATCAAATTTGAATTCAAACGAAAACCAACTTATCCCTATCCTTTTGGGCGTGAGAAGAGAAGGGGCGTGGCTATTTGTGCGTGGAAAAAGTTTCACGAGAAACCTTTTCTCGTGTAAGTAATGTGGCGCACAAAATGGATAAGGATGAAAGGGCAAGTGATAAGTTATCCATTCAAATTCAAACATGCTTTGAATTTGAATGGCTAACTAATTATTTTATCCATCCATATGACGCACAAATGAGGACGTGGGGAAGGGTTTTGTGTGAGAAAAATTTCACGAGAAGTTTCTTCTCGTGAATTCAAATGGGTGCAAGGAAGTTGGGTGACGCAGGGAATTTAAAACAAGGTGGTTTGATTCAAATTGAGCCAACCTAGTTTAAAATAGGTTGAGCACAATTAGACCAAATTAAACCCAACATAATTAGGCTTAATTAGGCTTAATAAAATCCTAATCAAATCAGAAATTAACTAAACCTAACCCCTGATCAAATCAGGGACTAAACCACCTTAGCGATTAGGTCAACATTTAACCTAATCGGGTCAATCCAAACTGAATCCAATTCAATTGGACTTGATCCAAAAATAATTACTCAATCAAATTGAGTTAATTAGTGATTAAATCATTAATTAAATCTCTCATAAATGTTGAGTCCAAATCCGATGGGCAATCAGGCATCAGAGACCATCGATATGAAACCCTGATCAAAGAGTTCAAATTTCAAATTCGAAATTCAAAATTTTGACCCCGGTACCCAAAATGTGTGGAACTCATGATTAGAGAATCCTAATTCTCAATCATAGAGTTCCAGATAGATAAGACTCATAATCAGCCATCAGATCAGAAAGGAACCTCTAATGTGTGTGACCCCGCAGGTTCGAACCTAAGCCGGTAGCACAGGAACCAATTTCTGTACTAATCGAAGTGACCATCTAGCAATGGTACCCGACGACCGGATAGGTCGAATAATCGCAATCGCAACATTCAGAACCTACGTGAATATGGTTACCGTATAATTCATCCCTTTTGACCCCTATGTTTAGGATGACTCAGGGTTAAACTGTCAACCCTGATGATATCATCCGAATCGTGCTCAACTCAATTAGTCCTGTGACTCCTCACTAGGACTACCCTGGCCAAGGTTTTGCTAAATTGAAACATGACTGTACACAGCTCCTAAACTAGAGTGGTCAATCCCATCTTGACACACGCACCGACAAGTCAAGTACTTGACTACACCCAGCAACCTTCCGTCACTGAATTAGAAATTCAGGTAGTCCAGTGCCTAAGTGCAGTGAGTTGCTTGCAAGTCACCGTGGCGGTCTCAGGTCGGAGGGACATTTATACCCATATCCCATCGGAGCAAATCTTGACAGCAAAAATAGCTCCGGAGTTGGTCACGTTCAGTGCAGATGTACCATTACATCTCACCTGTATGCCATACCAGTGTCTCCACACTCTTTGGTTATGAGGACAACCAACCCATATGGCACACAACGACCTATGCTCGATAAATATTGTCGTCCTTGATAACAACGTATCATTTGGTCGCGAACATGTTTAAGGACTAAACGACAAATCCTCCTTTGTCGAGTCTAAATAGTCCTAAGGACTTCACCACAACACAGGAGTTCATTAGAAGATGAAACATTTGTGATGAAAAAATATCAAAATAACTTTTATTTATTTATAATTCATGTACTAATACAAAAGGAGCACAACCGTCAACAGGCTGACGATTGGCTTTGGGACACTATTCCCAACAAGACGATCATCGAAGCTTAAAATATTCATAGTTTGAAGTTTATCACCAGCCATATTAAAAAAGGCAATCCAATGCACATCAACCCAAATAGAAGCTTCACCAGCATGAACATAATTGAAATTTTTATGTAAATTACTTCCAAGATGTCTAGCATCAATATCTTTCCAATGCATTTTCAATCATACTAAATAGAGGTTGGATGAAAAAGTTATTGACGACATATTGAAGATGTGTATCAATTCTAACAACTTCCCAAAACTATGAAAACGCCATTTAAAGGCCCAAATTTAAAGCACTTGTTTTCTTTTATTGTAATCCAAATTTCTGTATCTCTTTTTAAAAAAAATCATATTTGATGAGTTAGGAGTTTTGTAGGAGTTAGGAGTCTATTTTCACCTATTTAATTAATATTTATCTCTCTATTTTCTTGAGAAAATATGTATCCCACAAAAACTAGGAAGTCTATTCGTTTTATTTAGATCTTGTCTATAAATAAATTCTAGTTGTCCTCTTTTGACTTAAGTATTTATCAGTAAAGCTGTTGAGGTTTTTCTTCAATTTCATGCTTGGAGTGATTTTCTGTTGCCATGGTGTGAGACTGCAATTGTGTGAGAGATAACTAGTGCGAGACTAGAAACCTCTATCATTCCTTAGAGTGGTCGGAGATGTGAAGCCGAAGACTCTTAGGATGTCGCATTAGGCCATCAGTCATCCCACCTCTAGCTTATTTTTTGCTTCTGGTTCAGCTTTCTTCTATGCTATTTTGATTTCATGTAGGCTTGCCTACTTCAGTACCTTCAAGCCTTATTTAAGGCTCAGGTTTCATTGATCAACTTTTTCTATTTCCTTCTTCATTTTTTTTTTGTTTTTTCTTAGCCTTAAAGAGCTAGTATGAGATAGGCATTCAGATCTTGCTTTGTCTAGTTTCTTTTGCATTAGTTTAGATCTAGTCGCTTTTGCTTTGCTTTGTTTTACTAGGGTCTTATTTCTTTTGCCTACTTTTGCTTAGATCTAATTTCTTTTGATTTCATCTCACTTAGATCCGATTGTCTTCTTATTTGATTTCACCCTTTTTAGATATTACTTCTCCCTTGCTTAATCTTGCCTACATATTGTCATTGCAAGTATGCTAGTTCCTAGGTTTTTTATTGTATACATGTGTAGCAAGTTTTTTTTTTGTTTTGTTGCTTTTGCTTTTGCTATTAGCTTGTAGATCTTTACTTGCACTTCGCTTCAAGTCATCAAATAAAACATGAAGAGATAAAATGACACAAACCACCAAAAAAATCAAAATTATAAGCCCCATATCCGAGTTATTTAATTTGCATTCATTCTTCACCCTTTTAGACGCTTTCACACCCTTTTTGACTAGTGTGAAAGGCTCTAAAAGCAGCCTACCCTTAGCATTTATCATCAAGCCACCTATGTATAATCACCTTCTTCACCCCTTCTGCGAAGCACTGATGAGTAGTGATTGGGCAAGCCTAGATCCTCATTTATGTGTCATGTAAAGGACACGATAGGTGCCCAACAGGATGTTTTGCAATGAATAAAATAGGAAATAAGGAATAGGATTGCTCTTTTTCAATAAATCACCTTGAATACGTAAGTAATATCCATGATAAGAGAAATATATACCTACAGGGAGATAGAGGCTGCAAAACACATGACTTTCTGAGAACTACTGTCCACAGCCACTTCAATCTGTATACTTATCGAGAGCTTTGTGTAGCTCTGAGTTTCCAGTAACCATAGACCAAGGGGCTGCAATGTAAAAAAGACGTCTTAAATGAGAACGACTGAAGGCTTGTAGGTAATCTATTTACATAGCCAAGAGCTTCAGCTTAAAATTTACCAACATAATTTGAGATGCAAGCCTTGTTCATTCGATTGCTGAAAGCTTGATTCAAACAAAAAAAGGAGAAATTTCTTCTTCCAATCCTCTCAGTTTGGGTCCCATGAAAGAATAATTCACAAAGAGTTTTATAAAAAATGAAGAAAGCAAGATTTTTGGCACTTTTATTTTTAAAATTCAAGGTACAAAATTACGGTACAGACCTTTAGTAATTGTAAATCCATGCCTTCACATCCGATTCATATTCTAGTTAAAGAGATTAAATCTTCCAAAAATAATCAAAAATATAAAATTACCAAAAATTATCCAGGAAGCTTGAACTTGATTATTATATTAGTCACCTATGGTGTTGCCTAAATCTTCACAGCGGAGAGAAACTTTCATCAATGATTATTGTGAAGAGTAATTCAAGTTTGACCGGCCATTTCAGAAGCCTAAATAACCTCTAGTTAGGGTCGTTTCAAGTGTAACGAGACTGTTGATGGATTGCCACATCATAGATCTCCTTGTGATGGCCAATTTAAAAATAAAACAAAATAAAATATAAAATAAAGAACTACTGAAACAGAGACTTTGTTGTGCAAACAAGCTCTAGATTGGAAATTTTGCCTGCAAACTCTCTCCATAGAGCATCCTTAAAGTGGGCTGGTTGGTCTGCAACAGATTTGGGAACAGATATAGTAAGCCGCCTAGATCAAACTTGATATAGGATTTAATGAGTACTTCTTGACACTAAAGAAGTTTATTTTTCTCTTTTCAGCATAGAAAAAGATCTTGATTAGAATTCTGCAATGATTTATTTCCTCTTTGTGGTTAAGATCTACATGCAGCAGGTTTTAACATTAAGCCATGCTAATTAATGTAACTCGGAATGGAAACATCTCGATATAAATTGTAATAGAGCTCAAGAACTCCATTCAACTTTGAACACATAAATATTAAGGTGAAATAATAGTTTGACAGCTTTGATTCTCATTTCAAGCTGCTGCACCAAGCTCTCAAGGAAGATGGCCATGATCTTGTTCCTCTTCTTTTATTCTCATGCAGCTTTTTAAACTCTTAATCATAATTCATGGTTGGAGCCACATGTTCATCTTGGGATATTCACTGAATCTCTCCCAATGTGAACTCTCAGAGATTGTACCTATGCAAGCTTTCAATGGAGGCCCCATGATCTTGATTCTCTACAGAGAACCATATCAAATGCATTTCTCGGAGAGGCCCCTACCAAAATTTTGAGCCAGGTCCTAAGAACAACAATAAGAAAAGAAAAAGAAATCTGTTCAAATTTGAGAGGTTATGTCACGTCCCTGACCCGAGATTTGAATCGAGAGTCGCGGCAACCACCGCATACTTACGAAGAACTCTCTCCATAAGCATGCAAGGCATCTCATCACGATATCAATACATCACAGCAGAATAAATTCAAAAAATTATTATTCAACTGTAATTCAAGTAATTAAATCAAATGCCTTACATCCAATAAAATTTTTGTTAAAAATAAAACATTAGATCTAAGTTTATTGAAGTTGACAACGCTAAATCTCGTCTCTAAAAGCTCTGTCCCAATATTTCTTCCCACGCTCGAAATTAATTATCTGAATCTGAAAAATAGAAAGAAAGGAAATGAGCTAGACAGCCCAGTAAGTAACAAGTATCTCTACCAAATAATTCAGATATTATATAATTTTCAAGAATAATGCTGCAAATAAACATAAGAGTATATTTCATGCTGATTTAATACAAATCAAATATTTTCAAATATTCACATATAATATAATCATAAATTCGATTCGATTCAAAACACTCGTAACTCAACAGCCTTGACTATGACCAACGTTTAACCCCCATTGGCGGGGTCCACAGAATACCAGCGCACAACCCCCACTGGCAGGGTCCACAAATACCAGCGCACAACCCCCACTGGCAGGGTCCACAAACACCAGCGCACAACCCCCACTGGCAGGGTCCACTGGGTACAACGTATAATCCCCATTGGCGGGGCCCACTGAAACATAGTTAGGCTGAGAGCATAAATTCGATCTACATCAAACACTTTGTATCATAATATATCATAATTTTTCACTGAACATGCGCATAAATCGACATACCATAACATTTCAAAAGCACTTTTCTTTCAAAACATAATTTCATAAATTATGCATAATTTCAGAGAATAATTATTTATTTTCAGAATAAATATGGAATATCTCGAGAAGATGATTCATTACTTACCTTTCACGAAGCACTGAACGAATAGATCGACTAACTTCTAGGAGATTCTTCCGCACCTATTATCCAAAATTATATTTTTATATTAATTTTAATTCAAAATTCAATCTAACAAATCCCAAAATCAAAACCTCACTTAAAATCAGACTCTTCCCTAAACTCGATCAAAATCATCAGATGAAGCCTTCCACTACGCTAATCCTAGAGGAATAACTTTAGAGAGAGAGAAATCCATCAAGAGAGAGAAACAATCTAGAGAAAGAAAATTTTAGAAAGAGAAAGTAGAGAGAGAAAGTTCAATTCTATAGAGAGAAAGTCAGGGTTCAGACTGAGAGAAGAGAGAGAAACTTTCTCTCTCATCATTTTTTTATTATTATAATTTTTTATTTATTTATTTATTTTATATATATATTTTATTTATTTATTTTTATTTTTATTTTATTATTTATTATTATTTTTTTCTTTTCTTTTCTTTTCTTTTCTTTTCTTTTTCTCTTTTTCTTCTTTTTCTTTTCTTTTCTTTTTCTCTTTTTCTTCTTCTTTCTCTTTTCTTTTCTTTTTTTTTCTTTTTTTCTTCTTGGGCTTCTTCCAGGCCGAACAGAGGACGGTGGTTCTCCGGCCTTGACCGGCCGTTCGGGCCACGGCCGCCGCGGCAGAGGCCGGCGGCAGAGGGGGGCCACTCCCCCGATCACGGAAGAGCATGGCCGGCGATCGATTTCGATCGCCGGCGCCGGAAAAATTCAAGGGAAAAGAGACCGAAACAGGGGTCTCTTTTCCGACGAAAATCGGCGACACCCGTCGCCGGCAGCCTCAAGCAAAGGTACGGGAAGAAAGGGAAGGAAGAGGGGAAGGAAAAGGAAGACTCACCCCGGCCTCCGGTGACCTCACCGGTGAGCAATCACGGCGAGAAACCGAATGGTGTCCGCGGCTTCGATCGAGAAAGACGGAGAGAAAGAGAGAGGGAGAAGGCCGATGTTCGATCTCAAGGGAGAGGGGGTCTTCTTATAGAGGGTCCTAGGACTTCGAGAGGTCCTAGGACTCCCAAATCGCTCGGGTTTCGCCGGAGAAGAAGACTCCTATCGGGAGTCTTCTTCCCGATTTTCCTCTGTTTTTTTTTTATTATTTTAGGCTTTGGTGGGATGAGATTGGGCTTGGTTTGGGCTATAACATTCTTCACCCCTAAAAAGAAATTTCGTCCTCGAAATTTTTCATGCCTGTAACCATTGTATTGGAAGCCTGTGCATTTTGTTGAGTAAGCACATAAACTCTTCCCTGATTTTTAGAATTCTGTCCACCACCCTTATGTTGTCCTTCATAAGTTCTTTGGCCAACTTGATTTTCTATATTTAGCGGGCAGCTAGCAATTTTATGATCCATCTGACCACATTTGAAACAAACACCTGTATTCCAATAGCATTCCTTGTCTGTATGATTTTTGCCACATCTGGAGCACGGCTCACCATCAATCTGTTGAGTCTTATTATCTATTGCTCCCTTAGCTGATCTTTTGATATTTTTATTATTCAGCCCTTGTGTGTCATTTGATTTTGCTCTCTTTCTTTGCTTTCTTTCTCTTTCCATGCGTTCTTCATTGACTTCTCTTTCAATTATCAGTGCTTTGTTTACCACATCGGCATAAGTTGTCAATTCATATGGAACCACTTGTTTTCGAATCTCAGTTCTTAGTCCCATCTCAAACTTATGAACACGTTCTTGCTCACCATCCACTAATCTCGGAGCAAATTTTGCTAACTCTGTAAATTTTGCTTCATATTCAGTCACACTCATACCCTTTTGCTTCAAATAAATAAACTCTTGCTCTTTCTGGATCCTTATACTCCAAGGAAAATACTGATCATAGAATGCAATCCGAAATCTTTCCCAGATAAGTATTTCGCCGTCTTGTTCATGCTTGCGCTGTAGTCGCTGACACCAGTTGTATGCTTCTCCTTGTAGTAAATAAGCTGCATATCGAATCTTTTCTTCATCAAGACACTCTTGGACAGCGAAGGCCTTCTCCATCTCCATTATCCAGTTGTCAGCCTCCAAAGGTTCAGTAGTCCCCTTGAAAGCTGGAGGAGCAAGCTTTTTAAATTCTGAAATGTTGTTTCGTTGTACTGGTTGCTCTCCATGTTGTGGTGGTGGATGCTGATGTTGTTGTGTATCTCGTTGTATCTGCTGTTGTTCAAGCATTTGCTGCTGTATTTGTTGTTGCGCTTGTACCATCCTGATTAGGGTCTGTATTAACTGAGCCATATCTGGTTCTTGACGTGCTCTCGAAGCACTCCCATTAGGATCTACGACTCCCTCCTCCTGAGGGGTGCCACTGGTCAGATGGGGAGTGCTACCATCCCGTGGTTGTGATGTCTCTCTTGCAATTCCTTGAGTAGTTCTTGTCATTCTACGGGGAGGCATGGTACCTTGTAGTAGTAAAACCTTATTAGATTCATTTATCTATTTGTTAGGATGGGTTTATTATGATGCTCATACTCTAACATCCCAATATTCCTAATGTTTACCCACCTACACTCATACTATGTCAAATTCTATGTGTCATAATTTATCCACTTATGCTCTGATACCATATTAATTGTCACGCCCCCGACCCGAAATTTGAATCGAGGGTCGCGGCAACCGCTGCATACTTATGAAGAACTCTCTCCATAAGCATGCAAGGCATCTCATCACGATATCAATGCATCACAGCAGAATAAATTCAAATAATTATTATTCAACTGTAATTCAAGTAATTAAATCAAATGTCTTACATTCAATAAAATTTTTGCTAAAAATAAAACATTAGATCTAAATTATTGAAGTTGACAACGCTAAATCTCGCCTCTAAAAGCTCTGTCCCAATATTTCTTCCCATGCTCGAAATTAATTATCTGAATCTGAAAAATAGAAAGAAAGGAAATGAGCTAGACAGCCCAGTAAGTAACAAGTATCTCACCAGATAATTCAGATATTATATAATTTTCAAGAATAATGTTGCAAATAAATATAAGAGTATATTTCATGCTGATTTAATACAAATCAAATATTTTCAAATATTCACATATAATATAATCATAAATTCGATTCGATTCAAAACACTCGTAACTCAACAGCCTTGACTATGACCAACGTTTAACCCCCATTGGCGGGGTCCACAGAATACCAGCACACAACCCCACTGGCAGGGTCCACAAATACCAGCACACAACCCCCACTGGCAGGGTCCACAAACACCAGCGCACAACCCCCACTGGCAGGGTCCACTGGGTACAACGTATAATCTCCATTGGCGGAGCCCACTGAAACATAGTTAGGCTGAGAGCATAAATTCGATCTATATCAAATACTTTGTATCATAATATATCATAATTTTTCACTCAACATACGCATAAATCGACATACCATAACATTTAAAAGCATTTTTCTTTCAAAACATAATTTCATAAATTATGCATAATTTCAGAGAATAATTATTTATTTTCAGAATAAATATGGAATATCTCAGAAGATGATTCATTACTTACCTTTCATGGAGCACTGAATGAATAGATCAACTAACTTCTAGGAGATTCTTCCGCACCTATTATCCAAAATTATATTTTTACATTAATTTTAATTCAAAATTCAATCTAACAAATCCCAAAATCAAAACCTCAATTAAAATCAGACTCTTCCCTAAACTCGATCAAAATCATCAGATGAAGCCTTCCACTACGCTAATCCTAGAGGAATAACTTTAGAGAGAGAGAAATCCATCAAGAGAGAGAAACAATCTAGAGAAAGAAAATTCTAGAGAGAGAAAGTAGAGAGAGAAAGTTCAATTCTAGAGAGAGAAAGTCAGGGTTCAGACTGAAAGAAGAGAGAGAAGAGAGAGAAACTTCTCTCTCATCATTTTTTTTATTATTATAATTTTCTTATTTATTTATTTATTTATTTATTTATTTATTTATATATATAATATATATATTTTTATTTTTATTTTTATTTTATTATTATTTTTATTTTTATTTTCTTTTCGGCGGTTCTCCGGCCTTGACCGGCCGTTCGGGCCACGGCTGCCGCGGCGGAGGCCGGCGGTAGAGGGGGACCACTCCCCCGGTCACGGAGGAGCATGGCCGACGATCGATTTCGATCGCCGGCGCCGGAAAAATCCAAGGAAAAAAGACCGAAACAGGGGTCTCTTTTCCGACCGAAAATCGACGACATCCGTCGCCGGCAGCCTCAAGCAAAGGTACGGGAAGAAAGGGAAGGAAGAGAGGAAGGAAAAGAAGACTCACCCGGCCTCCGGTGACCTCACCGGCGAGCAATCACGGAAAAATCAACGGTGTCCGCAGCTTCGATTGAGAAAGACGGAGAGAAGAGAGAGGGAGGAGGCCGATGTTCGGTCTCAAGGAGAGGGGGTCTTCTTATAGAGGGTCCTGGACTTCGAGAGGTCCTAGGACTCCCAAATCGTTCGGGTTTCGTCGGAGAAGAAGACTCCTATCGGGAATCTTCTTCCCAGTTTTCCTCTGCTTTTTTTTTTTTTTTTTTTTTGGGCTGAGATTGGGCTTGGTTTGGGCTATAACAGGTTAGAAGTCTCAATTGTCCCCAGATTTCTTGTGAGAGATATTTCTTAGATCTCTCTCTAAATTGAATCAACCCTAATGAAGGGTCGAGTGACTTTGAAATAGGAGGTCAAAATCACCTCTACATATTATATCACAGTAGACCAGAGACTTGGCTTCTGTCATCATGTAAAGACAAATGGGGAATAAATCTGGGGGACATGCAAGGTTATTCATGGTGTAGGCCTCGTATTTGGAGAAGAGTGTTGGCCGTATTTGGAATGCAAAATTTATCTAATTATGAATTGGTTTGGTGTGGAAACTACTAACGAATGTGAGTTTGAATTAGATACAACCATGTTCTACCCGGCCATAAGTGTACATTCCCACGAGGCAGACAGCTATGATGGGTATTTCTTTGTTTACAGAACTCTAGCAATCGAACAGGATGGTTTTATGGGATTCATCAGCTGCTTGCCTAATTTTGGCTGGTAGATGGATTGTACAAACCTTTTGTGAAAAAAGGAAAATATTTTTGATGTAGTAAAGCATCCGAACAGCTTCCACATGGTACATATCCCTACGTTCTGTATCATAGGAGCCATAAGTCACAGGCGGTTACAACCTGGTGCAAAAACTGCAACATATAAAGGCGCATCCACCGACCCACATGATTAACAGCATCCTGATGTATAAGAGAATCACATTACTGCTTGGACTGATACAGGTACACTAATTAGTATCAATGAAGAGCCTATCAACACATTTAACACCTCTAAGGCCCCCTTCTCTGTAGTTACACATATCAACCACGCTTTGTTGCTTGCCATTCAAACTGGCAAAACTGCAGCAGGAACTGGAGATGCAACGGAAAAAATTGGGTCTAAAACTCAGCCTCGTAGTCAACTAATAACAGGATATATCTGAACATTTCAGTGTCAATGGCAAAATGCCCACAATGGAATCCATTTTATTTATTATTCAACAGATGTATATGAGATCTTGTAATCATACATCAATGAAGAATTAATAGGCCGAAACGATCTTGCAGTCCGATTTTGGAATGATAGAACATCATGATGGGAAAAAGCCTACAGTTAAAAATTAACAGGAGAAACAAAGGGTAAAGATGGGTAGATGCGCTACTACTGAAGATATGCTTGCAAAATGCCATGAATTGCACACATTACTGTGAATGTCTTGGTTTGGAGCCCTGGCCCAGTTCTGACCTTTGTTTTGCAAATTCAACAAAAATGACCCTGCCATCCAAGAACTAAGAATAAAGAAGAACGTTGTATTAGTGCGTGAATGAGGGGATTTTTCTTTTCTTTTTCATATGATTTCAGTTAAATTGTAGTAAGTATAGAAATGCACATAAATGAATCTAAAAAAATTACTAAATGAAGCAAAATCATCTCATTTTAATTATTATTATTATTACACTAAACGGCCATTCAAGTAGAAATATAAGAAAACGCTATAATGTAAAAGAGAGTAATCGATCATAGTTAATTTTTCCTTCTATATAAATATTTTGTTACTATTTTAAAGATAGTTAATCCACAACCTTCAATAATGTTGAAATGCAACTTCTTAAAATTGACATGAGACAAAGGGAGGAGGAGAAGAAGAGGGAAGAAGAGAAGAGAAGGAAAAGAAGGCAGAGGGAGGAGAAAATTCAATATTCTGTATTTTTAAATCTCAATAATATAAATTATATTCTCAATTAACATAGCAATGGATTTTTATAGACAACCCAAAACCCTAATAAGAGTCTACAAACAAAAAATATTAGAGTCCACATAAAATTCTAGTTCTAGAGTTCACAAAATTCTAGTTCTAGAATCTACATAAAAATAAAATTCTCTAATTTCTATATTTTTGCCTAACAAAAGTGCCCCAGGATTTCTTATTAACGAACAATCCTCCATCAAAAATAACCATGTGGTGATATTTAACTTACAAAGTACATAATGGATGAGGAAATATGTGATATTTAGAATCCACAGATAAAAAGCATCTACTTCAAGACATCTTTGGATACCCAATTACCACTCTATCCTAAAATATTTCCCACCCCTAATGGAGTCCCTAACCAAAAAGTGGAAGAGGAATGGTGGAAGAATGGAAGCCTCCAATCATGCACCCAATCCCAATATTTTGAAATTTGAACATACTGTAATTCAGTGGAGTTGGTTGCTATCATCTTGAAAAACTGGGCCTTCTGGGTACCCATGATCCAGTGAAGCATCCAATTGAACACATGATGTAGACATGACACTATATCATTATGTTGAGATGGCAAATCCTAGAATACATGATACAAACATCCCAGGGATACAATAATAAAACATATTAAATTTTTTCCCAAGCAAGTATGTCATATATGACAAATATTAATTCCATTACATTATTAAGTTTCTATGATCCAAACTCTCTCCTATAATAACCCAACCCAAAACTAGAAATATGTATATAGATAAATTGGTATATAACCCTTGGAAATAAATCACCCTGCTGAGGCACCAAGTGATGTTTAGCACCGTAATGGATGATATCTTAATTCCTAAGCACCAGTGTCTAAGAGTTTTCAAGCGGGACTTTTGGCTCTAGTAATGTGTAGGTACAGTAGAATTTATGAAACTGTATGTTTGAGAAATTCCTTAGCATTTGGAAGTTTAAATTGACTTGGACCTAAAATTTGAGATGTGGAACTAAACTTGGAAAATCAACTTATTCTTGAAGAATTAGAAATTTTAAGTAGTCTTTTTGAATTCAAATAGAGGGACTTCCTTATTTGCATGCAATGTTTTAAGCAAATGGAAATAGAAATGAAAAAAAAAAAAGAAAGATAAATAAAAGCTAATCAAACCCCAAGGCATGACTACCATGATCAAAACCAACATTCAAACTTAATCATCTCAAGGAATCATATGATAGAATAGAGCACAGAGTAGATGTGTATCATAAACAGTGAACTTCAATTAGAATCCACTTACAAATTCAGGTATATCCTATTCTATTCAATACTATACCTTCAAGGAATATAACATATCTACCATGATTTTTATAATCACTTAAAATAATAATACAATCCAAAGCAACTGTAACACATCTAGTCCTCTTCTTCAAATAAATCCACTAGGGTTCTCACCAATCACTCTGAAGAGTTGTATAACAAATAAAGTGAACTACAAAGCTCGGTAAGCAAGCCCTTGTCATGATTAAAGAACTAAAGGGTCCATAAAAGACAAAAAACTTGAATTGAAATGCATGACCAAATTATTACTACAAAGCTAAGGTAAAAACTCACTGAAATCATTTAATTACCAGATCTCAAAAGTGCATTTTTCAATAAGAATAGCATATCATAAAAGGTTCAAAATCACGCTTAAAAAAGAGTCCCAAAAACTTACACAGAAGTATAAGTCAAAAGCTTCTTCCAAATCAAATGGCCAAATACAACTTATATTTCAAAAACTTATATTTTACATACTCTTATTTTCTCTTATAAAGTTTCTCTACACCTTGAGACCATATAAATCCTTCCCACAAATGAGGCCAAATGAAATCCTCACTAGTGAATTGGATGAGCCACAAAATTGTTGTTGATAATGCATATGAAACCACATAAGTCCTCAATATCCATATATACCATTTGCTAAGAGTTCACATGAAACCTCATCCACGATTAGAATGAGGCTTATACAACTATCTACATGTCCAAAGAAAGCACCATCAATAACTAAAATGGGGCCAAATATAGCACCTAGCCAGAGATTCACATGTCTATGCACCATTTGTAATATTTTCAGTTTATACATCTTTGAAAATGTCTTATAGAACACATAATATATTCTGCTCCAAACAAATTGGTGTCAGAGTTCAAAAATAGGATAAAACTTCAAATCATAATGCATAATTTCATATTCCAAAAATGTAGATTTGAACATGCATTTTAGAATTTCCAAATTAAAAACAAAACAAAAATTCCAATTAACATGGTACCAAATTTCAAAAGAATAAATGAGTCCAAAGTCTTTGCAACAAATCAAAGGTTTCAAACTCCAAAACAACTTTAAAACTGAATCAGATTACGGAATCCAAATTTTCAAAAGAGACCTATGCAAGTTCCATCAGACCAATGCCGAAGATCATATCAACCGATGACCGATTTAGTACAGTACCAGCATATACCCTGTACCAATCCGAGGCATACCAAACTGAGGGGGGAGAGGGAGAGGGCGGAGAGGGAGGAACAAAGAGACGAGGGAGGTTGGGAGAGAAGGAGGATTCATGGAGAGGGGGAGAGGGAGACGGAGAGGGAGGAAGAGATGGGGATGGAGAGAGGGACACACACACATAAAGGGAGAGAGGGGGCCTATGGAGAGGGAAGATAGGGAGGAAAGGGAGGAAGAGAGAGATGGAGAGAGAGGGAGTGGTCTTATCTTGTCAATGATAGCCCCAAACCCTAACCCTAACCACCAATCAAGATCGAAGAAGTTGGCGAGGGCCTTTGTGACATCGATCAAGGGCAGTGGCATCATTTTCGATGTCAATCAAGGATAATGGTGTCATCTTCAGCATCATTTGAGGGTGACGATGTCGGTTGGTGTTGGTCGGCATTCAAGAGAAAAGAGAACATGTGAGAGCAATCGAAGCCTTCTACTAAAGGGCTGGGTTTTTTTTTATAAGCCAAACCAACCTGAATGGCTGAACTATTCCAATTTCATGTCAAATCAGTTCAAGACGAGCTGAATTGCTTGGTTTGAGTATGTTCTCCAAATGCTGGACCTAGATTTTAGAAATAACTTTGTGACAAATTGCAAATAGCATGGAATTCCTAAATTACAAAAGAAGCCTTAAGCTTCGAAACATCCGACTAGGATATTTAAGGTTTCAAAAACAAGAGCTAGGCTTGGAATTTATTTCTAGGTTAAAACCATAAAGTCTAACTTGAAATCATGATGGCTTAAAAAAGTACTCATAAGGAAGACATAAGGCTTTAAAAATATTTGTTCAAAATTGTCAAATAAAAATAAGCATAGAATGGATTATAGAATTTCAAAAAAACACAGCTGAAATCTAAAACATACATGGAAGTCACGGACCTAAAGAAGGAAATGAAACACATATCTTATCCAAGCTTCCCTTCACCATCATCAGCAGCAGCATCATCTTCTTCTTCCTCTTCTCATTCTTCGCACTCTAAGATCCCATGCACCTTTTCTTTCTCTTCTCTAACCAGCCTTATTGGCCTCTATAGATGCTTGGAAAGGTAGCTTACCAGGTGAATCCCACATCACTAGGTCGGGTCCTTGTTCCTAGTTCCTAGTCGGATCAGTTGTAGTTAGGTAGGCCAATTGACTAGGTGAGGTGCTAGGTTAGGTCAATCAAGAACATCACTCCATAGGGAGACAGATAAAGAAAGATAGGATGAAAGACAAACAAAAAGGCTGATTTATATATAATATCTTTTTACATGCAAATAAGGATGTTACCTGTTGGGATAGATCCTCGTCACTTAGTCGACTATATTCCGCCGACTAAATTAAGCCGACTAAGTTGAGCCAACTATATTCTGCCGACTAAGTTCAACCGACTAAGTGCACAACAATCGGATCTTTTTCATCTCTGCACTAACCGAGTTACTGTGATTCAATCTGACTAGGATCAACAAATCTTGTCTGAGTCGGCATTCGACTGACTAAGATCAACAAGACTTGACCACCGACTAAAAGCGACGGACCTAATCAAGTCAGCATCTAACCGACTTGGTTAGACATGCAGCCTACGATTAGCTATGATCTTCAGCATCTACCCGACTACTTCCTTGGGACCATACCGATTATCCGAATCGACGATGGTTATTCGACATGGCCATTAACTACACATGAATGTATAGCGCAATTGTCGCCCACGAGCGGTCCATTACTTGACTTTAATGGCAGTTGATGAGATAACCACCCACTAAATACCATAACTCCTACGTCCCGAACATTCAGGAACAAGAGTTACACAGTAACGGCATCACCTACACTATAAATATCAATAAGCAATAGGGGACCTGATAAGCTTTCTTATTATAAGCTTTCGCTCTCGTTTTCGGCTCTCTTTGGATGTTCCCTTTTTCCAACTGACTTAAACATCGAAAGATCCTCCGTCCCACAACTTCCGACAAGAGGATTTCTTTTGCAAGTTTCCTGCCGTTCGATACTCAGGTGCAACAATTCGGCTGACAACTTTCGATAAGAGAACTTTTGCAGGTTTTCTGCCATTCGGTACTCAGACGTAACAACTCGGCTCCCGACTAACCATCTCGTCGGAGATAGACTACAGCAGGCGGCAGTCGGGGAAGAAAGAAATATTCTTCTAAAAACCTCAATGCCAACATGAGAGTGCAAAATGCTTTCATGAGTTCCACTCGATGCTCATCGTGGCGTGATGCACCTCCGACAACCGTCAGGAGCCAAATGCTTCGCGACCAGTGGTAACCACGAGCCAACAGTAGTTTGCTACCTTAATGCTACAGGTGAAGACTTTGACGGAGGCTATTCACAGTCTCCAACAGACTGCAGACCAGCAACAGCAGCAGTAACAACGGCGGCCGGAGGAGAGCACCGCGGGATGTGCCCTCCTGGCACAACTGCCGGCCCATTCTCCATCCTGCCACTAAACTCGACATTCCTATCAGACAAATCATCGACCCATTCGACAGTCACCACATCCTGACTCCCGGCATGGTCCACGTACCACTTCCGAAAATCGACGGTCTCCTTCCCCTCGACAAGCCTCACAAAAAGAGGAGGCCATGATCACCATCGAGTTCTTATGGGGAAGATTCTATCCCAGGATATTCCAAGCATCTTGACGAGTCTCAACAACGATTGGACGAATACGACCATAAGCTAAGAGAGCTTGATCGCCGCCTAGATCAGCTCCAAAAAAATAATCGAGATTCTACCGATGAACTCGACATCAATACTCATCCACCCTTCTCTCAATGAATTATGGACGAGCCGATTCTCAGTTGGTTCAACATGCCATAGATCGAGTCGTATGACGGCTCCACCGACCCACTCAACCATCTTGACAGCTACAAAGCTCTCACGTTTTCCAAGGGGCGTCTAACATCCTCCTCTGTATTGCTTTTTCGCTTACTCTCTGAAAAACTGCTCAACTTGATAATCCAAACTTCAACCAGGGAGTATCCATTCGTTCGAGCAATTTGAACAACTTTTCGTAGCATACTTCAACACCGACAGAAGGATGCCATGAATCTCCGACAATCTCTTCTCCATCAGACAGTAGGACGGAGAATCTTTACATGATTGTCGCACATTTTAACGTTGTCACTTTGGAGATTCGGGATCTCAACGAGTCGATGGCCATAACGGCTATGAGGCGGGGATTGCGAAGCTCCAGATTCACTTATTCCCTAGACAAAATGCTTCTTCGAACATACGTCAAGCTCCTCGAGCACGCACAGAAGTATATTCACACCAAAAAGGGTGCAACTGACTAGTGCCAATCCGGGGCAAAGGTCAAAAGAAGAAAATGAAGGAAGAAACCTCCGCAGGACCCAGCCGAACCCGCACTGAGAGAGAGGCTCTATCTTTCCAACTAAGTTCGAAGCCTAAAAACTTCGACAGTAAGTATGACTCTTACACCCCTCTTATTGCTCGTGCATAGATTCTCATGGAGATAAAGGGGGAGAGCTACCTTCGACGACCCCAACCGATGAAGTCACAGCCAGCATCTCGCAACAGAAAGTGCTACTGTCAATTTCATCATGATCACGATCACGATACTGAACAGTGCATCCATTTGAAAGACAAGATAGAGGCCTTAATAAGATGGGGATATCTCGAAAAGTACCAATGGGACCGACTTGTGCAGCTACTTGCTGATCCTTCACCACAATTGCATCCCGCAGAAGAAACTCACGCTCAATCAACGACAGGTGTGATCAACATGATCTCGACAGGATCGAGACTACAAGGGGCAAATGACTCAGAAGGCCCCTACAAAATCTCATCAATTCTACGATCAGGGACATGCAAAATTGAGAACTGGACGTTATAAAAATTCTTCAAACTTGAAATGCCGAAAATCTATAGATGTGCTACCAATAAGATTATCTTTTGAATTAAAGATTTTCTTTTCTACAATTCTATGCCGAATAGTTCAAATACTCGATAATTTATCGAACATGGTCGCTTCACATCCGACCAAATAATTGCATCATCGACTAGTACCCGACGAAACGTTATTCAACTGACATTCGATTCACGAAAAAGCAATCCAACACTTGATGAGCTGTGAAGCTCGACAGCCGCAAGCATACCAGCTACGGCCCAAGGGCCGCAAGCGTATAAACTACGACAATCAGAAGCGTACCAGCTACGGCCTAAAGACTGCAAGCATATAAGCTACGGTATGCATGCAAGCCAAAGCGGACAGTAAAGTAGTTAGTCGGCTTTAATCCGACTGACTAAGAATCGAATGATCCGCAATAAACTAGAGAAACTCTCTAATCAACTATATTCCGATTCAACGGAATGATCTATGACTATGTTCCAATTCGACGGAATGATCTACGACTATGCTCCGATTCGACGACTATGCTTCAAATTCGACAAGATTTCTACAAAATAACGACTCATACCCGAAACAATAGGACAACTCCATACGGCTTTCGGGGTAGCATTAAATGAAGATGTTGGAATAAAGCAACTCAGATCCGTACGACAATTAACTCCTCTCGCTTGATTAAAAGCTACAGAATCAAACTCAGAAGTTGGTGGACAAGTGTTGGGATAGATCTTCATCACTTAGCCGACTATGTTCCGCCGATCAAGTTGAGCCGACTATATTCCGTCCACTAAGTTCAACTGATCAAGTGCACAACAATCGATTCTTTCTCATCTCTCCACTGATCGAGTTGCTGTGATTTGACCCGACTCGGATCAACGGATCTTGTCTTAATCGACATTTGACCGACTAAGATCAACGACACTTGACCACCGACTAAAGACGACGGACTTAATCAAGTCGGCATCTAACCGACATGATTAGACATGCGGCCTATGATTAACTAATGATATTCGGCATCTACACGACTACTTCCTCGGGGCCATACCGACTATCTAAATCAATGATGGTTATTCGACATGACCATTAACTACACACGAACGTATAGCATAATTGTCGCCCACGAGCGCCCCATTACTCGACCTTAATGGCAGTTGATGAGGTAACCGCCCACTAAATGCTATAACTTCCACGTTCCGAACATTCAGGGACGAGAATTATACAGTAATAGCATCACCTATCCTATAAATATCGGTAAACAATGGAAGACTTAGTAAGCTTTCTTATTATAAGCTTTTGTTCCCATTTTTAGCTCTCTTTGGCTGTTCCTTTCTCCGACTGACCTAAGCATCGGAAGGTCCTCCACTGGACAACTTTCGACAAAAGACTTCTTTTGCAGATTTTCTGCTGTTTGGTACTCAAGCGCAACAACTCGACTCCCGACCGACAAGCTACAACATTACCCATATTTGAATTCAATACAAAGAAGTCCCAATTCTTCAAGAATAAAAAGTTGATTTTCCAACTCTACTTCAAAACCTCAAATTTTAGCTCCAAGTCAGAATCTTCCAAATGCTAAGAAATTTCTCAAATCTTGAAGTGTCACAAATTCTGTTGTATACCTAAAAATTATTGAAACCCAGAAGTTCGGTTAGGAAGGTCTTATAAACTACCATCTACAGTACATCATCCATTATAACACTATACATCACTGAGAATCTAAGCAAGTTGATTCATCTCCAAGCATTATATACGCAACCCTATACATGCATTTCTAGTTGTAGGTTGGGTTATCACATCACCATCCATAGATTATCATTTTGCTTGCACTAAACATGAAAGCAAAATGATGTTATATAACATCCATCGACACATAACTCCTTCAATTGCATGTTCTGAAGTGTATGCAGGTGGAACTTTTTTTTTGCTTTTAGTTGTTGCTTTTATTGTCAACATTGTGGAGGAACTATAACATTTGTTTATCTTGAAAAAACAAAGACAAATAATGACACCAGAGTGTCTCAAGACAAAAGTTTAAGCCTAACTTAGTACAGGTCAAAAATTCATGGCACAAGTGGAAAAGAGCCCAGAAGGAGGTGCAGACTCGGATTCTTGGGTCAACTTTAACATTAAAACTGTATAAATTCAGAGAGAATTAGATGCAATTTATATACCATAGGAAAGATCTATGAATCTAGTTTCCAATGCTTCAAACAGTACATGAATTGGAGTTTTATAGAGAAAGTTATGGCTGTTTTACAATTGAAGGTCAGAAGTGGACTGATTAACCCAAGAACACCTCCGTTTTTGCTGTAGTTTGAAAATTCTAGAAAACTTAATTTCTTGTAAACTCTCCAAATTTAAACTTCACTACATGCATGACTAAGTGGTCATTAAAGCCTGGGTCAAGGTCTTTTGATATTTCTATTGAATTTCTTGAAACTAGTGTTGTCAGCCTTTGTCAACCTTGTAGTTGAAGTAGCCTTTTGAGGTCCCTACCTATTCTTGGAAGATTGTTCTAAGATCTAGTATTAACATTTTGACTGGGTCATATAAAAGGCATCAGCCATGTTATTGAATGAAAATTGAGCCTTCTATTTGGTAAGGAGTTATTTTCTTGCTCTCTATCTCTACAGTGGATTCCTTGAAGTGGTGAGCTAACTTATCCCTGAATATGCAGTTCGTGTTACCTCCTACAAATCTCCCTTTTACTTTGGTATCAATTGGCATCAGACCTTTGGTTCTCATGGCTCATGGTCATCATGGACACATTGTTGAGGAACCATCAGCTCGTGAATGAGACTTAAGAGATGTCAAGATGCAAGAGTTAAGGAGACGAGCAGCAGCTCCAAGAACAAGAGCATCTAGAGTGCTTTGAGGTTTTTGGACTTGATGAATCATGTCATAATTCTAAGGCTAATTCATCCAACAATGAAGAACTAACCCTTTTTACCGTGCTCATGGCCAAGCATCTAGCGAAGAGGCTTTACCTAATCATTGTGCTTGAAGGAACAATGGCTTCCAACGAGATTCTTATGATATTACATTTGGCATTCCAGAATTTGAAGGAAGAATGCAGTGGGATGAGTTTATTCATTGGTTGAATACCGTTGAGAGAATTTTTTGATTAGAAAGATGTAGCTGATCATTTGAAGGAAAAGTTGGTGGCAATTAAACTTAAGAAACATGCATTTATATGGTCGGAGCATCTCAAAAAGCAGCATGTGAAGGGAAGAGTAAAAATATGACATGGAAAAAGATGAAGAAAGAGCTTGAGAAGAAGTTCTTACCAGAAAACTAGCCAGATACTTTCTCAAGTTTCATAACTTTCAGGAAAAGGGAGATGTCGGTAGAGTATACTGCTGAGTTTGAACACCTCATGACACATTGTGAAATTAGCGAAACAGAAGAACAATCTTTGCTTGGTATCTCAGTGGGTTTCGGCAACAAAATGTAACGTGGTTCAGTTACAGCCTTATTGGGCCTACAATGATAGATTCAAGATAGCCATTAAGGTGTAAAGGCAACTTAAGAAGGTATGTGGGAGCAATTCCAAGTCTCTCAACCAGATAGGCACTTCTTAGCGGGAGAGTACCTGAACTTCTAAGGCTACCACAGCTCATAAGCTTTCTAGTTCCAAACCAAGGGCAAAGAAAGAGGGATCTTCTTATCGAAGTTCTTCCAATGCCAACTGTTGTCATTCTTTCAAATTCCAAGGATAATGTCACATTGCTTCCAATAGTCCATTTTGGAAAATAGTCACTCTTGTGGAGGAAGAGAAGATGAGGAGGTCGAGGAAGATTCACATGCAGCTGAAAAAGTAGGAGAGGAAGAAGAGAGGACTTATGCCAACCAAGGAGAGATGCTTGTTGTTCATCATAGCAATAGAGCCTACATCAAGGAGGATACATATAATTGGCATTGTGCAAAATTTTCCAAACAAGATGCACCTCTCACAACAAGATTCATAATCTCATCATTGATAATGGAAGCTATGCATACGTGTGGACCACAACAATGGTTGAGAAACTAAATCTCAAAATGGAGAATGAGGTGAAATGCTTGGTTCAATTTTTTATTATGATGAAGTGCTTTGTGATGTTCTTCCTATGGATGCTTGTCATTTGCTTCTCGGCCACCCATAGCAATATAATAGTAGGACCTTGCCATGATGACTACAAAAACACTTATACCTTTGACAAGGATGGAGTTAAAGTCACATTAAGTCCTTCCACGTTGAATGATCCTCCCAAATCTTGTAAAAGGGAGGGAAATAATTTGCTCATAAAATTTGAGTTTGAAAAGATGGTTGAAGTAATTAATGAAGCTCATGCTTTGTCAATGGAGGAAAACAAGGATGGGAATCAATTGCCTGCTGAGATGCAGGCTATTCTTGAAGAATTTCAAGATGTCGTGCCCGAAGAGATTCCCCCTAATCTTACACCAATGAGAGGTATACAACATTGCATTGATTTTATGCCCAGGTCGTTCATTCCAAACAAAGCTTATGGGATGAATCCCAAGGAGGATGAGGAGCTTCCAAGACAAGTTGATGAGCTTTTGGCTAAAGGCTTGATAAGGGAAAGTATGAGCCCTTGTGCTGCACCTGCTATCTTGGTGCCTAAAAATGATCGTTCTTAGCAAACGTGTATCGATAGTAGGGCAGTAAACAAGATTACTATCAAGTATCGCTTTCCTCTTCTGCAGCTTGATGATCTTCTTGACCAACTTCATGGTGCCACCATTTTTTCCAAGATAGATCTTTGAAGTGGCTATCACCAAATTAGAATAAGACCTAGAGATGACAGAAAACAGCCTTAAAAACAAAAGATGGCCTCTACAAGCAGATGGTTATGCCCTTTAGTCTCTCTAATACTCCAACTTTTATGCGACTTATCAATCATATATTTAAAGTTTAAACCCTTTATTGGCCACTTTGTTATTGGTTATTCTAATGACATATTAGTTTATAGTAAAGATGAACAGCAACACCTGCAGCACCTTTATCAAGTCTTCAAGATATGCCGCTTTTTTACCAGCAGCTTTGTATTTTTGGATTTTGTTATTTCCGGTGAAAGAATCAAAATGGAACCTAGCAAGGTTGAAATCACCAGCTGGCCAGCACCAAAAACACTTCATGATATTCGGAATTTTCATGGACTTGCTTCATTCTGTCGCTGCTTTATTAAAGGATTCAGCACCATTGTTGCTCCTATTAACAAATGCTTGAAAGGTGGTGTTTTTAAGTGGACCAATGAAGCTCAAAATAGCTTTGAACTTCTCAAGAAGATGGTGACCGAAGCTTATTTCTCTACCAGATTTTAGTAAGGCATTCGAGGTTGATTATGATGCTTCTAATATAGAAACCAGTGCAGTTCTTAGCCAAGAAGGTAAGCCCATAGCATACTTGAGTCAAATGTTAAATGATTCTAGCAAGAAAGTACTTTTCTTATGATAAAGAATTCTATGCTATCATGTAGGCTTTGGATTATAGGAATCATTATCTTTTGCCTAAGGAATTTATTCTCTATTTGGATTATGAAGCATTGTAGTATCTTAAATAACCGTACAAGCTTATTAGTCACCATGCCAAGTGGATTGAGCTTCATCAATCCTATGATTCTCTTAACAAGCATAAATCTGGTGTTCCAAACAAAGTTGCTGATTCTTTAAGTTGTAGGCATTTCTTGCTCTCCATGATGTAAGTAAAAGTCATTGGCTTAAGTTTTGAAGGAACTTTACAAGGATGATCCTTACTTTGGCAAGATTTGGGAGGAATGCTCTAAAGATCCATTTAATCACTTCTTCTTGCAAGATGGCTATCTTTCCAGAGATACCTGCCCTTGCATTCCTCAGTTCTCCTTAAGTGTTATAAGTGAAGCTCATGGAGGTGGATTAGGAGGATACTTCGGGTGAGACAAGATACTTGCTGTTGTGCATGGAAATTTCTTTTGGCCTAAAATGGGGAGAGGTGTCAAGCAATATTTGGAGCGATGTAGAATCTGCGACACTGCTAAAAGTCATGGACAAATTACTAGTTTCTATATGCCAATTCCTCTTGCTAAAGCACCTTGAGAACATGTAAGTACTGACTTCGTGATGAGTCTATCTCATACTCAAGGGGTAAAGACACAATCAGGGTGGTCATCGATAGGTTCTCTAAAATGGCTCATTTTATTCCATGCAACAAAACTTTGGATGCTTCTGATGTGGCTGATTTATGTTTTAAGGAGATTGTTAGCCTTCAGGGCATTCCAAAAGTACACTTCAGAATTCAGATTGTGATACGAAGTTCGTGAGTCAGTTTTCAGTGTACTCTTTGGAGGCAGCTTGAAAATAAGCTTCAATTTTAGCTTTTCTTATCATACATAAACTGATGGTCAAACTAAAGTTATTAATAGAACTTCGAAAAATCTTTTGAGAAGTATTGCAGACAAGAATATTCATCAATGGGACCTTTGTTAGATATGTGCTCTAGAAGTCAATTGTTGGCTGATACATTTTATAATTTCAGCACAATTTTGTACTTGTAAATCTTTTATTATTAATAAAGGAAAATTTTTATTCCAATTATATTTATGTGTCCATGATTTGTCCTAAAAATTAATAAAGATGATTTTTGTATTTCTCAAAGTGTTGAGAATTTGAGACATGCATTAATTAGTGGTTAGTTTCAAAATACTTCTGATCGAAGAATCGTCATGAGGACAGTGATCAATTCATTTGAGATCGGTGCACGGATCACCTCCTCTTCGAACAGATGAATCTCAGGTCTACGATGTAGAGACATTGGGATAAAAGTGCAGAAGGTTGTTAGGAAATAACTTGCACTGAGCGTAACCAACACGAAAAATCACTTGGATATCTACTCACCCGTCAGTGGTTATCTCGATGCTGCAGCAGTGGTGTGAGTGGTCCTTTGACCTGCGGTGTCATTGGCTATTCGCAGCGAGGCTACTAAGTTTGACTGCACGTTCCCTTGATCTCTAGCCATTCGGACTTTTGCTGTGTATGTTGGCTACAGTAGGTTCAGGTTCGCTGTTTGGAGTAGGATGCACCTAGATGGAATCTATCAATCTTGGTAGAAAAGAAAAAGTTCTATGCAATTTGCGAGACTGAGTTGAGAAAGTCTTTGGCCAAAGTGTGAATACTAAAAAACAGTTTCCACAGGATTCACAAATGAACTTGAGTAGAGCCAATCTTGCATATGACTGACGATGGGGTCTGACGAGTTCTCTATGATCTCCGTCAAATCGAGACTCACGATAGAAAGAATGAATCATACGATAACTGCACCTAGGAGTTCACACTTTCATTCTACTAGGTTGCCACTACATACTGCTAGGTGTCACTGATGAATTGTGGGACTCATCGGATATCATCTTGATGATCGATGATCCTCGAAGGGTAGAATTAGAATTGTTCCAACCCATCGAAAAGAATTTCAATGATATTGTGATGGAGATCACAATATATCTCACTACCAGATGGAATGAAATCTATGGAGTCACACATTAAGAGATTTAATCTTGAATTTATCAATTGGACTTGTGAAGTTCTAATTGGTTAGGATTTATTGAAATCCTATTGGATTTAAGAGAATTATGCTAGCACATAGTTAAGCCTAATTCTTCTCTAGACTTCGATTGCATCAAGTCCATAGTCTTGAACCTAACCTAAATCTATTTGGATTTAGCTGGATGCCTAATTATGAGCTCAAGAGGATTAGATTAAGTCAATGAGTTGGCTAAATTATCTCCTCATTTATTTTCTAATATTGTGTGTAGAATTATAGGAAAGAAGAGATGACGCCATGCCTCCCCTCTTTTGGAAAGTCCAAGGGGTGCCAATCTTGGATTGGCGTAAGGAAGAGAGAGGGGCCCACCCCCTCTCTTACATTGGCATAGAAGGAAAAGAAAGAGGGGCCACGCCCCTTTTATCTTGCATGAAAATCCTAAGGGGGCGCCAATGTTGGCATCCTAACTACCTGCCCTCTTTTATGAGGGATGCCCACTCAGTCTGCCTTATCTAACTAGGGCACCCCACCTGCCTGCCAAAAAGGAAGATTGCCTTTCCAATTAGGTCTGATTTTCTTGAGAAAAAAATCAGATTAAAAGGTAAGAGAACTTATAAGATAAGATCTAACCTTTTTAGCTTCATTGGATAATGATTTGAAATCAAAAAAGGCCTATTTAAGGAGATACTCCTAGGATTCCATGAGATTGAATTTTGAAAATTCTAAACTCTTCCTCCCACATCTCCATGCCTCACCCTCTCTCCCTCTTCTCTTTCCCACGCCTAAGGGTTGGGTGTCCATCATCCACATGCTTGAGTTGAGAAAATTTTCTTCTACAGTAAGAAATAAAGAGAAAAAGACTGCAGTTCAAAGGTTGAAGTTGCAGTCAAGATCAACAGTTGATCAAGGTTCAAAAAGGCCAAGATCTTACTTGGAAAAGGATCTACCACGAGAAGAAAGATTTAAGATTGATCCCCGTAGATAGCTGTAAAGGCCGGACACATGTGCGGCTCAAGGATCTTCGGATCTAAGATCATCGATAGCGGTGAATTTCAACCCGCGCAAAGGTATAGAAATTCGATCTCATCCTTTGTTTTATTTTCAGATTATATGCACGTCTTTATTCCTAGACTCGAATAGGATTAGATATAATCTAATACATGTAGGGTTAAAAGATTTAATCCAGTTTCTTTTCACTGCTATTCAAAAGATTTTTGAAATCTATACATGCATCCTACCCGATTTTCTAATAGTGGTATCAGAGCCACAGATTTTTCTTGACATGTATAATCTGATTTCTGATTTATATCTGAAAATATGAGTGGTTTAAAATTGATCTTGTGCTGATATAAGGTTGTCCTGATATAGGGTTAACCCCCTATATTGAAAAGATTGTCCTAGTACAAGATCTATAGTTTTTGAAAGGCCATTTTCGAAACTTTTAAATCAATATTTTAGATCTAAAATCAGATGTGTTTAATCATGTTAGATCTAAAATTAGAATGCTTAAAAGTTCGCATCAGACTGATATAAAGTTGTCCTGATATAGGATTTACTCCCTATATTGAAAAGGTTGTCCTAGTCCGATGCGAACTATTTTTGAAAAGATGTTTTCAAAGTATTTTAATCATTATTTTAGATCTGATTTTACACGTATGAGATGTGTGTTTATTAGTTTTAGATCTGAAACTTAATATATATGTGTGATAATATAGTTGTAGTTTAGATCTAAAACTACATGCATATGAGACATGTTTTAAATATAGATCCTTTAATACATATGTTAGATTTGATGTTTATGCATATATTGATATGTATTTCTGATTAGTTTTGGATCTGAAAATGATGTATATGATACATAGTTTGTACACCCATGGTCTAAAACTTACTTTTCAGTCAAATCTTAGATCTAAAAACCATAGGATCTTTTATTTTGTTGCACGATAAAGTTGTTTAGATTTGAAATTTATTTCTCATCTAAATTAGAACTTTAAATGATGCAAAGAGAATATCAAAATATAAAATTGTATTTGATACAATATTAATTGATTTAGATTAAAAATTATTTTGACATCTAAACTGAACCCATATCCATAATACACTTAATTAAGAATTAAGATTTAAAATTAAAAAATCTAAAATTTATGAATTTAGGATCTAAATTTCAATTGCATAAAATATAGGCTTGAGTATGGGTTGAACCAATTAGGTCTAGAGATTAAACTACAATAAGGTCTATGATTAGATCAGGTTAAAACCCTTTTTTCAATTTTGAGTAATTGATCGAACCCAATCAGATATTGATGGGTTTGGGTCAATAGGGGCTCAAAATTGAGATTAGTTGTAGTTGGTCAATTGATTCATACTTGATGTAAATTGATTATCTCAAGACCGAATTTGGCTCCTTGGTTCGAGCTTGAATAACTAAGTCAATGGATTTGATTCTAATAGACCATTTGGTGTCTAAGGTAAGTTTGGCATTCTTGACCGGTGTTTTTAATTGAGAGCTACTCGCATAGATGGCATTTATGGCAAGTTAATGGCATATCTCTCCCACCGATCTCACTTTCCTAGCCATTTGGTAGATTATGGATTGAGTCTAGTTGATTAGTGATTCGTGTTAAACCATGCCAGCTAGGTGGGTCAGACATGAGATGGGCTAACCTAAACCAATTTAGTCATTATATTTAATGTATGTGACTAAGTAGATGAGATCAAAATTAAATCTTCTTAATTGAATATTAAGTCTAACGGTCTTCCATCATTATAGAGATGCGGGTGCCTTTCCTGACGTTGATCGTTCTCGACTGATTATAGTAGTTCAGTTGCATCAGGGAGGCACAACCACTCTATTGCATCTGATGCCCCAAGGTGGAGATGGGGTTGGGCCCAATAACTGTTAGGTGAGGGCCAATGATGGCTCTACATCCGTTGGTGAATGGTGGGTCTGACTTAACTAAGAAATGTGCCAATAACTATTAGGTGAGGCCACAGGACTTAGAGACCGAATCCACTGTATCTTGCTTGGTGAAGCAATGGACAAGGTGTTGTCCACTCATTGGTTTATGTGTCACCAATATTAAGTGAGGTGCATACGGATCAATGGGAGCACAGTATCCACTAGAAACTGATCGTGTATAAGTTTTCGTTTCTCCACCTGAGTGTGGAAGATTCGAGAAAATAGTGAGAGCCTTGTTTATTTTTAAAGTTCCTAGAACAAACATCTATCAAGTACAAACATCTAATTAGAAACCATTCTCTCTGCAGATAGCCATATCAAGTTCTAACCTACTAGCCCAAATTCTTGACATCGATAGGTTGACCGAGTTCAATCATAATGACTGGCTCTAGAACTTGCAATTAGATTTCAATTCTGAGAAATTGACTCATATCCTTAACCTGGATGAGCCTTTTGAAGGTACATCTGATTTACTCGTTATTGAAACTAATCTTACGGTTTCCTCTTCTTTCAGTTGGATTCTAGATTCTGATCGAGTGCACACTTGTGCACTTTTATGCAGGATCTAAAGGACGTTAGAGGGCTGAGAGAAGGTGAAATTACCTTCGAGTCGGCAATGGGGCAAGAGTTGCTGTCGTAGCCGTCAGGACCTACTCTTTGCGATTACCGTCAGGATTTAATTTAATTTTAAAGGATTGTTATTATATTCCTGTAGCTAGTAAAAATTTTATTTGTCTCTATACTGGTACAGGATAATTATAATTTCTATTTTAATAAAGACTTATCCACAATTTATTTAGGAAATAACTATGTTGCATGTGCCTATTTGATAGATGGTCTTTATCATTTGCATATGGATGCAAGTGTTAATGTTAACAAGCAAATAGTGAATACCATAAGGTCTAAGAGATCTAGAGATAGGATCAGCCAAAAATATCTGTGGCACCTTAGGCTAGGTCATATCGGAGAGAACAGACTCAACAAATTGAAGAAAGATAATCTTCTTGAACCATTGACTTCCAAGTCTTATCCAGTTTGTGAGTCATGTCTTCAAAGAAACATGACTAAGCTGCCCTTTGTAGGATAAGGAGAAAGGATCACTGAGATATTAGTCCTGGTGCACACTAATGTGTGCAGTCCATTCGATGTACAGACCAGAAATGGCTATATCTACTTCATAACCTTTACCGATGATTTCTCACGGTATTGGTTTGTGTATTTGATGCACCATAAGTCCGAAGCATTTGAAAAGTTTAAAGAGTTCAGACATGAAATAGAAAAATAGATCGAAAAATCCGTAAAAATTCTTTGATCAGATCGAGGAAAAGAATATCTTAGTGGAGATTTTCGAACCTATCTCAAGGATAATGATATAATCTCATAGTAGACACCTCTAGGGACGTCTCAGCTCAACGGGATATCCAAAAGAAAGAATTAGATCCTATTAGATATGGTTTGATCCATGATGAGTTTCACAGATCTTCCTGACTTTTTATGGAGGCATACGTTACTTTCAGCAATTCATCTATTGAATAGGATTCTCTCTAAATCCGTTCCTACCACACCATACGAATTATGGCATGGTAAGAGGCCAACTCTTGATTATCTCAAGATTTGAGGGTATCCGACCTATGTCAAGCGACAGCATGCGGACAAGTTAGAGGCTAGATCTTTTAAGACTCGTTTTATAGGATATCCTAAGAATCCATGGGATACTACTATCTTTCTGAAGATCACAATGTGATTGTGAGCCATCATGCCATTTTCTTGAAAAAAATTTATCTAGGATGAAAGCTGTGGGAGGAAGATTGAGCTCTGAAGGCAGAGTCCAAGAACCTGAACTCAGTAATGAGCTAGTAGATGTAGTACCACTTTCATCTCATAGATCAAGTAGGATCTCCAGTCCTCTTGAAAGATACTTAGGTATTCTTACAAAGGATTTAGAGAAAGCATTCCTTGTGGGAGATAGGGACATTAGGAATGATCTTAAGACCTACGATGAGGCGATATCAGATGTGGACTCCGAGAAATGGATAAAAGCGATGAAGTCAGAAATTGACTCCATGCATTCCAACCAAATTTGAACCTTAGTAGATCCACCTGAAAATATTATACCTATTGGGTGTAAATGGATCTATAAGAGAAAAATTGGGTCAGATGATCAGATAGAGACCTATAAGGCACGGTTGGTAGCGAAAGGTTATAGTCAATACGAAGGCATTGACTATCAAGAAACCTTCACCTATGGTTATGCTGAAATCCATTTAGACTCTGCTTGCGGTTGCAGCTTTTCATAATTATGAAATCTGACAAATGGATGTGAAAACTGCCTTTCTGAATGGATATCTTGAGAAAGATATCTATATGAAGCAACCTATGAGTTTCACGTCCAGTGATAATGATCACAAGGAATGTAAGCTGCAAAGATCCATATATGGACTCAAACAAGTATCTCGAAATTAGAATACTCGCTTTAATGATGTGATCAAAACGTTTGATTTCATAAAAAATGAGCCGTGTGTGTACAAAAAGGTCAGTGAGAGCGCTGTCACATTCTTCATTTTTCGTATTATACGTGGATGACATCCTCCTGATTGAAAATGATATTCCCATACTGTCATCGGTCCAAATATGGTTGTCAAAAGAGTTCGCCATAAAAGATCTAGGAGAAGCTTTCTACATTTTTGGTATAAAGGTCTATAGGGATAGATCTAAGAGAATGATAGGACTCTCACAGCGTATGTACATAGAGGAGGTGCTAAAGAGCTTCAGCATGGAAAACTCACAGAGGGGTTTCTTACCCCTTAGGCATGGTATTCATCTCTCCAAGAAGATGTGTCCTGATGCATCTGAGGAGATCCAACGCATGAGTAAGATCCCTTATGCCTCGGTAATAGGGAGCTTCATATATACCATGTTGTGTACACGGCCTGATATAGCCCTTACTGTAAGTGTCACGAGCAGATATCAGGCGAATCCAGGTGAAGAACATTGGATTACTGTAAAAATCATCCTTAAGTACTTGAGAACTAAAAATTTATTCTTGATTTTTAACGGAGCATCAAAGCTGAAAGTGGAAGGATACATCGATTCAGACTTCATGTCTGATGTCGATGATAGAAAGTCTACATCATGGTGTATTTTCCTATGCAATAGAGGATCGATTAGCTGGAAGAGTTCCAAACAATCAGTCATTGCATATTCGACTATAAAAGCCGAGTACATTGCCACTCTGAAGCTGCTAAAAAATATTTTAGTTCAAGAAGTTCGTTGCAGAACTGGATGTGATGCCATCAAATGCCATTGCACTGCACTGCGATAACAACGACGCCATAGCCCTCGCTAAGGAGTCCAGATCTCATCAGAAGTCCAAGCATATAAAACGACGATTCCATATCATACATGAATACCTCGAGAAGAAGTTCGTCGAAGTGCAGAGAGTTGACTCCACACAGAACATGGCGAACCCACTGACCAAGCCTTTCAGCCAGCAGAAGATCGAAGCTCACCTTGAGAAGATGGATCTTAGGTACATGACCAATTGGCTTTAGATCAAGTGGAGTATGTTAGATACGTGCTCTAGAAGCCAATTATTGGCTGACACATTTTATAATTTCAGAGCAAAACTTTGTACTTGTAAATCTTTTATTATTAATAAAAAATAATTTTTATTCCAATCATATTTATGTGTCCATGATTTGTTCTAAAAATTAACAAAGATGATTTTTTTGTATATTCTCAAGGTCTTGAGAATTTGAGACATGCATTAATTAGTGGTTAATTTTTAAATACTTTCGATCAAAGGATCGTCATGGAGACAGTGATCAATTTATTTGAGATCGGTGCACGGATCACCTCCTTTTCGGACAGATGAGTCTCGAATCTGCAGTGTAGAGATACTAGAGTGAGAGTGCAGGTGGTTGTTAGGGAATAACTTGTACTAAGCGTGACCAACACAAGAAACCACTTGGATGTCTACTCACTCATCAGTAGTTATCTCGATGCTGCAGTGGTATGAGTGGTCTTTGACCTGCGGTGTCATCGGCTATTCGCAGCGAGGCTACTGGGTTTGACTACATGTTTCCTTAGTCTCTAGCCATTCGGACCCTTGTTGTGTACGTTGGCTACAGTAGATTCAGTTCGTGTTTGGAGTACGATGCACCTAGATAGAATCTATCGATCTTGGTAGAAAAGGAGAAGTCCTATGCGATTTGCGAGATTGAGTTCAGAAAGTCTTTGGCCAAAGCAAGTATGAATACTGAAAAAGAATTTTCACGAAATTCACAAATGAACTCGAGTCGAGCCAATCTTGCATATGACTGATGATGGGGTCCGATGAGTTTTTCATGATCTCCGTCAAGTCGGAACTCACGATAGAAGGACTGAATCATACGATAACTGCACCTAAGGATTCACACTTTCATTCTACTGGGTTACCACAATATACTGCTAGGTGTCACTAGTGGATTGTAGGACTTATCGAATATCGTCTTGATGATCGATGACCCTCGAAGGGTAGAGTTAGAATTGTTCCAACCCATCGAAAAGAGTTTCGATAATATTGTGATAGAGATCACAATATATCTCACTACTAGATAGAATGAACCTATAGGGTCATACATTAAGGGATTTAATCTTGAATTTACCAATTGAACTTGTGAAGTTCTAATTGGATTAGGATTTATTAAAATTCTATGAGATTTAAGAGAATCATGCTAGCACATGGTTAAACCTAATTCTTCTCTGAATTTCGATTGGATCAAGTCCATAGCCTTAAACCTAACTAAATCTATTTGGATTTAACTAGGTGCCTAATTGTGAGTCCAAGAGGATTAGATTAAGTCAATGAGTTGGTTAAATTATCTCATTTATTTTTTAATATTGTGTGTGAAATTATAGGAAAAAGAGACGGCGCCCTGCCTCTCTTTTGGAAAGTCCAAGGGGCGCCAACCTTGGATTGGCGTGAGGAAGAGAGAGGGGCCCACCCCCTCTCTTGCATTGGCGTGGAAGGAGAAAGAAAGAGGGGCCACGCCCCTTCTCTCTTGCATGAAAACCCTAAGGGGGCGCCAACTACCTGCCCTCTTTTATGAGGGGCGCCCACTTAGTCTGCCTTATCTGACTAGGGCGCCCCATCTGCTTGCCAAAAGAGGAGATGGCTTTTCCAATTAGGTATGATTTTCTTGAGAAGAAAATCAGATTAAAAGATAAAAGAACTTATGAGATAAGATCTAATTTTTTTAGCCTGATGGATAATAATTTTGAATCAAGAAAGGCTTATTTCAGAAGATGGTCTCTTAGGGTTCCATGAGATTGAATTTTGAGGATTCTAAACTCTTCCTCCCACATCTCCACGCCTCACCCCCCTCCCTCTTCTCTTTCCCATGCCCAAGGGTTGGGCGTCCATCTTCCACATGCCTGAGTTGAGAAGGTTTCTTCTACAGCAAGAAATAAGAAGAAAAAGCTACAGTTCAAGGGTTGAAGTTGCAGTCAAGATCAACAGTTGATCAAGATTCAAGAGGCCAAGATCTTACTTGGAGAAGAAAGATTTATCATGAGAAGAAAGATTCAAGATTGATCCCAATGAATACCTGTAGAAGTCGGACACGTGTGCAACTCAAAGACCTTCGGATATAAGATCATCGATAGCGGTGAATTTCAATCCGCACAAAGGTATAGAGATTCGATCTCATCCTTTGTTTTATTTTCAGATTATATGCATGTCTTTATTCCTGGGCTCGAATAGGATTAGATATGATCTAATGCATGTGGGGTTAAAGGATTTAATCTAGTTCCTTTCTATTGCTATTCAAAAGATTTTTGAAATCTATGCATGCATCCTATCCGTTTTTCTAACAACCTTAACCTTGCTCAAGTTGAATTTGCTTGAAACGATCTATTAGTCAAACTACCAATAAAAGTCCTTTGAAGTTGTTGATGTGTGTAATCCTATTAGCCTATTAGAGTTGGCTACGCTTCCTATAACTTATCGGTTCAATAGTGATGCCGATGAGAGAGCTAAGCAAATAAAGAAGATGCATGTGGAGGTCTAAGAACATATTGCCAAGCCAAATGAAAAGTACCCAAAACAAGCCAACAAGCACAAGAAGTCTGCTGAGCGGAAAGAAGGTGATTTGGTGTGGGTTCATCTTCACAAAGAGTGTTTTCCGCCTTGGAAATATGCTAAGCTTATGCCTAAAGCTGATGGTCCTTTCAAAATACTCAAGAGGATTGGTGAAAATGCATACAAGATGGAGCTTCATAAAGCTTGTGGAGTATCCTACTACTTTCAACCAAGGTTTGCTAAACTGTGCCAAACCGGCTGGTTCGGGGTGTACTGGCACAGTTCGAGGCATCAATTCAAAACATAAGCATGGTAAGGCATTTGGAGGGAGGGAGGAGAGAGAGCAAGAGAGAGAGAGAGGGAGGGAAGAGAGAGAGGGGGTTGAGGAAGGGAGGGAGAGGGGGAAAGGAAGAGAGGGAGAGGGAGAGGGAGAGGGAGGGGGAGAGGACTTGAAAGCCCTCTCAGCTCATTGACAAGGGAACAAAACAAGGGAACCCTAATATTTTTTTGCTGGTTTCAATTCGAAATATGCAGAAAAAAAGGCCTAGCTCTTTTTTACTAATTTCAATTCGAAATTGGCAAAAGAAAAAAAATTAAGCCTAGCTCTTCCTGCGTTGGTATGTTCCGGAATGGAATGGTGTGGACCCCTACCGTACTGTGCTGGTCGCCAAATGGTATGAGTCCCGGTACCATTCAGCAAATCTTACTTTCAACATTTCTGATCTCTGTCCCTATCATGAAGAAAATAGTGACTTAGACTCAAGGAGTCATCCTTTTCAAGTGGGTGAGCTTGACACCCCAATGTCTCAAGACAAAATTCTAAGCCTAACTCAACATTAGTTAGAATTCATGGCACAAGTGGAAGAAGCCTGGAACGAGGTACAAACTCAGGTTCAAAATTAAAACTGTATTAATTCAGAATCTGAGTCTAATTTCCAATGCTTCAAATGGTCATAAATTGGAGTTTGGTAGAGAAAGGTATGGCTGTTTTACCACCGAAGGGTCAGAAGCTGACTGGTCAACCTGAGAACACCTCTATCTTTGCTACCTTTTGAGAAATTCTAGAATACTTATTTCCTTGTAAAACTCTCCACATTTAAACTTCACTATATGCATAATTTAAGTGCAATTAAAGTCTGAGTCAAATGACTTTTGGTATTTCTATTGACTCCCTTGAAACTAGTGTTGTCAACCTTGTAATTGAAGTAGTCTTTTAGAGTCTACCTATTCTTGGAGGGCTGTTCCAAGATATAGTATAAATTTATTTGTTGGGTCATGTAAAGGGGATCGAGTCCATATTACTGAATGAAAATTGAGTCCCTTATTTCCTAAAAAGGAGTTCTATTTTCTTGCTCTGTATCTCTAAGGTGGATTCCTTGATGTGGTGAGCTAACTTATCCGTGAGTATGCACTTGGGTTGCCTCCTATATATCTCCAATCAACTTTGACATCAGATGATCATCAAATATATAATCAAAAATTCCAATTTTGCATCATTGGCCATTATCATCCTCCTCTTCTAAAAAGATAGGGGTGCAGTTATCTGCTAGGGACTAAAGAATGGAACCAAACTGTAGGAGATGTAGTTATTTACTGGAGACAAGAGTGTAAATAAAACCATAGTTCCACACATACATTTATCAATTGGAGACTTGATCATGTAATAATAATATCGAACTTGCAGTTACTTGCTAGAGGCCGGAGTAAAAATAGATGGGCCGGAGCAAAGGTAAATGTTGACTCTGTCTTTGGAAAAGCTGTAACTTGGGCGGGTTCAGTCAGGTTTAGCACCAACAAAGCCAAACCCAGATAAAGACATACCAGCCTATAATGACCCTAGCTTAGGTTAGGCCTAGCATTATGAAATTTAGATATGACCAACGCATCTTATGTCTTTCTTCAAAGATTATTTTTTCTATGTTTTCCTCTCTCATTTGTGAATTTAAACTGTGTTTAAAGAACTAGATTTTATAAAAATGAGGTAAGAAGGCAGGGCCAGGCCTGGGTCAAATTTTATTCATGAGATCAGCCCAAGTAGACCATCTGCAGAATATTTGGTTGGGCATAAGCTTGTGATTTAGAGAGATATGAGCCGCAAAAGAAGGGATTAGTTAAGAGTTTTCTTTTTGAAGCACCACTAACGAAGATTTCTAACAGAAGAAGGGATCTATCACAGATTTCAAGTCTCGACCTCAGTTTTTTCAAACTATGTGATTTCATTCAAAAGTCAGTATCTCTCAGAAAGATAATCTTTGATCTGAAACGTTTTAGTAGAACTTGGAGATCATTAAGAAATTGTTGGCAGTGGTGATGTGCATGCATAAATTTAGCATTTTCTTTCTTTAAGCAAATGGTGATGTTTGCTTTGCTCTGATAGATATGAATACATCTATAGCCTACAATTGTTGCCTGAACTGTCAACTGCTGGCATGAAATTGTGATGGCCCCATTGCTTGATAATGTCAAGGACATTACCGACAAGTTCCGAATTTGAATTATTTAGGCATATTTAGCTTGTTGACCATGGAAAACATCAGCTGCAGCTTCATGCCGATGTTGTCTAAATGAAGAGTGGCTGGTTGAGAATAATACATGAAGTTACAATAAAAATAAATTCATCATAATTTAACAAGTTGTTGGGGATCAAGATGGATTTTGTGCTTAAACTCCGCACTTGAGGACACTTTGATCTTTTCATCGACATAGAGAACATCGCATCATGACAAGCTTCAAGTTCACCATCGGGACCATTAGAGCTTGTTGAGAGTCTAGATGATCAAGTCTTTGTCATTTCATTTTCTTTTAGTATTACATATTTGCTTTAGGTCTAGTGTGGAAACTGGAAAGAGCCAAACTCAAGTTATTTGGTAGTCACACTCACAGGTACATTTGGAGAAGCAAAAGAGAGAAATTTAGGCATAACAAAGATGCCAGGTACCGTTCATGACATGGTAGCATGAAAGATAATGCTACACTACTGTATCTCTTTAAGTTGCCTTTTTAAGGTTTTCGAGTACATTATTGTGTGATATGTTTTTTCTTTTTAATGAAAAGCAAATTGCCTCTTTCTCCTATCCTGCATCTAGTGCAATGTTATTTGACACAATTAAAAAGGATTTGTCGTGACACCACACAGACATGACATGAGACGACTTTGTTCCACTTTAGCCTAAGAAAGAAAACAATGAAAAAGAGAGAGCACAGAAGAGTGTGTGTGTGTGAGAGAGAGAGAAAGAGAGAGAGTGAAGGTGAAAGCGAGTGTGTGTGTGTGTGTGTCAGAGAGAGAGAGAAAGGTGAGAGCTAGGGCTAGGGCTCTATTTACCTATTTCTTCACTACCTTCTAGGCTTCTTTGAAGGATAACCATCACATGGTTGCATGCAGAAATTCTTAAAACACGCAGAGGAAAGTAAGATTAGATCAAAACTTTTCTAATTTAATCAGATCTAATCTAATAAAGCATGCATAAAGATCATATCTCAAAAACCAGGCACCATCATTACAAAGATAAAATTAAGATCTAAATTAATAAAGATCCAATTTTTACCTTTGCATAGACAGTTCTTCACCGCGATCTGAATTTTCATGGATATTTTCGAGGTTCCTTGAAGCCACACAAGTGTCCGACCTCTACAGGTATCCACACAATGCTGATCTTGATCAATAGATTCCATAATCATCGAGATGCTAGCTCCCTTGCAGATTTCTCTCCTTCAAAGCTGAATCGTCTTCTTCTTTTCTTCTCAAGAAACCAATCAAGAAGACTATAGATAGGAGATGAGAGGATGGAAGGAGGAAGGGAGAAGAGGATCCAATCCGTCATCTTCTTCTTTTCTTCTCAAGAAACCAATCAAGAAGACTAAATATGGGAGATGAGAGGATGGAAGGAGGAAGGGAGAAGAGGATCCAATCCTCTTCTTTTTTTGCTTTGGCGAAAGGAGAGAAAAAGGGCAGAGATCAATCTTATCCTCTTCTTTTTTTTCTTTCTTTTCTTTTTTGCTTTGATCTGCCCCTTATTTATAACCCAACGCCCCACCCTTATCCTTCTATCTAGGTTTGATTTTGAATTTGAATCAAATTCAAACTCAAAATTTAAAGCAAATTTAAACTTTGAACCAAAAGGATAAGAGATAAGGGATAAGATTAGGGGCCAACCCTTTCTCTCCCTTTTCTTTCTTCATGCATGCCAAGATGGGGCGTGGAGGAGGTTGGGGCATGGAGCATGAGAAAGAATCCTTATCTTAATTTGGTTTGGTTTGGATCAAATCCAATTCCAAATCCAATTGGGTTTAGTCAAATCCTTATTTAACCAAATTAAATCTAATTTAATTTGTATTAAACCCAATCTTAATTAAATGATCAAATCAAATAATCAATAAACCTACTATAGACAACATACACCGCAAGTACCCATATAGCTAGAAAACCAAATGTATGTGCCATCAAACTACAGCAATCCCATTGTGAATAGTCGAGGCATCGTAAGTCAAAGAACCACTCACATTACTACAGCATCAAGAAAGTCACTGACGAGTGAATTGACATCTAAGTGACTTCTCGTACTAATCATGCTCAGTACCGTTGTTCACTAACAACCACCTGCACTTTACTCTAGTGTCTCCACACTGTAGATTTGAGACTCATCTATCCAAAAAAAAGTGATCCATACATCAATCTTATCGAATCAATCACCATCTCTATAATGATCCATCAATCGGAGCAATTTAGGAATTAACCATCAATGATACATATCTCAAATTTTCAATTTTTGAGAATGTGTCATCATCTCATTAATTCTTTGGACGATTTAAGGACACATAATACAAGAATGAAAAAAATATCCAATTTTATTAATGAATAAATGAGTTAAGTATAAAATTATGTTCTAGAATTATACAATGTATCTGCAAGATTGGCTTTTAGGGCATACATCTAACAATCTCCTACTTAGATTAAAGCCAATCCACCATATATCTAAGTCCCATCTTCTCAAGATGGGCTTCAGTCTTCTACTGGCTAAGCAGCTTAGTCAGTGGATCTACCACTTTGTCCGTAGAGTCTACTCTCCTTACCTCGACATATTTCTTCTCGAGATAGTTATATGTGATATGCAATCGCCGCTCAATATGTTTGGACTTCTAATAAGATCTGGACTCTTTAGTTAGGACTATGGTGCCGTTATTGTCGTAGTAAAATGTGATGGCATCTGATGACATAACATCAAGTTCCGTAACAAACTTTTTATACCAGAAGACTTCCTTTGCAGCTTCTGAGGCAACAATATACTTAGCTTCCATAGTAGAGGCAGCAATGATCAGTTGTTTAGAACTCCAACTTGTTGAACCACCATTGCACAAGAACACATCTTGATGTAGACTTTCTATCATCAACATCAGACAAAATCTGAGTCAATGTATCCTTCAACCCGCAACTCAGATCCTTCTCCAAAAATCAAGAACAAATCCTTAGTTTTTCTTAAGTACTTAAGGCTGTTCTTCGTAGCTATCTAGTGTTCTTCGTCTGGATTCGACTGATACCTGCTTGTGACACTCACAGCAAAGGCTATATCAGGTCGTGCACATAATATGGCATACATGAGGCTCTCTATAGCCAAAGTAAAGAGATCTTGCTCATGCGCTGTATCTTCTCAAATGTGCTGGACACATTTTCTTGGAGAGATTAATACCATGCCTGAGGGATAATAATCTCTTTTTGGAATTTTTCATGCAGAACCTCTTCAATACCTCCTCTATGTACATTTTTTTTGAAAGGCCAAATACCTTTTTAGATCTATCTCTATAGATCTTTATTTTCAGAATATAGGATACTTCCCCTAGGCCTTTCATAAAAAATTCTTTGAACAGCTATTTCTAAATCAAAATTAGTATGGAAACATCATTCCCAATAAGAAGAATGTCATCCACGTACAGTACGAGAAATATGACAGCACTCTCACTGACCTTCTTAAAAACACAAAGTTCCTCTTCGTTCTTAATGAAATCAAACAATTTGATCACATCATTAAAACAAGTATTTCAACTCCGAGATACTTGCTTTAATCCATATATGAATTTATGCAACTTGCAGACTTTGTAATCTTCATCACTAGAAGTGAAACTCAAAGGCTACAATATATAAATATCTTCCTCAAGCGATCTATTTAGGAATATAGTTTTCACATCCATCTGCCATATCTCATAATCATAAAAAGCTGCAATAGCAAGCAATGTGCAAATCGATTTTAGCATGATCACAGACGAAAAAGTATTCTATTAGTCAATACCTTTGTATGACTATAACCTTTTGCCACAAGTCTAGCTTTATAAATCTCTATCTTTTCATCTGTACCTATTTTTTTTATAGATCTATTTGCATCCAATAGATATTATACCTTCTAACGGATCCACTAAGATCCAGACTTGGTTGGAGTGCATTGAGTCAATTTCTGACTTCATAGCACTCAACCACTTCTCGGAGTCGATGTCCGACATCACCTCGTTATACGTTTTAGGATCACCTCCATGTTCCCTATCTCCTACAAAAAATATCTCCTCTACGTCCTCTATGATCATATCTATGTATCTTTCAGGAGGACAAAAGCTCCTACTAGATCTATGAGGTGATGGAGGAACAACATCTACTGGCTCAGTATGAATAAGTTTTAAATAATTTATGACTTGTTGCTCTTTAGAGACTTTCTCTTCGAGCTCAATTTGCCTCCCACTATCTCCATCTTGAATAAACTGTTTCTCCAAAAATGTGGCATGACGGCTCACAAGCACATTATGATCCTTCGAGAAGTAAAAAAAATCCTAACGACTCTTCAGGATATCCTATAAAACGAGCTCTCATAGACCTACCTTCTAACTTGTCTGCCTATTATCTTTTGACATAGACCGGACATCTCCAAATCTTGAAATGATCAAGATTTGGTTTCTTACCATACCTATGGTATAGTAGGAACAGATTTACAAGATACTCTATTTAATAAATAGATTACAGAAAGTAAAGTATGTCCTCAAAAAAATAAAGATAAATTAGTGAAGCTCATCATAGATCAGACTATATCTAATAGAGTCTTATTCCTCCTTTCTGATATCCAATTGAGTTGGGATGTACCAGGAGGTACCTATTGTGAGACTATGCCATTTTTTTTGAGATAATTTCGAAATTTTTCACTAACGTATTCTTTTCGTCAATCTAATCAAAGAATCTTAAAAAAATTTTTAGTTTATTTTTTTATTTCACATCTAAATTTTTTAACTTTTTAAAGACTTCATATTTGTGTCTCATAAGGTACACATACCCATACCATGAAGACTATCAGTAAAGATAATAAAGTAGAGATAATCACCTCTGATCTGCATATCGAATGGCCACACATATCAGTGTGTTCAGAGAAAGTATCTCAGTGGTCCTCTCCCCAAGTCCTATAAAGGATAATTTGATCATTGTTTCTTGCAGACTGGATTCACAAACTGATATGACTCAGAATTTAATGAGTCAAAGATCCCATCCTTTTCCAATTTACTTATTCTGTCCTCTTCTATATGACCAAATCTGAGGTGCCACATATACTTATGATTTATGTTATCTCTAGGTCTCTTAGATCCTACAACACTCACTATCTGCTCATATGTTCACAAATACATCAACATATAAATGATAGAACTATCAATTAAAAAACCACGTGCAACCACTTTATTTCTGAAATAAATGAATAATAGTCTTTATTGAAATTATAATGTAATCATTCTGTGCTAATGAAGATATAGAAATCAAATTCCTGCTAATAGCAGGTACATAATAACAGTTTTTAAGAACTAAACTAAATCTAGATGATAATCGCACAGGATAGGTACCAACAGCTATAGCAGCAACTCTTGTTTCATTACCAACCCGAAGAATCACTTCACCTTTCCTCAGTCTCTACTTTCTACCAGACCCTGCATAGAAGTACATAAATGAGTATTAGAATCAAAATCTATGACCCAACTAGAAGTAGAGAAAACCACTAGAGTAGTTTTAATAACGAGCAGATCTGACATACCTTCAGAAGATATGTCTCCTTTCTTCTTCTTCAGGCTCTCCAGATATATAGGACAATTCCTCTTCCAGTGACTGTCATTGTTACAGTGGAAACATTTTCCTTTGTCAGCCACCTTTTTGAGAGCATCCTTCTTTAGCTTGCTCTCTTGCTTTTGATTCTTTGCAGGCTTGCTCTTCCTTTTCCAAGTAGACTTTATCTTGGATGTGGATGCCCGCTCCACAACAAGAACAGTACCCTTTGAATCTTTCAAGATCCCCTCAGTGGTCACTAACATGTTCAATAGTTCTGACAAAGTGCTATCAATCTTGTTCATACAGTAGTTTACTATAAACTATCCATATGAACTACCAAGGAATTGCAAGATCAAATCCATTTGCAATTTTTGTGCATGATCATATCGAGCTTCTCAAGCTCTTCCACATCCTTAATCATTGTCAAACAATGATCATAGACTGACTGCCCATCACGCATTTTTGCATTAAAGAGTCTCTTGGACACTTTAGCACGCAATTCGATTCTGCTCACCATACAACTCTTGCAAGTTATCATAGCCTTGACAGTCTTGATGTCCTCATGCTGGTATTGAAGCTCATTAGACATTGATGCCAAGATATAGCACTTAATCTTATTGTCGTCATCTGTTCATTTTTCAAATGTTGTCTGTTGTTCAGCAGTTGGACGGTTTGGCAAAACAGGAAAGTCCTGATCGAGTATATAGCTTATTTTTTTCAGAGTTTAGAATTATTCTGGGGTAATCCTAAGCCAATCTTTGTAGTTCATTCTGGTTAATCAGTTGATTTCAAGAATTCGGACTAAAGGATTAGAAGCTGACACTGTGAACTGCGAGAGTAGAGATACTAGTTAGATATTTGTACTTAATCTTTTATTTGTCTTAGGGTCTTTATAAAACAAATAGATCTCCCATTATTTCATCAAATCTCTCACACTCCTCATATGGAGCAACAGAAACCCCATGCGATCCCACCGATGTACGCACACCTCACCTGACAGATATTAATGACACGCATATCGATAAATGGATAACTCTTGTCCAATACTTCTCAAGCATGTTGCAGCGATATTCAATCTCTAAGTCATGAAGGTCTCACCTAACAGATATTGGCCCAATTCCTTAGTTAAGTCAGACCCATTGTTCAATGCAAGTGCAAAGCAGTCATTAGGTCCTTCACCTGACAGATATTAGATCCAATCCCATCTTCACCCTGCATTTTATGCTAATAGAGTGGTTGTGCCCTCCGATGCAACTGAACCACTGTATCCAGTCGAGAACAATCAACATCAGAAAGACGTCCGCACAACTATAACAGTGGAAGATCGCTCGACTTAATGTGTGAGAAGATTTTAATATAGATCTCATCATTTTAATTGTTTTATTTATATCCGATGTAAATCCATAATTATCATGGATCTACTTGAGAGATCCTGACTTGGTTCACCAAGATCAGAATCAAAGTGCAAATGCAACATATGTAGTAAACTCAACACTAAGCATCCAAAAACTTAATCAATCAAATTGGCTAGGTAAGTTCAAGATTGATGGGAGGCTCCCCATGCATACGTAACGGTTCTAATTAAGTAACCACCATTCTATCACTTGTCTTAGATATCAATTGATCAATCAATTCCAAATTAATTCAGCCTATTGGTTCCCGCCACCGTACATTGCAAAATTGCAAACCAATAAGGTGTGTATTCATGATACTACCCTACACGAAGGTTGTAGTGATTCATGGAGATTACTACAAGTATCCATGAAAAACAGCCGCATAATTACCATATAATCCTTATGTTCATGCTAAATTTTTTATGATGTTTTACTTCATCAATCTCCTTTCATCCTAGGACAACCTACCAACATAACGACTTTCACCGTTATGACAGGACAACCTTATTTCAGGATAATCTTAGGTTGCGTTTGATACATCACCAGGCAATCTTGGAAGATAATGTGGATTTGCCTTCAGGATAGATTTCACCATTAAATTATCAGTAATGTTGATCACTGTGTTTGCTATACAGATAATATTGCAGTAAAATTACTGAAAATCTTGATTGACATATTTGGTATGACAATCAGATTATTGATAATGTGAAATCAAATTTTCAAAATACCCCAATAATTTTATCCTAGTGCTCTTCTTTTTTCTGGTGAGAAGTAACGAGAGTGATGTGGGTGTGGAGCAAAGAAGTGGCAAGCCGAGGGGCGTGGGGAACCGCAGGCACTGGGAGGGGTGGGGAGGAGCGGGTGCATATGGAGTCATGGGGGTGGTGGGGACAGGCATGGTGGAGCCATAGGACGGTGGTGGGGGACAAGGGTGAAGAAGCCATGGGCAGGCAAAGGAAGATGGAGGAGCCGCAAGCCGGGGGCGCACGCGGAGGGGGGTGAGGGAAAGGGGAAGGGTTGGGCAATGGATTTTACGTGATTTTTTTGAGGAATAATTGTCCAAAATTTTTATTGCAACATTCCAAGGAAGTGGTAATCTGGATAGCCATCCCTCCCAAAGACAATCCAAATTGTCTCCAATAAGACAATCTAGATTGCCACCCAAAAAATATACAAAATGCTATAATCCAGATTACCACATTAAATTGCCAACAATCTGGATAGATTGCCAACTACCAAACGCAACCTTAGATTGACTTATAAAGCCTTATGTTCAATCAGATTAATTTGAAAACATTCATACAATCACAGATTATATCAAGATGGGTCTCTATCTATGAACATCATCTCATACATGAACATATAATAAAAATAAAATTCAGATCTAATAAAATTCAGATCACATGAAGATTAGATACAGAATTTCAAATGCATGAACACAAGAAATTAGATTTTCAGATCTGAAAATAGATTTTCAGATCTTGAAAATAACTGAATAAACATCAAAAATCTAAATTTCAGATCTGAATATAAATTTTCAGATTTTGAAATCCATCTCCTGATCATTAAAAATCTGAATTTCAGATCTAAAAACTGATTTTCAGATTTGAAAACAATCCCATGATCATCAAACGTTCTTGATTTCAAATTTTAATCTTATAATAATAACCTGGCTCTGATACCACTTGAAGGATAATCATCACATGATTGTATGCAGAAATTCTTAAAACATGCAATGGAAAGTAAGATGAGATCAAAACTTTTCTAATCTAATCAGATCTAATCTAATAAAGTATGCATAGAGATCATATCTCAAAAATCAGGCATCATCATTACAAAGACAAGATTAAGATCTAAACTAATAAAGATCTGATCTTTATCTTTGTGCAGATAGTTTTTCACCATGATCTGAATTTTCGTGAATGTTTTCGAGGTTCTTTTAAGCCGCACAACATCCGACCTTTATAGGTATCCACACAGGACTGATCTTGATCAAGAGATTCCGAAATCATCGAGGTGCTAGCTCCCTTACAGATTTCTCTCCTTCGAAGCTGAATCATCTTCTTCTTTTCTTCTCAAAAAATCAATCAAGAAGACTATGGATAGGAGATGAGAGGATGGAAGGAAGGGAGAAGAGGATCAATCCTCTTCTTTTCTTTTGCTTTTGGGTGATAAGGAAGAGAGACAGAGGGCGCGGAGATCAGATCTTATCCCTTTTCTTCTTTTGTTTTTTGCTTTGATCCACCCCTTATTTATAACCCCATGCCCCACCCTTATCCTTTTATCTCGGTTTGATTTTGAATTTGAATCAAATTCAAACTCATAATTTAAATCAAATTTAAACTTTGAACCAAAAGGATAAGAGATAAGAGATTAAATTAGGCACCAACCCTTTCTCTCCCTTTTCTTTCTTCACGAATGCCAAGATGGGGCGTGGAGGATGTTGGGGCATGGAGCATGAGAGAGAATCCTTATCTTAATTTGGTTTGGTTTAGATCAAATCTAATTTCAAATCCAATTGGGTTTAGTCAAATCCTTATTGAACCAAATTAAATCCAATTTAATTTGTATTAAATCCAATCTTAATTAAATGATCAAATCAAATAATTAATGATTAATTCAACAACAATTGCGAATTGTTTCTCCCTGACTCACTAACCTTTTGCTGGTCCTTTCTTGTAACTTTATAAAACAGTCCAATCATCAATCAAATTGATAATTAGATCCAACTGCAATTCGAAATCGCAATTCAATTATTCAATCAAGTCAAAACTCCTTTTGTATGTAACCTCATAGGTTCTATTCTGTCTAGTAGTGAGATATGCTGTGATCTTTATCAATAGTATCATTAAAATCCCTTTCAATGGATTAGAACAATTACAATCACCCTTACGAGAATTATTGACCATCAATTGATTCTTATAGTCTCACTATCCGCCAGTGACACCTAGCAGCATTAGTGGCGATCCAGTAAAATGAAAGGTAATTGAACCTCTAAGTGTAGTTATCGTATGATTTAGTTCTTCTATCCTAAGTTCCGACTAGACAGAAATTATAGAAAAACTCATCAAACCCTTTCATCTGTCTTATGTAAGATTTAATCCAAGTTTGCTGTACCGGTACCGGACGGCGTGCCAGTACCGGACCGATATGGTACGGTACCGGTACCGTACCGTACCAATACATGATACGCCCGGGCGTACCGGTCCGGTATCGGTACACAATTTTTTTCGATTTTAATTTTTTTTTATTTTTAAAGTTAATAATTGATAAATACAACCTCAATATGGCATTATATTGCATATTATTGACATATTTGGGTTCAATTTAGAGTTAGGTTGCGGTACAAAGACTCTTGATCCAAAATTTCAAAATATATTTATTTATATTATATTTCAACTATGTCATCTTAAAACTAAAGAAAAAATATATAAAATATGCACTAAAATGTATCTAACTATTTAAGTACAAAGCGCAATAACTGATATACAAACCTTAAGATGTACTCTGCATTTAATTTCTTGTCGAGTATCTGTGACACTCATAGATATCTGGATCATCAACATAGTCTGAAGAGACATCAGTCCAACCCTCTAGCCAAGCTGCACCGTACTCTCGAATATTCATCATCCCATAAGGCATCCTTTTTGGATTGTAAGACATCTCAGACCTCTCACTAAAATTCTGACTCTGAGAAGTATCCTCAAGATGATGGTACGGTTATGAGGAGCCCATCCAAATATGCCAGTAGCAAAATCTGATCCTGGAGCTGCTCCAGGCTGCATAGGGTAGTAACCACTAGAAGATGATGCCTCGGATGCATCATATGCATATGGATCATAAGATGGTGTGGATAATAGGATCCATAATGCGAAGATGATCCAGATACATCCATGGATCCTACTCCACGTGCAAGATCGTCCGCAGCTGCATCATGTGCTGGACGACCTCTAGGAGCCCATCGTCTATATGAAATCGGCTCCCCACGATCTCTACCGACTCGTCCACCATGATCCCTATCCCGTGTGACATGCGTAAACTGAGACTCACCGGTGAATCAAATATCACCCTGTGGCTGTCTCATAAACGGTGGTCTCTGTCCTCCAGTTCCTTCCTGATCATCAGATCCATGGCTACTACTACCAGTATCATCATCACTCTCCCTGATGTCCGTATTTGAACCAGATCGCTTCTGTACTCTCGAGAGTGGTGCACGTGCAACTATCTTTTCTTTTTCCCCCCTTGTGCCCCTTTGTGACTGAGTTTCCTGTGATTGGAAGGATGGATGCTTCTTGCTGGCTGCCGGGAGGAACGTCTATACATCTCTCGCTCGAATCTCTGGGAAGATGTATCGGATAGCGAGTCATGTGATGAATGAGTCCTTGTGTCCCCTCAGACTGTAACTGATCAGTTGGAACCCTATGTGGAATATTTTTTTCTGCCCATTGCCCTGGATCCACCCTGATCTCCCTTGCCACCACACCCATCAAGCTCTGGCTCCTGCTGCTGACCTGCAAGCCATCCGATGATCGAATCGTCATCTCCGTCGGCATAATCATCCAGCATCGATCAGTGTACTTCAACTGAACTTCCTCCTGAATACATTTTAGCCTCAACCTCAGATTGTAGTGAACATATACAAGATCGTCGAGGCATTTTTGTGTCGGACGATTTCTCTATTTGCTGTAGATAAGGACGAAAGTGAATCAATTACGCTCACAGCCACTAGCAGAGACCGTCTGAGAAAGAATACGGACAGCCATATGTCTCAAATTTTCTACTGACGTTTCAAAATGAATCCACCATTCAGCTAAAAAAGCAAAATTATATATCAAATTTGATGATATTATTAAGCAAAATTACATATCAATCTACATTGCTCATTATTGATATGTAATTTACCTGGATTCATCTGCTTTTTGCTTACGACAGCTGATGGGACTTCCAAAACTGTCTGATCCCTCTCTAAACTATTTCGTCTGAAATAAAATATATTTATTATTTATAAATATATCAGATCGAATTCAGTTGAATAATTACATCTGTTTTAAACTAGCATACCTCTTGCAGACACAACGACGCGATTTCTAGATCGGGCACCATCTTATATATGACATTGCGAAGAGCAGCAAGAAGCTCGCTATCCATATCTATCCCCGAATAGTATACTGAAATCTCGAATTCAAGTAATAAGCTGCAGATAAATTTCAAGACTGATTAAGCACAATTTTATTTTCATGCTTCGAAAAAATATTTTAAAACATTCTTAAATCCAAACTTACCAGCTAGATGCAAATCTCTGCCCATCTGATAGTCCCAACGGCGCTCAATAATGTTAATGAATTCTTGAGTATGCTTGGATCATTCTCACTGATCTGTTTCTTTGCCCTTTCCATCATGTAATATAGGAAGCCCATCTGGGGGTATCTCTCGCTGTCCACGGCGCGAAGCACCTCATATAAAGGCTTGATAGCCTTCACTATCTTCTCAGCCCGCTACCAAAATGACTGACTCGTCACCAAATTCTCCACATGACTTCCATCAGTGCCGGCCCTCGCATATCTGCTCTCCTGCCACTCGGCACTGACAAACATCTGACGTAGGACTGTTTTCTTCTGAAAAAACTATCAAGTGCTATGTAGTTGGTAGCAAACCGTGTGATACCCGGTCGTAAGATCTCCCCCCAGTATACATCCGCATCAATGAAAGAACCCATGTGGTTGTAGATGAATCTAGTAATGGTCTGGGCAATCTCCACTACCTGCTGCACCCTGCGAATCTTTCCGATATCCATCAATATATGATCAATGCAATGTGCAGCATATGGGGTCCAGTATATCTGCGGTCGCTGCTCCATCAGCAACTCTCCAGCAGCCTTATATTGTGGTCCGTTATCTGTGATGACCTGCACGACATGCTGCTCATCCACTGAATCAATCACCTCCTCCATCAGACCAAGGATATATGTGGCATCGTGCATCTTATCTGAAGCATCGATTGATTTGTAAAAAAATATTTTTCCATCACAGTATGTCAAAAAATTAATAATGCTCCGCCTAGTAGGACCTGTCCAACCATCACACATCACTGTCAGACCGTATGTAGACCATTTATTTTTGTAAGAAGCAATCCATCTCTGCAGATCCTCTTTATTGCTGTCAAGAAGCTGACCATAGATGTCCTTAGGTCCTGGAGGATTACATTCTGGCCGGCAGCCTCTATGGCTGAAATAGCAGATCGGTAGTAAGGATTGGCTGCTGCATTTGATGGAATATGGCTGAAATGAAATCATGATCCAATAGCTCGCCACATATCTTTCTTATCTTTTTTCAGCATACTGTCAATTCTCTACTGCTTTGAATCCTTGCTGGGTAAAGCATGTGGATCCAAATCTGAATGCTGGCTCCTACTGGAATATCTCTGGAGGACCTCCTACTGCCAAAAGCTCCCAACAAAGAAGACATGCTGCGTCTGCTCCCTCTACCACCAGGCTCTCTGACTGAGGTAGTCCTCCTGAACTCGAATTCTCCCCTACCAGTCGCTGATCCAGATCCTGATTCGTAGCATGATGGTCCGAATCGGTCTCTGTATCGGGCCATCTCCTCCTACTGGTACTGATCCGCCAAGCTCGCATGAATGGCAGCCTCAATCTGTGCCTCATCATCTGGAGCAGAAGCCTCCTCTGACTCTTTAAAGTGATAAGAAGGTGGCTCTGTAGCTCGACGGTCTACTTCGATCTTTTTCTGCTTTGCCCTTTCCTTCGCTGCTTTCGAATCAGCAAAGTGCTTTTTCATCAATTGTCGGACCTCTTACAGACATTTCCGACACATCGACACATAGGATAACCACCAGCTAGATGCTGCTTCAATCTAGTCACTCCTCCCTTGAACTCTGTTTGCACCATTTGCATCTCCAATGATGCCGAGCCGAGAGCATCTCGCCATGATCCCAACCGATGTCACGCTCTTGATCTTTCTTCTTACTCATTTCTGCAGATATAACAAAATACTAATTATTTTGAATTACCTGTAATATAACACTAATTACATATATTTTTTATTTGATAATATTTTTTACTATTTAAATATTTACAAAAAATTTAAAAAAATCTCAAGTTAGATTCAAATATTTCAATTATTTTGAATCATTCTAAACATTATTCTCAATTTCAAAACTAACACTGATTTTTTATTTTTTTATTTTTTTAATAATTTTTATATAAATAAATATATACTATAAAATAGCTGATTAATTAAAGTGAACGAACGTTATGCTCTAATTTTTTTTTTTATAAATATATGCAAGTATAACAAAACACGATAGTTTAACGATAATTAAAATAATTATATATTTTTAAAATAATTTTAATAATTATTTTAAAACTTATAAATTCAAAATAAATATGTTATATGCTTCAAATAATATTTTTAAATTAACTAAAATATAACACTATTTTTATATATTTTTTATTTTATAATTAAATTTTTAAATTTAAATAATTAAAAAATAATTTTTTAATTTCAAATATTTGAAAAAAAATTAGAAATTAGATTTAATTAGTTTGAATCATTCTAAACATGATTCCCAAACTCTGATTTTTTTCCTAAAATTTAAATTTTTTTTAATTTTTAAATAAATAAATATTTAAAAATATTTAAAAAATATATAATTAACAAAAATTAATAATTTTGATGTCATTATGTAGATCTTCCAAAGATCTATCACATATAATTAATCATCCCAAAATCACAAGATTTTGGCATGATTTTCTCTTATTTTCATTCTTTCTCATTCTTATCCTATTTTTAACAACAAAAATTAAAAAAAATATATATTTACTAAGAAAATAACACATTATCTTACCTCCGACCAAAGATCAGCCTCTCCTCGAACCACTCCTGCAATTTGACAGAATTTTTTTTCTTTTTTTCTAATTTTTCGGAGGTCTCAACGGTTTCGTTGAGACCTTCAGACCCTCGGGAGTTCTCTGAGACATCTCAGAGAACTCCAAAGCAGGGTAAGGGTTCTTTTATGCATGTGATCTCCGACCCCACCCCCCCTCCCCCCTCGTCACTTTAGGCACATGGGGTGTCGGTACGGTTCGGTTCACGCCGAACCGGACCATACCGTCCGATTTTGGATGGTATGGAAGCGAACCGGACTGAACCGCTTGATTCGATAGCGGTTCGGGGTGTTTCTCGAAAAAAAGGTCTGAACCAGACCGTTTGAGCACCGGTCCGGCTCGATATGCCCCGTATTGGGCGGTTCGACCCGGTACGGCGAACCCTGATTTAATCCATTCGAGTCTATATTGTGAAATCTTACGAAAATTTTTTTTCATTAATCATATTGCCGTGGTCACGGTCTTAAGACCTCAACTTCATAAATCACATAGGACTGCCCCTTTACTAAGATCGATAGATCTCATCTAAGTGCGCACCCTACTCCTATAATGAACCTATTACAACTAACATACACCGCAAAGACCCATATAGCTAGAAAATCAAGTGTATGTGCAATCAAACTACAGCAACCCCATTGTGAATAGCTAAGGCATTGTAGATCAAAAAACCACTCACACTACTACAGCATTGAGAAAGTCACAGACAAATAGATACCCAAGTGGCTTCTCATATTGATCATGCTTAGTACCACTATTCTCTAACAACCACCTGTACTTCGCTCCAATGTCTCCACATTGTAGACTTGAGACTCGTGTACCCAAAAAAAATGATCTGTGCATCAATCTTACCAAATCAATCACCATCCCTGTGATGATCCATCAATCAGGAGCAATTTTAGAATTAACCATCAAAGACACGTCTCAAATTCTCAACTCTTGAGAATGTGTCATCATCTTATTAATTCTTTGGATGATTCAAGGACACATAACACAAGAATAAAAAAGAAAATACCTAATTTTATTAATGAATAAATGAGTTAAGTACAAAATTATATCCTAGAATAATACAATGTGTCTGTCAGATTGGCTTATAGGACATACATCTAACATTCTTGACACCACTGTCTTCTTGGGATGAAAGAGATGCAAATCATCCAACAAATGGCTAATAATTTCTCCGCTCAATGAGCTAGGATTTCATGGAGGATTGGGAAGTAGAGAGGAAGAGAGAGGGTTAAAATAGAGCAATATGTTTACAGAGGAGAGACCATCCTCGTCAAATAGAAAAACCAAAATAAAGATGCGCCGATCCTTTCTCCAAGGTGCAGCCTGTCACCCAATCACATAATTGAGAAATAGCGGTAATAGGCCTAAGGTCCAGCTGAAAAATTTGCCATAGGTCCAGCTGAAAAATTATTAATTGTCTATAGCTCAAACATTGTCAAGCCTGGTATGTCAGTATGCATGTGCAACCCCATCATTTAAGCAACCAGTTACTTCAAAACACTTGGACACTTGACATTTGTGTCTGTTGCCCAGGCAAAATTGGTGTGATGTGTTTATGTTCGTGTGAGGCCCAAGGCATGTGCCCATCAACTAGTATGAGTTAAATAGGTAGTCATTCTCATCTATTTTATATTCATTCTCCTATTGCTATTCCCTTGCTTCCTTTCTTTATTTGCTCTGATCAGCCTACAACCACAAACCACACATCTTAACCTTCACTGCTATCTAAACATAGCAGCAGTTTTTGTTCTTCAATCTAGTCCTGATAGAGAACCAATCTGGCTGTAAACAGTAGGGCCTGTCAGGTTTTCTAATCTACTGAACCACCACTTTTCCCTTTGATCTGGGACCTCAGCAATTTCCTTTTTCAGCTGTTAAAATTCAAGAAATTTAGCCCCAGAAACACACCCTGATCCATCAGTTAATTACCTGTATAATCTCCTTGAGTTTCATATAATCCACCAGCAAGAGACAGAATAGATCAGTACTGAAATGGATTGCAGCCAAATTACATCATGTAAATGAAGAACCATCACCACAAAACTTCAAATTTCCTTTGGTAAACTCTGATACTCTGCTAGCAGAATATTTCAGCTTCAATTTGCATATAAGCTGTCAACCAACACCTTCAGCAAATGTATCATCTTCTCTCAATTACATGAATCATCTTTGCATCTAGGGTAGTTTATAATTCATTTTCTGAATATTCTATTTTCTGATTTTAAAATTCAGATTATTAATCTGCCATCACATTAGGTTTAGGTTTTGCATCAATTAAAGCTTAAAGTTTCACTGCTTACACATGGCATTACATAGTAAGGTTTCCTAGGTTTATACTGCATCACAAGGGCTAAAGCCATAGACTGTAAAATGGTCTTTTGTTAATATCTCATATACACAAATCAATACTAGATATTTGCTCATTCTCTCATCATTTTGTCTCTTCAACTCCATCTTGAGACATCTTGTTTCATCCTTTCACTGTATCTTGATTTCTAACCAAAATACTTCTGTCTTCCAACTCATATTTTCTCATTGGTGTACCATTATGCTGGAAAGCTTGTCTTCTTGTTAAGAGAATAGAACATGGAGACCCCCATATGATCAAGAATTAGTTGTTTTCATCGCTAAACCTTTTCCTGCTAACAAATCAGCTTCTCATCCAAAACCAACCACTGCTCTAAACTCTAAAGTACAAGATTTTATTTGACTTTTTTTAACTACCAAAAATTTTCAATCCTAAAAACTCCTCCCATTTCCAATCCTATTATCTAACCTACTTTTAAAGACTTACACAATTATCATGCTTACCACATAACTATTGACCTGCATGCTAGGAAGGGTATCCTCCCTACCAATAGGAGTGTACATTTTCTCAGATGCACTCATGTTGAATGCTTTGATCCTGAAAACCATGTTCTCTTCATTACAGAACATGATGAAGTGGCCAAAAATATTCACAAGCTGATGACTTGAAACTGAGCCTGATCTTGCAAACTATAACATGATGTGTTGTCAGTAAGTAAGAAGGGTGGAAATTTGCTCATATGGACCTTTGTAGCTTCCTTCATCTCCAAAGCCTTTAGGACAGTGTAGGCTGGTTACACATTACCTACATTGGATCACATTACAGTGGATGCAACTAAAGATGGCCTGAAGAACAGGTATAGGTGAGACTAGATAGACTTTACTCCAATTCTCTTAGTTTTTCCTTTAACTCCACGGTCATAAACGTTAATATTAAGGTAAGTTAGATCCCTTAGTTTTTTTCTTAAAAAAATGAATGAGATAATCGTGATTTTCTAGGTTTCACAACACCTGCCTGAGATCTCAAACAGCTTAGGAAAGGATAGTCACTAGCACAATTCACCCCCTCTATGCAATGCATTCACTACATGTGTCACTCCACAAGCTCTTATTAGAGCAAGTAGTAGTGCAGATTAGGCAATATCCTGGAGTCCTTTCTAAGGCTGGCAGATATGTTTCCAGTGGTTGAAGCAAGCAAATGAGATTTTCCAGTCACAAGACACTAAGATAGTCTTCTGACATATCTAGAGTTGCATGCATAACATAGGACAATGAGAAAAATGAAGTCATTACCATGTAGATGATCACTGAGAAAAGAAAAGTCTTCCATGACTCCATGAGAGAATGTGAGGCTTCATGTCATTATGTCGCTGTTACCAGTTTTATTGCTAGCCTAGGCAAGCAGGAGAAATTAGTGGGTCTCAGTTAGCTGAGAACCACTTCTTCAGGTCGCGTGGCCTATTAAAGACAGTACATGGTTCAGCATTGTGTTGATATACTCCCTGAAAATTGCTAGGTCTAGATCCACATCATAACAAGATCTTTCTGATAAGTTTGGATCCACTACATTCTTTACACAACCATATGCTTCATTCCATAATATTGATATAACCTAGACGTAGAAGGATATATAAATCAAGAATACTTGTCTGGATAGGAGAAACGGACGACATGCCTCCAAGCAAAAAGGCAGCAGAGTGTCATCTAAGCGACACATTTCTACATCTAGATGGAATCCTTTGGGGTTTCACAAAATAGGCATGACTATAAGAAGAATTAAGGATAGCAAGATAGCTAAACTTAATTATAAATAACTAGAAACAAGCCAACATGCTATATAGCCAATTCCATCAGAGATCACTTGAACACTTCTAACAATCCTACCCAAGAAAAGGTATACAGGATTACCTTCCCATGCATCCCCTCAATGGCCTTTCTGGATTCCTCCTCAGTGGCATAACGAAGAAAGGCAAAGCCTCTTGGTCTGTTTGCTATTCTATCCATCACAAGGGTAACTGCAAAAATCATAAGACAGAAGCTTCAATGTTTTTTTTATTACTGACCCACATATGTTCCTCGGATACATATATAGATGGTACATTAAGGTGTGCAATAGAAATAACTTATATATATATATATATATATATATATATATATATATATATAGGGGCAGATTTAGATAAGGTCAATCAAATTTTTGGGCTCAGATCCAGTTAGGTCAAAACTGGACAATGGGGGGTCATATATCGATAATCCAAGTCATTGGATGTGATCTACTATCTCAAAACTATTTGCACACCAAAAATCATATGATTTAAAGACCCCTAGCTGATGTATTTTTTGATCACTTGATGCATAAGCTAGGGGTCTTTAAATCATATGATTTTTTTGTGTGCAAGCAGTTTTGAGGTAGTAGATCAATTCAACGGTTTGGATCTGAGTTTTGATCTGACTGATCGATCTAATTCTAGTCTGGCTCTCTATATATATATACACGTACATGTAATGGTTGTGTTTCTCACCTTCTATAAGCTGACCAAAATTCTGGAAAGCATTTCTCAGACTTTCCTTGGTTGTACGGAAGGAAAGACCTGCAACAAACAGATTAGCAAAATAAGAATTCTGGAAGTGATATGCTACCATCATCTGCTACCTTCATGCAAGGCATTCCGTGGAGACAAATCCTTCTACAGAAGTAGGGAGAATATCTTTGGCTTTTAAATAGATATGATGATAACGTTGCAAATTAATATTCAGCGCATAAGAGTACAGATGCTTACCCTTTTTAAGGACAATAGAATAAAAAGATATTGCTTATTTCAAATTGTATAATATGACCACAGTCATCAGCAATGCCACAGAGGCAAAGACTCTGGTGTGTACTTAATATTATAAAGATCAAAATAATTAAGCATATATACAGATCCTTCCACTAAAAGTACATGGTCATAAGCAGAAATTGACATCCTATAACATTCTTTGTTAAAAGTAAAGATAATATATGAACGTGGGTCAAGGAGTATCCCTTTATCAAGCATATCAAGCCCAAGGAGTAAAGAAATTGCTTATATGGGTAATAACCATTTCTACCAGTAGTTTTGTTTGAGTTGTAACATCCTTGTGAACTCAAGTTCATAGCACATGTACCAAAGATTGATAGAAGCAATCAATGAATATTAGACGACGGCAATAATCAGATGGTTAAGGAAATAAGTGGCAAAATTGCAGGCTGTTAGCATTGGATAATAAAACCGGTAAATGGTGGCTGTGGACAATCAGATGCAGTGTTAGAAGGCAATAGCCAATAGGAAGCAGGGAATGGTGGGGCGGGATGCACATCCAGAGATTAATTGCATGTGTTCTCATGAAACAGGACAACAAGTTTCTAAGGTTGCAATAAGGTGCATAACGTTAACTTCTAAGACTCTTTCTATGGACATTTAAGGATCTTCTTTAAATGGATCAACTGCATTCCTTGTTGCATATTTATTTTGAGCAAAATGACTTGATATCAAGTGAAACACATTATCTCCGTTCCATTTTCATTAAAAACAATAAAAATGTCAAGTGTTCCCTAAATAATCATTTCATTACCTTGATCTGTTAAATGGGGTGAAGACATAATGATGAAATCCCTGGTATCACAATGTTTGCAGCATAATGCTTCATAATTTGCATAAATGAAACAAGGGTTACAGATTAACATTATCATGGTATTTCCATACTTCCATTTACATAACCAATTTGCTAGTATTATACTAAGACCATATGAATGATGTTCTAAAGTGTACCTTTATCATGAACGTCCATCAATTTGTGCAAATACATCCAAATAAGACAGCAATTTAAGATATAAACTATTGAGTTATCTGAAGCATTGGTCATATAAAATACTAGCAGTAATATATGATGAGCATCAGACATTGTTGAAGACACACAGACACACACACACATATGTATTTATGTATGTATGCATGTATATATGTAAATTACTAGGAAGAGAGACAACGACCCTTGCCACCCATAACAATAATCCCAACAACAAGCCTCTTTCCATCCATGAAGACCACTTGTATCTGTCATATCAAACTGAAAATGGTAATATTCAGCATCATGTTGATAACCGGCTGCAGAATGCACCAAACTATGAAATTTATCATGATTTAGCCACCCAAGAACGCTGACTACCTCGAGATAACGAGTAGAGAATAAGAAGATGATGAACTGCAAGTGTCATACGGACACTTGTCATTCGCTAAATCAACAGAATCCAACAAGGCCGGCGCCTGAATGCAGCCTTGATTCTTGCCATCAATATACTTTATCTTTATATTGACTTTAAACTTAAATCATCAAGCAACTCCCAGGAACCACCGAAAATAACAGTAAAGCTCTCACAACAAACATCTATATTCAGTTGGATATTTTGGATGGTGCCATATCTCTCTTCCACAATTGTAAGAAGAGCTTTTTCCAATTCTTTTCTAATCCTGATACAACCAACAATCTATGGAACCATTGATGTGGCATTGTATGCTGCAGAAGAGCATCTTTTACAATGACACTAAGAACATGATTCATTTGATGTCCATGTGTACATGTAGACAGAGGCATGTTGTCAACAGTTTAACCCTCAACCAGTATTTTGAATGATCAAATAGATAACGTTGGTCGAATTCCCAGGAAAACTAACTCAATTCTCATGCCCAAAATAGTAGTAGCATGCACCAATATTGCCCCATTTCTGCTGAGCTTCAAACTCATATGGCTGCTACAGTCAATAGCATGATGTCAATCTTAAGTGGCTTTTTCTTTTTGCTCTCATTTTAAAGTCCATGACAAGAAACAATCTTTTGGACTGGACATGAACTTAAAGTGCCTCTTTGACTTACTTGAGAGTATGGCAAAACTAGCTCGTGATTCCCCAAAAAGTGTTGTTTTCGACTCTTGTAGTTCACTTCCAGCTATGCAATGTTTTTCCAAGGGGAAATAATTTCGGAAAGCTAGAGAATTGGGAGAAAACCTTGAGACAGAACAGAACAACAGGGTTCTAGGATGCCTTTGGTTGCATAGCCAAGTAGTAAAATACCCCACCATCTGGACCTATGATATATATGTGTGGAGACGCAGCATGGTAATGCCTAAGTACTTTTTATGTGCTCCAACAGCTAGGCTAAAACAATCTCATTATCACTTAACAAGGGCCTCATTAATTATTAGATACTACATTAAGCAGCTTTGTCAACCCAAACTGTCCAATAATAGGTCTTTATAGGTATGCATTAAAAGTAACAACTAGGAATAAGAAAGCCCAAGAAAGTTCAATAATAGGTCTTAATGGGTACAATGAATAAATTGATTGCAACCACATTGCATCCATGACTTGGACTCAAACCACATGTGAGCAAGGCACAGCCAGCCCAGCTTGGTGAGGTTAGCAGGTCACATGCACAGGATCACCAACTGAAAAAACTTCTAACATATCAAACAATGTTGGTGGGTGTGTCTTAGTGGAAACACAAGAATAACACTTTTTTATCCAATATGGACCTCAACAAAAACAATAAAATCATGAACTGCAGGTTTTAAGGTTTGACTATTTCAACCTAAGTCCCACTTTGAAGTCAAAACAGCATGATATTTTAATCAATCAAAATCAAGTTAAGCCAATAAATTATGAAGAAATAGGAAAAAATTAGCAAGTATAAAATATAGAACAATCCTTCTACAAAATTTCGAAAAACAGAGCTCATAAAAATGAGTGAACCATATTTCCAAGAAATGTACTCTTGTGCACCTAAACCTTCAATATAGAACGCATCCATCTGAATTAATGGTAACAGACTACACCTTGAAGTATGTCCTTGAATCAGATATCTATGAGTTACTGGCACAAATTGATCTATCAATTTCCATGAGCATGTATCTTGATTTCCATGAGAACAAATAAGTTAGCCAAAACATGTAGTGACAGCCTCACAACAACTCTAGCACTGATCAGACTTCGAAGGATTTGGGTGACATAATGCCTTATAGATTCCTGGTTTGGATCTATTTAGGGTAAAATTCAGCCTAGTGTCACTTTTACAAGTGTTTCCACCATAAACATGAGGAGTCTTCTTCCATGTTCAAGCACATTCACTCAATTGAACTTCCATCAATAGGCTTTTCCCCTTGCACCCTTGCACTGGTCACTGATATTAGGTGTCCACCGTCAATCACTTCTTTCTGAGATTAAACGTCATCATCCCCTTGATAACTAGGGGTGCCAATTTACTTCGCTCCATCAGGTACCTGATCCGGCTGACCTGACCTTGATGGGATGGGTTTCACCCAACCCACAACAAATTCCAAGCGGGTATGGGTAATCATAAAACCCATCTCGAACCCAACCTAGATATATATACTTCACAAATCCCCTCCCCGAAGCCAAAAAAATAAAAGAACAAGAAAAAAGATATGTATACAAAAAAAAAAACTGATTCTTGTAGTTTTACCCAACCCAATCAATCCAATTCACCCTGTCCAATCTACCACTCGGCCCCACCTGAACTCTACCCACCTTGCCCCGATGCAAGTATGGATAATGACATACCAAACCCATATGGATCTATTGTCATCCCTATTGATAACTTGAGGATTACCCTCCTTGGTCAACCAAATTCATTTTAGACTTAAATGTTTTTTTATTCTTTTAAGTTGCATCCATTTGCCTTATCCAAAAATATTCGTTCATCTTTTATTAATGCACTTTAATTTCTTAGTTGATAATAGATTTAGTATCATAATAGATAAAGGCAGCTAGAATGAACAAGTTTGGGAACCAAAGGCATGTCGGAGAAGGTCTTTGATCATTCTAGGCTTTGTTCAATTTATAGTGTACTCTTAAATATGATAGTTTATTTAGACAAATCGCTACAGTATTAGGATCCAAAAGAAACACATAAACATACTCAATGTATTCTCCAAAAAGCTGATAACTATGATGTCATCGAGCATTACCCTCTACTGAATTTGGGGAATTAGTACAAAGTAGGCTATAGTCTATAGCAAGGTTTGCCATACAAATCCGTACTGGTGCATACCGACCAATATGTGGAACAAAGGGTGTATCGATACTCGGTATGCAAAACCAGCTCCTATACTGGGTGTACCGATACTATAATATGATAATACCGATATTGGGTCGGATATCGAGACGGCAAACCTGGATCTATAATGCCTATAAGGCATTGAAAAACTCACTAGAATTATCCAATAATTATGACTGGCCTTTCCCATATATCTACTTAGTCTCACTACCACATATCCAAAGTGAAATTCAGTCATGCACTAGGTGCATAGCAAAGATCATATCAATGAATGCCCAATAGACCCAAATCGGACAATTTGGCCTGTATTGAACTGAACAAACACCTACCCCAGATGGTTCAGCTGTGTCAGATAGTTTGGGGTATAAATTGCTCCAAATCCGATGCCTTTTTCCAAAGATCTACACCTCTTTGAGAGCCTTCAAAGGTTCTTTTCCAACTCTCTCCACTCTCAGTGCCTCACGATCTCTCCTCTATTGCATCCTACTCATCGTCAATAGTCAATCCCCTATCTAGAGTCTCATATTGATGTTGATCTACGCCAGATTGCTCCCTAATTGCCCCTCAACCTTGTCCTTGTCGACAACATCCTTGCTCTTACCTCCACCCCAATCCCTGATGAAATTGGACCATCTCTCTCTCTTAAGTGAGTAGAGGTCTCTCTCCCCCCTCTCTCTCTTCCTCTCCCTCTTCCTCCCCCCTATCTCCCTCTCACTCATCTAGGGTTTCATCTCGATATCGATTCATGCATGATTGCTCCCTGACCTCATCCTCATCAATGGCATCACTGCCCTCACCTCCACCTTACACCTCAATGGCATCAGACCATCCTCTCTATCTCTCTTAGGTGAGCAAAAGTCTCTCTCCCACTCCCTCTCTGCCCTCTCCTCTCTCTTTTTCTCCCTTCCTCTCCTCCCCCCTCTCCCTCTCCCTCTCCCTCCCTCCCTCTCTCTCTCTCTCTCTTCCTCCTATTCCTCCCTCTCCCTATATCAATATGCTTCAACACGGCATGATACGGATCCATAGTGTACTGGTAGCCAACTGATATGGGTCACGATACCCATTCAACGAACATTGGATCATACTATCTATGGGTAACTAAGCTAACATACTTACCCACCTAACTTTTTCTTAGGGTGTATACCAGATTAATTGGAAGTTGAGAAAAGTTTAAGCTCAAGGGATTTAAATTGCCTCAATATTTTTAAATTGAAGCAACAAATAGCGGGCCACCCCATTAGCAGTCCTAGTCAATATCATGCTTAAGATCAAAAATGCCTCTTTTATGTTGTTCAAACAAAAATCTTGGGAAAATAAATTTTGGTTTCACTATGATTTCTAGCAAGGTGCCAAAGATAAGAATATCATCTAGATATAAGCATGGACAATATATTAATCATCACATGTTTTAGGGAGGGCACACACTTTTGTCTTTCTAATTATAAGTTATAATGAAAACTAAATGACAATATTCTTTTTATTAAATTTTCATGCCACTATCTAGAGCTTGTTGGGGTCGATAAATTGATTTTAAAAAAAATATGATGCTTCAATTCTTGTCCTTCTATCACATATACTTGAGTTTTTTCCATGTATATTTCTGCTTAGGAACTCTGGATTTTATATCCATTTACAGATTATAGTGTATGATTTGATAGGACAAGTATTAGGACTTTTAAAATTGCTATCCTAGTCACAAGTGATTAAAGACCTTAGCAGCTAGCTATCATTGCAATTTTCTGTTAAACCATCTTGCCTAAAATTTCTTTTGAAACCACATAATTAGATAATTAGGATTTAAGTTTTTAATAAATTTATTTATTTGCATTCATTATCAATGACTTCCTTTCGATACAAAGCATCAAACGAGGTCAACGAAAGTGGAAAGATCATCATCAACAAGAAAGCCATCAAAATCTTTAGCCAAGTCCTCTTTTCTTACCATGGTTGCTTTCTTATTAATTTGGCTATGCTCTTCATGAGTCTAATGAAGGAAAAACCGCATTTTTCCGTGTAGGATCTTCCAGATCTAATGAGATCTGGGACGGAATATTTCAAAAAAAATTATCCTACTTTATTTTAGATCTAAGGTCTATTAGATCTGATTCTTATTATCTGATATTTAATTTAAAATTAAATCTAAAACTTGAGGATTAGAGGAATACCTCTAGGGTAACTAGATTACCCTGTAGATGATCGCAGCAACGCCCGAGGTTCTAAAATAGCCACGCAGTCGCCTGGCCTCTATCGGTATCCACTCGAGCAGGATCTGGATTGTCTTCTCCTCACGAATCTTTGCTCCAAAAATCAGATCTGGATCTGATCTGGAAGATCTTCTGAAGCTGAACAGCAGCTTCTCGACAAATCTCTGTAGCCTTCTAATCAGAAGCCACCACACCTTGGACAAGCACCAGATGGATGCCCAACCTCTTGGACGTGAAGAGAGGAGGGAGAGGAGCAGAGGGGACATGGAGAAGTGGAGGGGTTTCACGTTTTTGCTGGGTATTGAGCAGAGTCTCTAAACCTTAGGCACAGACAGAGTTTAAATAGAACCTGCTGCGCCATGCAATACCACATCATTTGACCAATCAGAAAATTTCAATTAATTCTAGAAAAATTCTAATTGGTGGAGCGATGTCATCTGATCATATCAGATAAGAACCCCACCAAACCCTCCTACTATTGACGCCAACACTGGATAAACACAGTGAGATTGGCGCCCAACAGTTTGAGTCGATCAAGGCATAGAGTCCTCATCTCATGGGACTCTATCCTTATCCACTTGGGGCGCACGCCATATCTGATTATGGCGCCCACTTTGAGGGTAAAATTAGCAGGTGGACACTCCACAAAAACTCTCCAATGACCTCTTGCCAAGTGGCCTTCAGTCCAAGATCCATGGGTCAACGTTTGACCGATGTCTAAAACGAAAATGACAGGTGACAGGAATTAGCAGGTGTTGTCTTAAATTCATCTCATGAATTAAGACAAGTCTTTCTGAGCTGGACTGGCTCCAGTCAGACTGAGAGAAACCTTCTCAAGATTCTCTAGGTGAGTCAAATCACATTTGGCTCAGTTGAGATAGAAAAGATTACACGAGGAGAAAGTTAGGCTCAATCGTGTGCTAGCACAATTTCCTTGAACCTAATTGGATCTAATCCAAATCAATCGAACTGGGCTAGCTCAATTGATGACATCCAGATCCTAACTCTTGCTTGTGTGACCCAGTTAAGTTCATTTCCGTATGGTAATGAGACATGTCGTGATCTGATCATCGACATCATCGAAACTCCTTTCGATGGACCAGAACTCTTCTGATTCAGACAATTAGAATGATCGATCATCAAGATCATTCTAATTGCTCCTAAAATCCACCAGTGACACCTAGCAGTATATGGTGGCAACCCATCAGAAATGAAGACGAACCTCTCGATGCAGCTACCTGTGTAATTGAGTTCCTCTATCATGAGTCTCGACTGAATTAGGGTTAAGGTGAACTCGTCAAACCCAACATCAGTCATATGAATCAATCGATTGATCCGAGTCCGATGTAAAATCCCAATGAAAAATTCTTTTCCATTATTTCACTCTGCCCTGGCCATGGGCTTAAGGACTCGATCTTTCGATCATCATAGGACTACTCTCATCTACCGAGGTTGATAGATCCCATTTTGGTGCAATCTGATTCCTACAATGAATATGCTCCAGCCAACATACACCTCAGGGTTCCGAATGGCTAGGAGATCGAGTTATGGTGTAGTCAAACTATAACACACTCAAGGTGAACTGTCGATGTACCTCAGGTCAAAGAACTAGACACACAGCTACAGCATCGAGCTAGTCATCGACGAGAAGATAGACTTCCTTATGACTGCTCAAGGTGGTCACGCTCCGTACTCTCGTTCTCAACGAATACCTGTACTCTCGCTCTGGTGTCTCCACACCATAGACTCAAGACACATCTACCCTAAGAAAGCGATCGTACACCAACCTTCCGGATCGATCACCATCCTCGTGATGATCCTATGGTCAAGAGCTGTTTATGAGTTAGTTATGTAAATTCATGCCTTAAATTTTCAACTCTTGAAAATATGAATTAACATTCCTACTAACTCAAAGATGTATCACAGACATAATGTACACAATGTGATAGTAGAATAACCTTTTTATTCATTTATAATCAAAATTACAAATTTGTCCTTATATTTGTACAGGAATGTGTCAGCCAATCTGGCATTTAGGGCACACATCTAACATCTAACACATGTTTGGTTCCTCATCCCTGATTTTGTTTAGGTCCACCAAATCTGGAAGACTAGGAGTTGTTTGGCTGTATATAAGCTAAACCAAAATATTATAGTCATAAAACTGGGCTATGTGCTAAATAGATTCTAAGAAAAATAATCTTTTCATAACAACAAACAAGCATATTCATAAAACTCATTTGCTTTTGATTTTGTATAGACTTGCTCTGGCAAAGCCTAACAAGTTACAAGCAAACGGCCCATTAGAGTGTTAGACATCTTGATAGTAAGTTATTTGGCCAGAGACCTGAGCCTTAGAAGAGAAGATATCTTTAGAAAGGTTGCCATCCTTGTCAAGTTAGAATTTCATATCCACTAATAGTGTCAAGCCATTTAAAGACCAGAATCAATAATACTTTAGTGTTATCCGTGAACATATAATTCAATGACCTAAGCTCAGTCCACTATAATTCGTTCTTTTTTATGGATATAATGAATCCTAAATGAAGGTCTGACACTTTTCATGCATAAAAGATTGCACATTTTGCGAGCTTCAATGTTTGAAGTTTGAACCTTGTAGGATATTCTAGAAATTTATGTGCAATTTGTAAATTTATGTTTCTTCCTGGCTACTCTAGATTGTTCTGATTTTTTATTGGTTTTATTTCCATGGTTCAACTCCAAGATTCTAACCAAAGAGATTCAAACACTGAAGCCTAGAGTTCATGATCTCTTGTATTTTATTTAGTTCCACATCAAATAAAGAGAAGTTTATTGTTGTGCTTTTATTAACACGCCCATTAGTAGTAGGAATCTTCTACTTAGGGTGGCAACACTCACTTGTTAGATATATGTCCTAGAAGTTGGCCAACACATTTTGTTTTACAACACAAATATGTACTTAAACTATTGATTTAATCAATAAAAAGCAATTTTCTTTTTTCATTCAAGTGTTATGTGTCCTTGAATCGTCCTTGGAATTGATGTTACAATAAATATTCTCAAATGTTGGAAATTAGAGGCATGTATAATCGATTCCTAAATCGCTCCCAATTTTAAGATAGTCATGGGGACGGTGATTTATCTAGATAGACCGATGCACAGTTCGCTTCCTTCGGAGTAGATGAGTCTCTCATCTATGGTGTAGAGAAACTGAGCGGAAAGTGCAGGTAGTTGTTAGAGAACCAGTACTGAGCGTGACCATACAAGAGATCACATGGATTTCTATTCGATCGTCAGTGATTATCTCGATGCTGTAGTTATGTGACTGGTCCTTTGACCTACGGTGTCACAGTTGCTCACAGTAAAACTGTTGTAGTTTGACTACACATAAACATTAACTCGATTATGAGTTTTTATAGCGGATGTTGGCTTCAATTGGTTAAGCTGTACGAGCGATATGTGCATTTATATGGGATCTATCGATCTTGATAAGGAGTAGTCCTATGAGATTTGAGAAGCTGAGTCTACAAATCTATGGCCATAGCAGTGTGATTGATGGAAAAGAATTTTCATTTGGAATCACTATTGGACGTGAGCTTATCGGATTTATCATATGACTGATGATGAGGTTTGACGAATTATCCATGTCCTACCATCTAGTCGGAACTTACAATAAAAGGACTATATTATACATTAACTATACTTAGAGATTTTTTTTGGTTCTGCTGGGCTGCCACTACATATTGCTAGATGTCACTGGTGGATTGTGAGAGCTCAATGGGATCATTTTGGATCAATGATCTTTGTCGAGTTAGAGTGGAATTGTTCTGACACACTGAAAGGGATTTCAATAATACCTATGATAGAGATCATGGTATGTTTCACTACCAAACAGAATTGAACCTATGGGGTCACACATAAAAGGAGAAGATCTGGATTGATAATAATTGCACTTATGAAGTACCAATTTATATGGATTTAGAAAAATCCTATTGGATTCATGTTAACCTTGCTAGCACTTGGATAAACTCAATTTTTTTTATAGTTGGTTTACTTATATGATAAGTTTTAACCAATTCCTGCACTTGATTTGAACCCAATTGAATTTAATTCAATAAGATCCAACGGTTGGATATTTAATTTATGGCTTGAATTAAATCAATAAAGAATTTTCTGATTTTATTCATTCAGAACCCTTGAAAAGGATTTATGAAACCATATGGGCTGATTTGAGACTTTTAATTGGATCCCATATGATGGGACGCCTAGCACTGGGTGCCGACTTGGGTGAGTTTTGGATGGTGCCCCATTTATTTGTCCAAATATATTATGGCTAGAACTTCTAATATGATTAGGAGGAGGGATCCTAATATGATTAGAACACCCTTAAGTTGTCTATATAAAAGACTGTAGCCCTTACTTCTCATATAAGCTCTCTTCCTCCCATCTTGCCACCACCTGTTACTGGGCCCACGCCTCCCCTTCTCTTCCTCTCTCTAGCTCACGCTCTCTCTCTCTAGGCATCCTTGCTTGGAGCCGAAAAGGGGGTGGGCGGCAATAAGGGTTGGAGTCAAGTGTTGACGCCAACTAGTTTCTTGGTTTCTTCCATTTCCTCTCAGATTTGTTGAGAGTTAGTTACAACCAATTCTTGGTGTTATTCTTCTTAATTAGTTGAGGAATCAAGAAAAATTCTTGGTTTCTTCAAAAATCAAGAAAGAAATATCAAAAGGATTCAAAATTAAAAGCCTCTTCAGGTTTGGTTCAAGCCTATTCAGGCTTTTAGTTCAAGCAAGCAGGAGTCAAGAGGATCTATTCAGGTCGCCCTATGGATATCTATAGAGGCAGGACGCTAGTGCTGCTGATTCAAAACCTATTCAGGCCTCAGATCCAGGGATTGAATTAGATTCAACCCCAATTACAAGTTTGAAGCAAAGAGAAAGTGATTCAGATATGTGAATTAATTATAAGCTTTCATTTGTTATTCCTAAAATCAGTTTATGTTAATTTCAACATATGAATTAGATCCATAGGTGCTTTCATATGATGAATGCATTTTTGGATTAAAAATATTTTAATCTAATTTTTTCACTACATTTTGGATTTAAAAAAATTTTAAAATCCACATGCACTAGCATCTATAGAAAATCCAATAGTAGTATCAGAGCCACATGTCCATATGTATGAAAGTAGCATAAAAATTTTGAAAATTATTTTCAAAATTCTGATTTTAGATTATACATGAGATGTACATGTTTATATTCAGATCTGAAAAATATTTTAGATCTGATTTTTATTCATATATATGAAATATGAAAGTATGCATAGGTTCGAAATTAAATTTCTACGATCTGAATTTTTCGTATATACGATATATGATGGTATGTTTAGATCTGAAATTGATTTCTAAAAAATCTAAAATTTTTCATGCATATGATATATGATTGCATGTATGTTCTGAAAGTATTTTAACAACCAAAAACTTATTTTTTATGCAATTAATTTAGATCTAAAATTTACTTCAATGATCTAAAATTAATGTGTACATGAATTGTTGGATATAGATAGTTTTGTATTAGGTCAATGAATTGCATCTTAAATTACAATTAGATCATATTGGGTTGAAATCGATGTAGCTATTGATCAAACCAAATCAAATATTGATTTGGGTAGCTCAATTGAGCTTATGATTCTACAAGTGTTGTAGATTGAATTGATTAAACCCTATATGTAGAATCGAGTTAACATAAGGATCTAATCCGACTTTATGACTTGAATCTGATTCACCTAAGCTGACTAATTGAAATCAATAAGCCATTTGGTGTCTAAGGCAAGTCTCGATCGGTGGTTTTAATTAGGAGACTACTCACCTAGACAATTTTTCCTATGGCGAGTTAATGACGTACCCTCCCGTTGGTCTCACTTACCTGGCCAATTGGATGATTGGGTTCATTAGTTGCTAAGGAGTTTTGGTTCAGCCCATGCCAATTATATCGGTCATGTGATGACTGATTAGATGAGACCTAACCTAAATCTTCCTAATTAATATTAAGCCTTATAGTCTTCCATCATTGTAGAAGTGCGGACGTGCTACCGACGTTGACTGTTCTCGGCTAGTTACAATAGTTCAATTGCATCGAAAACACGCAACCACTCTACTAGCAAAGAGTTGCTCCAGAGTGAAGATAGGGTTGGGCCCAATATGTGTTATCTGAGGGACTCAATGACGACTTCACACCTGCTTGTGAACGGTGGGTTAGGCTTAACTAAGGAGTGGAACAATATGTGTTATTTGAGCTCTCGTGACTTAGAGATCAGGTCGCTACAATATGCTTAGAGAAGCATCTAGACAAAGAGTTGCCTACGCATCGATGTGCGTCATCAATAACTGTTAGGTGAGGTGTACAACAGCGATGGGACCGCAGCACCCACTAGAAATCTTACATTGGTCGCATCGAATTTTTGTTTTTCATCAGGAGAGTATCAAAATCCAAAAAAATAATAAGAGTCTATTTGCATCTAAAAGTCTCTAGAGTAAATATAAATTTTAAGTACAAATGTCTAACTAGAATCTCTACTCTCACAGATAAATAATGTCGGCCTCTAACCTATTAGCCCGTATCCTTGAAACCAACCGACTGATCGATACAAATTATAAGGACTGGCTCAGAAACCTCAGTATAATCCTGACATCCGAAAAGATTGGGTATGTACTTGATCAAGATGTCCCAACCTTACCAGCTCGTCCTACGGCAGAGCAAAGAACTGCTCTAGATAAGTGGACAGATGATGACCTTAGCATGAAGTGCTATGTGTTGGCTTCCATGTCAAACAAGTTACAGAGCTAGTATGAGCACATATCCACTGTCCGTGCTATGATCACTCACCTATAAGAGTTATACGATAAGCAGAGTCGGACCGCACGCTTCGAATTGTCCAAGCAGTTGTTCAATATGAAGATGCGCGACGGACAATTAGTCCACAATTATTGTATCACAATGATCAAAGACCTAAAGAAGCTTGAGAAGCTCGAGCCTAATATACAGAGGAATTAAAGGTCGATTTGGTCCTCCAATCCCTGACCAGTTCGTTTGGACAGTCTATCGTAAACTATCATATGAACAAATTGGACTGCACCTTATCCGAGTTGATCAATATGCTGATCACTACTGAGGGTACCTTGAAAAGTTCAAAGGGCTCTATTCTTGCTATTGAGCGGGCACCTTTCAAGAGAAAGTCTCAAAGAAAAAAGAATAAACCTACAAAGAAACAGAAGAAGGAAAGCAAGCCTACAAGGGACACTCTGAAAAAAGATATAGAGACAGAAAAGTGTTTCTACTGCAACTCAGACGGCCACTGGAGAAGAAACTGTCCATCTTACCTAGAGAGCCTAAAGATGAAAAAGGGTGATCAACCTTCTGAAGGTATGCTTATAATAGAATCTAACCTAACGGTTTCTTCTACTTCTAATTGGTATTGGACTCTAGTTCTAGTGCTCATATATATACTTCAATGCAAGATCTAATAGGAAGTAGAAAGTTGAGACAAGATGACATGACCCTTCGAGTCAGCAATAAAGCAAAGATTGCTGCAAAAGTCGTTGGAACCTACCTTCTTCAATTACCGTCAGATTTTAAATTAGATTTAAAACACTGTTATTTTGTTCCTGTAGCTAGCCGAAATTTGATTTCAGTCTCTGTACTAGCACTGGATAGATTTATTTTTTAATTTAATAATGACTTTTGTTTCATTTATTTGCAAAATAAATTGATTGCATTTGATCTTTTGATTGACAGTCTTTATCACTTGCATGTTGATGCTAATGTAAATCTAAATGAGCAAATAGTGAGTGCCGTAGACCAAAAAAAATTCTGAGATAAATTTAACCATAAGTACTTATGGCACCATAGATTTGACCATATTGGAGAGGACAGGATAAACAGATTGAAAAGGATGGGATCCTTGACTTAATTAAATCTAAGTCGATTCTGGCCTGTGAATCATGCCTTCGAGGAAAAATGGCTAGGTTACCCTTTGTAGGACAAAGGGAAGGTCACTGAGTTACTAGCCCGAGTACACACCGATGTATATGGTCGATTTGATATGCAGACCAGAGATGGTTATAACTATTTCATTATCTTTACTGATGATCTGTCACAGTACGGGTATGTGTTTCTTATGAAACACAAGTTTAAAGACTTTGAAAGGTTCAGAGAATTCAGACAAGAGAGAAAAGCAAACAGGTAAACCCATCAAAGTTCTACGATCTGATCGAAGAGGTGAATACTTGAGTGCTGAATTTTTGGGATATCTTAAGAAGAACGGCGTTATCTCTCAATGGAGTCCTCCCGGCACACTTCAACTCAATGGGGCGTCCAAAAGGAGAAATAGGATCCTATTGGATATGTCCGATCCATAATGAGCTTCACTGATTTACCCATATTTCTTTGGGAACATGCCTTACAGCAATGCATATTTTAAATAAGATTTCTTCTAAGTCTGTTCCTACCACACCATATGAGATATGGCATGGTAAGAAGCTGAGTGTAAGTTACCTTAAGACTTGGAGATGTCCAGTCTATGTTAAAAAACAGAAAGCTGATAAGTTAAAGGATAGATCAGTTGTAGCTCGATTTATAGGGTATCCCAAGAAATCCATTGGGTACTATTTTTACTTTCTACATGATCACAATATGATTGAGTCACAATGCCACATTTCTAGAAAAACAGTTTATCCAGGATGGAAGCAGTAGGATTAGTTGAGCTCGATGAGAAAGTCTCTAAAGAGCAACAAGCTATAAATCCTCAGGAACCTGTTCATGATGAGTCAGTAGTTAATGTTCCACTTCCACCTCGTAGATCAGGTAGAATCCTCCATCCTCCTGAAAAATACATGGATATACTGAAAGAGGATGTAGAGGAAGCGTTCCTTGTAGGAGATGGGGGTCATGATGATCCTAGTACTTTTGATGCGGCGATGTCTGACATCGATTCTGAAAAACGGTTAGATACAATGAAATTAGAAATTGACTCAATGCACTCAAATCAGGTATGGACCTTAGTGGATCCACCGAAAAAATTATTTCCATTAGGTATAAATGGATCTATAAAAGAAAAATAGATGCTGATAGTAAAGTAGAAACCTATAAAACAAGGCTGGTGGCCAAGGATTATAGTCAATACGAAGGCATAGACTATCATGATACTTTTTCGTCTATAACCATACTGAAATCCATCCGCACATTGCTGCTATTGCAGCTTACTATGATTATGAAATTTGACAGATGGATGTGAAAACTGTTTTTCTAAATGGATATCTTGAGGAAGATATCTATATGGAGCTGCCTCTGAGTTTCACGTCCGGTGATAGTGATCACCGAGTCTGCAAGCTACAAAGATCCATCTATAGACTAAAGCAGACTTCTCGGAGCTGGAATCTTCGCTTTGATGATACGATCAAATCGTTTGAAAAGAACCTTGTGTTTATAAAAAAGCCAGTGGGAGCGCGCTTGTCTTTCTCATAATGTACGTCAATGACATCCTCCTTATTGAGAATGATATTCCCATGCTGACTTCGATCAAGCTTAGTTGTCTAAGAAATTCTCCATGAAAGACCTAAGGGAAACGTCCTATATCCTTGGGATAAAAGTCTATAGAGATAGATCTAGAAGGATACTTGGCCTGTCACAAAAGCTATACATATAAAAGGTGCTGAAGTGGTTCAACATGAAAAACTCCAAAAGGAATTTGCTACCCCTTAGGTATGGTATTCGACTCTCCAAGACAATGTGTCCTAACACTTCTGAGGAGATCGAGCGCATGAGTAAGATCCCTTATACTTCAGCGATTGAGAGCCTCATGTATGCCATGCTATGTACTCGACCTGATATTGCCCTTGCTGTGAGTGTCACGAGCAGGTATCAATCGAATCCAGACGAGGAACACTGGATAGCTGTGAAGAACATCCTTAAGTACTTACAAATGACTAAGGATCTATTCTTGATCTTTGGAGAAGCACCTGAATTGTAGATTGAGAGTTATACAGATTCGGACTTCATGTCGGATCCTGATGATAGAAAGTCTACATCGGAGTATGTGTTCATATACAATGGTGGAGCAGTCAGCTGGAAGCATTCCAAGCAGAGCATCATCGTAAATTCGACCACAGAGACTGAGTATGTCACCGTTTCGGATGCTGCAAAAAAAAGCTTCTGGTTCAAAAAGTTTGCTGTGGAACTTGGCACAATGACATCAAATGCCATATCACTGTACTGCGACAACAATGAAATCATAGCACTTGCTAAGGAGCCTCAATCTCATCAAAAATCAAAGCACATTGAACGACGGATCCATATCATACACGACTATCTTGAGAAACAATATGTCGAGGTCCGAAGAGTAAACTCCATGGATAACGTAGCAGATCCACTGACAAAGCAGTTGAGTCAGCCCAAAATGGAAGCTCATCTTGAGAAGATGGGGCTTAGATTAATAGCCAATTGACTTTAATCTAAGTGGGAGATTATTAGATGTATATCCTAGAAACCAATTATTGGCTGACACATTTTGTTCTACGATACAAATTTATACTTAAAGTATTGATTTAATCAATAAAGGTATTTTTTTTTCATTCAAGTGTCATATGTTCTTGAATCATCCTTGGAATTGATGTTACGATATATATTCTCAAATATTATAAATTAAAGGCATGTATGATTGATTCCTAAATCGCTTTCGATTTTAGGATAGTCATGGGGACGGTGATTTATCCAGATAGGCCAGTGCACGGTTCGCTTCCTTTAAGATAGATGAGTCTCTAATCTATGGTGTAGAGACATTAAGCAAAAATGCGGATAGTTGTTAAAGAACAACTAGTACTGAGCATGACCATACGAGATATCACATGGATTTCTATTCGATCATCAGTGATTATCTCGATGCTGTAGTTGTGTGACTGATCCTTTAACGTATGGTATCACAATTGCTCACAGTAAGACTGCTGTAGTTTGACTACACATAAATATTAACTCGATTATGAGTTTTTATAGTAGATATTGGCTTCAGTTGGTTGAGCTATGCGAGCGACGTGTGTCTATATGAGATCTATCGATTTTGATAGAGAGGAATAGTCCTATGAGATTTGAGAAGCTGAGTCCACAAGTCTATGACCATAACAGTGTGATTGATGGAAAAGAGTTTTCATTTGAAATCACTATTAGACTTGAGCTGATCGAATTTATCATATGACTGATGATGAGATTTGACGAATTATCCATGACCTTCCATCTAGTCGAGACTCACGATAGAGGGACTATATCATACATTAACTACATCTAGAGATTTTTTTTTTGTTCTGCTGAGTTGTTACTACATATTGCTAGATATCACCGATGGATTGGAGAGCTCAATGGGATCATTTTAGATCAATGATCCTTGTCGAGTTAGAGTGAAATTGTTCTAACCCACTGAAAAAGATTTCAGTGATACCTATGATAGAGATCATGGTATGTCTCACTATCAGATAGAATTGAACCTATGAGTTCACACAAAGGGAGAAAACCTAGATTGATAATAATTAAGCTTATGAAGTACTAATTTATATGAATTTAGAAAAATCCTATTGGGTTCATGTTAACCTTACTAGCACCTGGATAAACCTAATTTCTCTTGTGGTTGGTTTACTTATATGATAAGTTTTAACCAATTCATGCACTTGATTCGAACCTAATTGAATTTGATTCAATAAGATCCAATAATTAGATATTTAATTTATGGCTTGGATTAAATCAAGAAAGAATTTTCTGATTTTATTCATTAAGAACCCTGGAAGAGGATTTATGAAATCATGTGGGCTGATTTGAGACTTTTAATTGGATCTCATATGATGGGACGCCTAGCACTGGGTGTGGACTTGGGTGAGTTTTGGGTGGCACCCCATTTATTTGGTCTTTTCCCTTTTGTTCTGCTGAGTTACCACTACATATTGCTAGATATCACCGATGGATTTGAAAGCTCAATGGGATCATTTTAGATCAATGATCCTTGTCGAGTTAGAGTGAAATTGTTCTGACCCACTGAAAAGGGTTTCAGTGATACCTATGATAGAGATCATGGTATGTCTCACTATCAGATAAAATTGAACCTATGAGGTCACACATAAAGGGAGAAGATCTGGATTGATAATAATTGGGCTTATAAAGTACCAATTTATATAGATTTAAAAAAATCCTATTGGGTTCATGTTAACCTTGCTAATACCTGGATAAACCTAATTTCTCTTGTGGTTGGTTTACTTATATGATAAGTTTTAACCAATTTCTACACTTGATTCGAACCTAATTGAATTTGATTCAATAAGATCCAATAATTGAATATTTAATTTATGACTTGGATTAAATCAAAAAAGAGTTTTCTGATTTTATTCATTAAGAACCCTTGAAGAGGATTTATGAAATCATGTGGGCTGATTTGAGACTTTTAATTGGATCCCATATGATGGGACGCCTAGCACTGGGTGTGGAGTTAGGTGAGTTTTGGATGGCGCCCCATTTATTTGGTCCAAATATATTATGGGTAGAACTTCTAATATGATTAAGAAGAGGGATCCTAATTTGATTAGAACACCCTTAAGTTGTCTATATAAAGGATCCTAGCCCTTACTTCTCATATAAGCTCTCTTCCTCCCATCTTGTCGCCACCTGTTACTGGGCCCATGCCTCCCCTTCTCTTCCTCTCTCTAAGCGTCCTTGCTTGGAACCAAAAAGGGGGTGGGCGGCAAGAAGGGTTAGAGTCAAGTGTTGGCGCTAACTAGTTTCTTGGTTTCTTCCCTTTCTTTTCAAGTTTGTTGGGAGTTAATTACAACCAATTCTTGGTTGTTATTCTTCTTAATTAGTTGAGGAATCAAGAAAAATTCTTGGTTTCTTCAAAAATCAAGAAAGAAATATTAAAAGGGTTCAAAATTAAAAGCCTCTCCAAACTTAGTTCAAGCCTATTCAGGCTTTTGATTCAAGCAAGCAGGAGTCAAGAGGATCTATTCAGACCGGCCCTGTGGATACCCGTAGAAGCAGGACGCTTGTGCTGATGATTCAAAACCTGTTCAGGCCTCAGATCCAAGAATTGAATCAGATTCAACCCCAGTTACAGGTTTGAAGCAAAGGAAAAGCAATTCAAGTATGTGAATTGATTAAAGGCTTTCATTTGTTATTCCTAAAATCAGTTTATGTTAATTTCAACATATGAACTAGATCTATAGGTGCTTTCATATGATAAATGCATACTTAGATTAAAAATATTTTAATCTGATTTTTTCACTGCGTTTTGAATTTAGAAAAGTTTTGAAATCCACATGCACTAGCATCCATAGAAGATCCAACATCACTTTGGAATCTCCTTGAGAACTCATTCTGGCACTCGCTCCCCCAGCATTCTTACTAAAAAATTTCTTGTAAGAACTATTTCCCCATACCCCAACTCCAAGACAAAAGCTACATGCTAGGTTATTGGTCTTTTGGGCTGGTAATCATGCATGTGTTTGCCTCAACAAGCCAGCCATCTTGTTTGTTTAAGCAGCATAGTCACGGTCATGGACATAATGTGGTCTATTGCAACCTAACGAATGAGACCTTTTTTGGTATGGATGTAGTTGTTCAAGCCTAGTAGAAGCCCACGATGAACCTTTAAGCAATTATGATACCAAGCCTCTATAAAATAAAATTTTAAAAAAAATCCCAAGACTGATTAATTCAAAACTACTAGTACTTGCAACTAGAGACATCCCTAAATTGTCACTCTTCATTTCTTGCAATGCCTTCTCATGTTTTGTTTTTTATTTTTCATTTCCCTTCACAATTTCATCACAATTTCATCCAAGTTAAGATTTTCTAAAATAATTTTGTCTAAGTCTATCTTTCTTCTTTTGATAGTTTGCAGTTGGAGGCAGCTGGACTGAATTTAGGCAACAGTTGTTACACTTTGCAAGCATCTTCACCAGATCACCAGTGTGAATGTGTAGACCCTGAACATGCATATCTTGCCAAAGATCGACAAAATAACATACCTCGCCAGTATTCCTCCAACAGTCTAGAGGACCGACAGTAGGCAAATATACTTTTGTGCCAAAACAACTTGAAGCATGAAAATTTTGATATGAGCTTAATTTCAGTCTTGTTAGGTTAGGGCTAAAATTACGGCTCAAATCCAGTGTACCAAGAATACGTCAATGCTGGAGATGTACAGACAGTAGTTCTTAATAATAGCCATTGAAGGAGCTTAAAGTTTAGGCGATTGGTGAGTTTGTAGCTTTTTTTTTTTCTTGTTTTCTAAACACGATGGCGTTCTCTTATCTCATTAGAAAGACTGAAAATTACTCACGACAAACAGTATAAGGAATCCAGAAAAAGAGGAATTGCGAATGCGAATTAAAAAAAGGGGAGGGGAAGGGGATGACGTGTTACCGCTAACATAGAGCCTGGTGGATGCTCTGCTGGCGCTCTTGGGAGCAGGAGGGAGGCACGCAACCAAGAAGCCGCTGCCCCGCCGAAAGTTCGCGGCCGATTGACTCCAAGAGATGGAGAGCGGAGGGGATTGAAGAGATGGAAAGCGGAAGAGGAAAGAGGAGGAGGTTTCTACAGTGCCCCGCCTTTGAAGACAAGAGGACGAAGCCAGTGAACCAACGGAGGGACGAACGGATAGAACCATCGTTGCCATTTCTCGGTACAAGTGGGAGAGTGGATGGCTTGCTTCTTCCGTGAGCTGGGTTTTGGGGTTACCAGAGCAGGAGGTTAAAGCGGGAGCTGATGTGAATATAGCACCGCTCAAATAGCCGGCATGTTTGTACTCTTTGGTCATGTAAAATTTTCGTAAGATTTTAGATCTCGTGGGATAAAATTATCTCGATATTTTCATAAAATATAATACATTATCATCCCACCCCATTTTGATATTTAAAATAAAAAATATTTCAATTAAAATATTAAAATATTAGCAGAATAGTTATATCCCAATACATTAGATGATATCCCATCCACTATCCTGCGGGACGTCCAATCGAGACTTGAATCCTTGATCTCCATATCACAATGGTGCTTTGGTATGCAACGACTTGGTATGAGATGGATCATGTAATGCAAGTTGTTGGGGACCACCATCTCGATCTCAGTCGATTGGATCCTCGATAATAGTCGAGGACCTCTGAAGTTCGGACCTCGACAAACATAGAAGCAGTGGGAGATTAGTCTTGGCCAACCTAAAGGGGTTATTGCCGAGGACCTCTGAAATTCGGACCTCGACGAACACAGAAGCAGTGGGAGATTAATATCAGCCAATTTGAAGGGGCAGACATGGAAGTCCAGACCAACTTGTCTACAAGACGATCACCTTACGGGCAACAACTCGGACCTCGGTCGTAACGAAGGTATTTGGGGCTCGGACCCCAGACATAATCGGAGTACATGGGCTCGGACCTCAATCGTGATCGAGGTACTTGGAGGTTCGTCATAACCGATCCAGGGAAGATCGATAATAAAAGGCAACTATATTGATTGGGAAAGAGTCTGCCACCTTCACGACTCTGGAAAGTCCAGATAAGAAGGAGATTGTCAAAATCAAATCACACCCCGAATGGAGATCAACAGTTGTTTCCACATCGCAAACACAGAAACAATCGCCACCAGCTTGATCTGCATGCAATAACCGAAAATTGGTTAGTCTTCTAGACATGCATGACTCTAATTCCTCCTCTATAACTAGAGAGGAGCAAGGACCCCCAAGGTAAGCTCTCAAAAAATACTCTCTCCTTCCTTGTTCTCTATAATTAAGAGGGTCAGGATTTTTTGCAGGTCTCAAACTGGTTTCTGGAGACTGCCACTTCTGCTAAGCTTCATCACCTCAATCGAAGAGATCATCTCCAACCTCAAGTGCAGGACTTGGCAACAACAATTGGCACTAGAAGGGGGCCCCCAAACTTTCTTTTGAGGTTTAATATGAGAAGGAGAGACTCATCATGAGGCCACGAAGAGGAGCATTGAACACATCTCATCATTCAAATGGAGTGCGGGCCAACAATATCCATTAGGAAGATATAGCACCTGAACCAGTTCAGGAGAATCCTCCCTTGCAATTGGCGTTGGTAATTTCTAACAAGCAACAAAATAGCCTAATCCAACAGGTATAGACCTTGTCTGTCGTGGTATGAGGGATGCATGCAGCAAACTTTGTGCCTCAACCTGTACCGAAGATTCCACAACAAGATAAGGCCGACCAACAGGCCGATCCTCACCTCCACATAGCCCGAGGTCGGGAGCTAGCCGCCTCAGCCAACTGGTTAGTCCCATCTGAGAAAGATGCAGGCCCTCGCTGACCCCACGATCAAGGAGGATTCTACCCTAGGCAACTTTTCTCCTCATCACATTTTGCTCAGAATGATGAAATGCAGAGAAAGCTTTAAGATTGCGTTTAGTGCATCGTTAGGCAATCTTGGAAGGTAATCTGGATTGCTTTCAAGATAGATTGCCATCATTAAATTGTCAGTAATGTTGATTACTATGTTTGATACATGTAGGTAATGTTGCAATAAAATTACTGAAAATCTTGATTGACATATTTGGTATAACAATCAGATTATCGGTAATATGAAATCAAATTCATAAAATACCCCTTTAACCTTATAATAATAATAATATATTTATTATATTATATTATTATATATAATGATATTTATATAATTATTATAATATAATATAATATATTTTAATATAGTATATTATAATATTATATTATGATATTATAATAAATTATTATAATATAATATAATATATATACTTTTATTTTAATTATATAATAATATAATATATTATACTATATTATTAAATAATATTATATTATATATTTTTTATTATATATTTTTTATATTATAAAAACATTCTTATTACAATATATTATAATATAATAGTATAACAATATATTTAATATATTATTATATAGAATAATATTTACATAATATACATTACAATATATATCAATATAAATATTATATGATAATATAATAATACATTAATATAATATAATATAATATACTATATTATTATATATAATAATATTATATTATATACTATATTATATTAATACAAGATATTAATATAATATAAGATATATTATTATAGTATATAATAATAATATAATATTAAATATATTTATATAATTAATATAATATAATATATATTTAATATAGTATATTATAATATTATATTATAATATTATAATAAATTATTATAATATAATATAGTATATTATTATTTTAATATAATATATTATACTTATTATTATACATAATAATATTGTATTATATATTATGTTATATTAATAAAAGATATTATTATAATATATTATAATATTCATATATTAATATATTATAAATATTATAATATAATAATGTAACAATATAATTAATATATTTTATATAAATAATATTTATATAATATATATTAAATATATTAATATAATATATAATAATATATGATTATATAATAATAAATTATTATAATATAATATAATATACTATATTATTATATATAATAATATTATATTACATACTATATTATATTAATATAAGATATTAATATAATATAATATATATTATTATAATATATTATAATAATAATCAAATAATATATAGTAATATAATATTATTGTAATATAATAATATAATAATGATATAATATAATATAATATAATACAATATAATTTATTGTTATATATAATAGGATTTATATAATATATATCATCATATACTATATTATTGTAATACAATATAGTTACTATAAAAATATAATAATAATATAATAATAGTATAATATATTATAATATATATATCATATTATTATATATAATAAGGGAAGGGTGAGAGCTGTCAGGGAAGGGGGTGGAGGGATGGATTTATATGATTTATTTTTTTTGAAGGATAATTTTGTCCAAAATTTTTTTATAACATTGTCAAACAAGTGATAATCTGGATAGCCACCTCTCTCTAAGGCAATCCAGATTACCTCCTGAGAGGTAATTTGAATTGCCAAGATAATCTAGATTGCCATCTAAAAAGCATACCAAATATAGTAATCTGATGGGCCACTTTAAATTGCCAACAATCTGGATAGATTGCCAGCTACCAAACACAACCTAAGTGATGTAGTGCCAGATTGATGCATTACAGAATCAGGCCCCACAACAGTAGGGTATGGAGCTCAATTTCAATATCGACTGTCATTCACTTGAAAGATTCGGATGAGCCACTTCCAGCATGGTTCAAAATGCCACAGCTAGAGCCATACAATAAGATCGTTGATCCTGTTGAACATTTAGAGAAATTAAAGGCTTTGATACTCCTTTACGGAGTAACTGATGTGATCCTCTACCAAGCATTCCCCTCGACCTTGAGGAAGGCTGCCTGGCACTAGTACTCAAGCCTTCAGCCGAACATAGTCAGTTCCTTCAATCAGCTCGATAGAATATTCGTTACCCACTTTGTCAATAGCCGCTGACAATGCTAAAACTCGGACTGCCTCATCAGTATCAAACAATAAAAAAATATGCCCCTTCGAGTTACATTAACCACTTTAATGCCACATAAAGGAAATTTTAGGTTTCTCGCACGTATTTTAATTAATCATATTAATTAAGTAGAGTTGGGAAGAGAGAAAGGGATCTAATCATTCCATCAACACAGTGAAAATAAAATTAACTATCCGACCCTTCATATGAAAGAGAAAACTTATCCCCAAGATCCTAATATACAGAGGAGAAAAGAATGAAAGAATAAGAAAAATAACTTTTTCTTTTCATACTTTCGTGTGGATAGATGAACTCCACAACTGTAGAATGTAGATTGGTTCTTTTTCTTATAGCAACATAAGTGCCTAGCCTCCATGGGTATCCACATAGAGATGAAGATAATCAGCAATTTCTTGGTTCTCCAGGGTGCTAACTTCCTTGCAGAATCTTTGCTTGATAATAGAGTATTCTCAACTCCTTGAGAACTACAATAGGACGACAGCTTCCTTGAGATTCCCTTTTGCTGAAATTTTGAATTTTAGGAGGCAAGAGAGAAGAGGGAGAAGCCCTTGGGTGTGGAGAGAAAAGAGGAGAGAGAGATTGGGTGGCAGCCTTGGGGCTAGGGAGAGAATCTTTGGGGCATTGGGATGCCTTTGACCCTTGGGGTGTGACCACCTTTTTATAGGCCCAAAGCCCTAAGGTGCCACCCCATCTTTCATGGAAAAAATCTCCTTTCCCAAAGAGGACTGGTGGCTAAGTTTATTGGAGAGAGACTCCTAGTGTTGTCGCACCATATAATTCGGCCAAAAGGTTTTCTATTTTGGCTTGGGTGGCTAGGGTTTCAAAAATCCTAATGGTGCCACCCCATATCTTCCCTAATTTGCTCCCTTATTGTGGTGCCTAGGGTTTCATGTAAAGAAACCCTTAGGGCATGAGCCTTCCTTGATTGGTTAAAGTCTACTCCAAATAAGACAAAGAAACGGTTTAATTGTTATACAATTGATGTGCCCAAATCTTTTTAGGTGCATGTGATCTAAGCTTAAGGCTGGCAATTCATGCTCACAGGATGTAAATGGGATGTGTCGACCTAAAGGTATAACACAAGTTAGCTCAATCCAAACACAACCTGTTTAATTAAATAGGTCGACCAGTAAAATACGAACACAACATGAATATACAAAGGTTGACACGATATGACCCATCTAACATGATTAATAATCGTATTGATGGGTTAAATGGGTACATGACCTGCCTAACAACCCACCTAACGATCCGTTTAAGAAGATCTGTTAATCTATTTTAACCTATTTAACTTGTTTTAGTCTGTTTTAACCTATGCATTAACCTATTTTAACCTGTTTAGTTAAACGGGTTAAAATGGGTCAAAATAGGTTACATAGGTCAACCCGCTTAAGACATGAATTTGTCATGTCATAAATGGGTCAACTCGTTTATGATCTGAATCCATTTATTTCAAATTCGAATCCATCTAAATACGTATCATGTCGTGCCCATATCAATGGGTCATGTCGAAAATTGTCAGCCCTACCTAAGCTCCAATTGACCTAAGCTTTGATGCAAATCTCTATTTGATTTAATTTAAATTCAGCCATAATTAATTTGATCCAATCAAATTAAGACATACAATATTTGCACATTAGTCCTCTTCGAACTTTGTTAACCATTAGCAAGTAATTTTTTGCTATTTGTAACAATTACAAGTTAGTCCAATTATCAATCATATTGATAATTTGGATCCTATAATGATTCGTAATCATCATCCAACCATCTGATTAGTTTCAATCTCTTTATATGTGTGATCTCATAGATTCTATTATGTCTGATACTAAGATATGTTGAGATCTCAATCACAACAATATTAAAACTCCTTTCAATAGATTGGAATACTTTCAATTCTTTCTAATAAGAATCATCTGATGATTCATATGGTCTCCATAATCCATCAGTAACATCTAGCAGCATATGGTGGTAGTCTAGCAGAATAGAATAGGATGAATGCTTAGGTACAGTTAACATCTGATACGATCCTTTTATCGAAGGTCCCCATAAGATGGAGGTCATGGATTACTTGTCAAACCATAACATCTATGATATATAAAATTTACTCGACCTGAGTTTCTGATGTGAGTATATGGAAACTCTTTTTCATTATTCACACTATCCTGATCAAGATTTTCTGAACTCAGTCTTATAAATCATATAGGACCAACTTTCTTATCTACCAAGGATAATAGATTTTATCTTGATGCACATCTTATTCCTACAATAAATCTACTACAGTGAACATGTACCACAAGGACCCATATAATTAGGAATCAAATATATGTACAGTCAAACTATAACAGTCTTACTGTGAACAGTCGAGAAACCTCAGGTCAAAGGACTAGCTACACAACTATAGCATCAAACAAGTCACTGATGAGTGAGTAGCCATCTAAGTGACTTTTCGTAATGATCATACTCGATATCTTTATTTTCTAACAAACATCTGCACTCTCGCTCTAGTATCCCCATATTATAGACTCGAGACTCATCTACTTTAAAGATAGTGATCCATGCATCAATCTTACTAGATCAATCATCATCTTCGTAATGATTCATTGATCAAGAGTAATTCAAAAATTAACCACCAATGACACATGCCATAAATTCTTAATACTTGAGAATATGTGTCACCATCTTATTAATCCCTTGAACGATTCATGGATATATAACATAACATAAATATAAAAATAATCTAATTTTATTGATTTTAATATTTTAAATATAAAATTATGCTCTTAAAAAGTTTGCATGTGTCAGTCTAATTGACTTCTAGGATATACATCTAATAATCTTCAACTTGTACTAAAGCCATTTGGTCATGTACCTAAATTCTATCTTCTCAAAGTGGGCTTCAATCTTTTACTGGCTCAATGGCTTAGTTAGCGGATCTGCCATATTGTCCATGAAATCTACTCTCTACATCTCGATGTACTTCCTTTTGAGGTACTCACAAATCAGGTGGAATCATTGCTCGATGTACTTGGATCTCTGACGAGATCTGGATTCCTTAGCCAGAGCTATGGCACCGTTGTTGTCACAGTAGAATGATATAGCATTCGATAGCATTGTTAGATATATGTCCTAGAAGCTAATTATTGACTGGCATATTGTTCATTCTATGATACAAATTTGTACTCAAATTATTGATTTAATCAATAAAGGATAAGTTTTTTTTTTCATTCAAGTATTATGTGTCCTTGAATCATCCTTAAAATTGATGTTACGGTACATATTTTCAATTGTTGAGAATTAGAGGCATGTATAATCGATTCCTAAATTGCTCCCAGTCATAGGATAGTCATTGGAATGATGATCGATCCAGATAGACCGACACACAATTCACTTCCTTAGGGATAGATGAGTCTCTAATCTATGGTGTAGAGTACTGAACAGTAAATGTAGGTAGTTATTAGATAACAACTGGTACTGAACATGACCATATGAGAGATCACATAGATTTCTATCCAATCGTCAGTGATCATCTCGATGTTGCAGTTGTATGACTGTTTCTTTGATCTGTGGTATCACAGTTGCTCACAGTAAGACTGCTGTAGTTTGACTACACATAAGCAATGACTCAATTATGAATTTTTATAGTGGATGTTGGCTTCAGTTGGTTGAACTATGCGAGTAAGGTATGCATCGAAAAGGGATCTATCAATCTTAACAGAGAGGAGTAGTCTTATAAGATTTGAGAATCTGAGTCCACAAGTTTATGACCATAGCAGTGTGATTAATGAAAAAAAAATTTAATTTGAAATCACTATTGGACTTAAGCTGATCGGATCCATCATATGACTGATGATGAAGTTTGACAATTTTGTTGAAAATTATATCTTAAAATCAATCATGTGATGATTGAGTTCATCCTTGTATATGAATTATTGATTATTGAATAATAATTATTTTGATATTTTTCATCACAAAGTGACATCTTTCTTGAACTCTTGTACTGTGATGAAGTCTCTAGAACTATGCTAGTGTACAATAAAGAGAGAATTTATCGTATAGTTCTTAAATAAGTTTGTGACCAAATGATACGTCATTATGGGATGATGACGTTTATCGAGTGAAGATCGTTGTGTGCCATATGGATTGATTGTCCTCTTAACCAAAGAGTGTGGTGACATTAGTATGGCATACAGGTGAGATGTAAGGATACATCGTCACTGAACAAGTGACTCACCTACTAAGCGTTTTGCTGTCAAGAGCTACTTGCGAAACATATGGATATAAATATTCTTCAGACCTGAGATCACTATAGTGACTTGCAAGCAATTCACTATGCTTTGGTGCTGAACTACCTAGATTTTTAATGCAGTGATGGAAGGCTACTGGGTACAGTCAAGTACTTGCAAAATCTATGTATGGATCAAGATGGGATTGATCCCTCTGGATTATTGAAGTTGATGTATTACTATATTTTAATTTAGTAAAGTCTTGGCCAGGATAATCCATGAGATGGATTTGAAAGGTTGAAATACAATGTGGATGAAGCAATCTCGATTGATAGTTAGCCTGAGACCGTCCTAGAGCATCCAGGGTCAAAAAGATGAATTATGCGGTAACCATGAGTATGGGTTCTGGAATATTTTTTTGTGATAATTCGATCTATCTGGATATCGAAAATCATTGCTAAAAGATATCTCGATTAGTGCAGAAATTGATTCCTGTGCTACCGGCTTAGTGTTTGAACCTATGGAGTCACGTACATAAGTCAGACAAAGTAAGAAAAAATTGATCTATGTCTATATGTCCAATCTGAAAGTACTTGACTTGATTGAATATATAAGCTAACTTGATTGAGAATTGAGTTATGGGTTAAACAAGATTGAAGAGTTGACTATGTCTAGCTAGCACTACACATGAGGTTCAGGTTCAATCCCAGGGATGAACATTTCTATCTATGATCTATGGAATATATGAAAGATTAGATTTAAGTACTAATTAATGTTAGATTAGATCTGAATTAATGAGACTTAAATAAGTCTAAAATTCAAGTTAGACTTGGTACAAAAGTTTTAAAGAGTTTAGGATTAATAGCCTTTCGAAATTGTTTCGAATCGATTTCGAATCAGATTCGAATCGGATCTATTTTGGATGAGATATGAGTATTTCTACTTACACTGAAAATACCCACTCATGAAGCATGACCAAAAATTAGTTTGATGCTTATTTGGAGCATCCCAAGTGGGTGTGGGAGTGGGTGCAAAGTGGATGTCATAAGTGATGGCAATTATATCTCATATAGGAGTCCTTTCATGAGTATTGGACCAATTCAAATCAGATTTGAATAAAGAGTCCTCCTCTCATTGGATCATTAGAATCATCTATAAATAGAGAGGATCTCTACCTATGGATAAAAGAAGAGAATAGAATAGCAAATAAATCAAATTGAGAGAAGAGAGAAAGAGAGAAACAGACGTGTGAAGAGAGAGGTCCTTCATCTTCTACATCTCTCCCTTTATTGTCGCCTCCTCTCCTTGGATGTGAATCCTTCTTGGGCATCCTACATGCTAGTGTGAGATATCACATCATCACATCTCATCCCTTGATTGATTGAGTTACGAAGCCAATTGGATTAGAGTTCATCCTGCTTTCCTGCGGCATCTGACGTGCATGCAAAGTAGAGGGTCTGCATATCCAGGCCTCTACGAAGGTTTATATCAGATAATTTGGGATTTGATCTCTGGTTTCATTGCAATTTAGGTAAGGATTTGATCCTTAAACAAGTAGAACATTAGAGAAAATTTTTAGATGCAACCTGGGCATTCTGGAGGGAAACTATTTTCTTTCTTTCAGATTTATCCATAACCTGCCATCTAATCAGGACTCACGATGGAGAAACTGTATCATACATTAACTACATCTAGAGATTCTATTTTAGTTCTGCTGGATTGTTACTATATATTGCTAGATATCACTTATGGATTGTGAGAGCTCGATAGGATCATTTTGGATCAATGATCCTTGTTGAGTTAGAATAGAATTATTTCGACCTACTAAAAGAAGTTTTAATAATATTTATGATAGAGATCATGGTATGTCTCACTATCAAACAGAATTGAATCTATGGGGTCACACATAAAGGGAGAAGATCTTGATTAGTTATGATTAGGCTTATAAAGCACCCATTAATATGGATTTAGAGAAATCCTATTGGGTTCATATTAACCTTGCTAGCATCTAGGTGAATCCAATTCCTCTTGTAGTTGGTTTGCTTATATGATGAGCTTTAGCCAATTTCTATACTTGATTTGAATCTAATTAAATTTGATTCAATGACCTCCAATGGTTGGATACTTAATTTATGCTTAGATTAAATCAAAAAAGAGTTTCTTGATTTTATTTATCTTGATTTGATCAAGAATCTTTGAAGTAAATTTATGAAATCATGTGGGTTGGTTTGAGAATTTTTAATTGGGGCCCATATGATGGGATGCCTAGCACTAGGTGTGGGCATGAGTGAATTATGGGTGGCGCCTCATTTACTTGGTCCAAGTATATTATGGCCAGGACTTCTAATATGATTAGGAGGAGGGATTCTAATTTGATTAGGATATCCTTATGTTATCTATTTATAGGACCCTAGCCCTACCTCTTATCAAATCTCTCATCTCCTCATCCTTGCCGCCACTCTTACTGTGCCCAATGCCTCCCCTCCTCTTTCTCTTTTTAGCCCATGCCCTCTCTCTTTCTAGGCATCCCTCTTGGAGCTAGAAGAGAGGTGGGTGGCATCCCTTCCTTGGTGTTAAGGGTTGGCGCCAAGTTGTTGGTGATTCATCTTCTTCCTCTCAAAGTTTGTTAGGAGTTAGTTACAACCACTTCTTGTTTATTATTCTTCTTGATTAGTTGAGAGATCAAGAAAGATTCTTAGCTTCTTCAAGAATCATGAAAGAAAGATAAAAAATGGTTCAAGAGTTGATCCCTATCCAGGCATGGCTCAAGCCTATTCAGGCCTTTGGCTCAAGCAAGTAGGATTCAAGAGAAAATAAATTAGGTGGGCCTTATGGATATCTATATAGGCAGGATGCTTATGGTGCTAATTCAAAATCTGATCAATCTCAGATCCAAGGATTCAATTGGATTCAACCCCAGTTACAGATTTGAGATAAAAGAGAAAGTGATTCAGATATATGAGTTGATCACAAGCTTTTCTTTATTTATCTTAAAATCAATTTATATTAATTTTAGCATATGAACTAGATCCATAGGTGCTTTCATATGATGAATACATGCTTAGATAAAAATATTTTAATATATTTTTTTTGCTGTATTTTGGATTTAAAAAAATTTTGAAATCCACATGCACTAGCACCTGTAAAAATCCAACAGTGGTATCAGAGCTACATGTTCATATGTATGAAAGTAGCATAAAAATTTTAAAAATTATTTTTAAAATTCTGATTTAGCTCATACATGCGATGTATGTATTTATATTCAGGTCTAAAAAGTGTTTTAGTTCTAATTTTTAAATATATATGTGATATATGAAAGCATGTGTAGGTTAGAAATTAAATTTCTATGATATAAATTTTTCATATATGCGATATATGATGGTATGTTTAGATCTAAAATTAATTTTTAAAAAATTTAAAATTTTTCATATATATGATATATGATTGCATACATATTTTGAAAGTATTTCAAAAATCAAACATTTATTTTTTATGCAATGAATTTAAATCTAAAAATTATTTTTATGATCTGAAATTAGTGTGTGCATGAATCATTGGGTATGGATAGTTTTGCATTAAGAATGCATCTTAGATTATGATTAAATTATATTGCATCAAAATTGATGCAGCTATTGATTAAACCAAGTCAAGTGTTATTTTGGGTTTGATCAATTAAGCTAATGATTTTATAAGTATTGTAGATTGAAGTCAATCAAACCCTATATGTAGAATTGAGTCAACCTAAGGACCTAATTCAGCTTTATGGCTCGAATCCGATTCACCTAAGCTGACTAATTAAAATCAGTAAATTATTTGATGTCTAAGGCAAGTTTCCATCGATGGTTTTTAATTGGAATGCTACTCACCTAGACAATTTTGCTTATGGTGAGTTAATAACGTACCCTTCCGTCGATCTTACTTACCTGACCAATTGAATAATTGGGTTCATTAGTTGCTAAAGTATTTTGGCTTATCCCATGCCAGTTAGATCAATCATGTGATGACTGATTAGATGAGACTTGACTTAAACCTTCCTAATCAATATTAAGCCTTATGGTCTTCTACCATTGTAGAAGTGTGGGTGTGGTACTGGCATTGACTATTAGCTGGTTACAGTGATTCAGTTGCATCGAAAATACACAACCACTCTACTATCAAAGAGTTGCTCTAAGGTAAAGATAGGGTTGGGCCCAATATGTGTTATCTGAGAAACTCAATGACGGCTTCACACCTACTTATGCATGATGGGTCTAGCTTAACTAAGGAGTGGGACAATATGTGTTATCTGAGCTCACGACTTATAGATCAAGTCGCTGTAATATGCTTAGAAAAGTATTTGGATAAAGAATTGCCTATGCATCGGTATGTGTATCACCAATAACTATTAGGTGAGGTGCACGGCATTGGTGGGACCACAGCATCCACTAGAAATCTTACATTGGTCGCATCGGATTTTCATTTTTCATCCGAAAAGTGTCGGAATCTAAAAAAATAGTGGGAGTCTAATTGCATCTAAAAGTCTCTAGAGCAAATATAAGTTTAAGTATAAATGTCTAACTAGAATCTCTACTCTCGTAGATAAACAATGTCGGCCTCTAATCCACTAGTCTGCATCCTTGAAACCAACCATCTGACTGGTATAAATTTTAAAGACCGTCTCAAAAATCTCAGGATAGTCCTGACATTCGAGAAGATTAGGTATGTACTTGACCAGAATGTCCCAGTCTTACCAACCCATCCTACGACAGAGCAAAGAGCTACTTTTTAGATAAGTGGATGGATGATGACCTTAGAATAAAGTGCTATGTGCTGGCTTCCATGTCAAATGAGTTGCAGAGTAGCATGAGCACATGCCTATTATCTATGCTATGATCACTCATCTGCAAGAGTTTTATGGTGAACAAAGTTGGACTGCATGCTTCAAATTATCCAAGTGGTTGCTCAATATGAAGATGCGTGAGGGGCAGTTAGTCCACGATCATTGTATGACAATGATCAAGGACCTTAAGAAACTCGAACTTACTATGCAGAGAAAAATAAAAGTAGATTTGATCCTCTAATTTTTGACTAGTTTATTTGAGCAGTTTATCATAAACTACCATACAAATAAATTGGATTGCAACTTATCCGAGTTAGTCAATATACTGGTTATAGCTGAGGGTACTTTAAAAAGTTTAAGGGGTTCTGTTCGTATTATTGGGTGGGCACCTTCTAAGAGAAAGTCTTAAAGGAGGAAGAATAAGCCTGCAAAGAAGCAGAAGAAAGAAAGCAAACTTAAGAAGGACACTCCGAAAAAAGCTATGGAGAAGGGAAAGCATATCCACTACAACTCCAACGGCCATTGAAGGAGAAACTGTCTCTCTTACCTGAAGAGTCTGAAGATGAAAAAGGATGAATAACCTTCTGAAGGTATGCTCATAATAGAATCTAACCCAACAATTTCTTCTATTTCTAGTTGGATATTGGACTCTGGTTCTAGTACTTATATATATACTTCAATGTAGGGTCTAATAGAAAATAAGAGGTTGAGGCAAGATGACATGATCCTTCGGATCGACAATGAAGCAAAGATTACTGTAGAAGCCATTGGAATCTATTCTCTTCGATTACCGTCAGACTTTAGATTAAATTTAAAAGACTGTTATTTTATTCTTGTAGCTAGCTGAAATTTGATTTTGGTTTCTGTGCTAGCACAAGTTAGATTTATTTTTTAATTTAATAAAGACTATTATTCTATTTATTTATGAAATAAATTGGTTGCATCTAATTTTTTGATTGACAATTTTTATTACTTGCATGTTGATGCTAATGTGAACCTAAATAAACAAGTAGTGAGTACCATAGTATAAAAGAGACCTAAAGATGAGTTTAACTATAAGTACTTATGGTACCATAGGCTTGACCATATTGGAGAGGATAGGATAAACAAACTGAAAAAGGATGGAATCCTTGACTTGATTAAATTTGAGTCAATTCTGGCTTGTGAATCATGTCTTCGAAGAAAGATGGCTAGGTTATCCTTTGTGGGATAAGAAAAAAAGACCACTGAGTTACTAGCCCTGGTATACACAGATGTATGTGGCCCATTTGATGTGCAGGCTAGGACTGATTATAGGTATTTCATTATTTTTACTGATGATCTGTCACGATATAGATATGTATTTCTTATGAAACATAAATCTTAAGCCTTTGAAAGATTCAGAGAATTTAGACATGAGGTAGAGAAGCAAACAGGTAAACCTATCAAAGTCTTTCGATCAAATCGATGATGAAAATACCTAAATATTGAATTTCTGAAATATTTTAAGGAGAACGACATAGTCTCTCAATGGACTCCTTCCAACACATCTCAAATCAATGGGATATCTGAAAGGAGAAATAGGACCCTATTGGATATGATCCGATCCATGATGAGCTTCACTAATTTATCTATATTTTTTTGGGGACACACCTTACTTATCGTGATGCATATTTTAAATAGGATTCCTTCTAAATTAATTCCTACCATACTATATGAGATATGACACAATAAGAAGCTGAGTCTAAGTTACCTTAAGACTTGAAGATGTCCAGCCTATGTCAAGAGATAGAAAACTGACAAGTTAGAGGATAGATCTGTTGCAGCTCGATTTATAGAGTATCCCAAAGAATCTATGGGATACTACTTTTATTTTTCACATGATCATAATATGATTGTGAGACAGAATATCACATTCTTAGAAAAATAGTTTATTCAGGATGGTGATAGTGGAAAGTTAGTTGAGCTCAATGAAAATATCTCTGAAGAGCAATGAGTTATAAATTCTCAGAAATCCATCCATAATGAGCCAGTAGTTAATGTTCTATCTCCATCTCATAGATCAGGTAGAATCTCTCATTCTTCTGAAAGATACATGGGTATGCTGAAAGATGATGTAGAGAAAATATTCTTTGTGCGAGATAGGAGTCATGATGATCCTAGTACTTTTGATGAGGTGATGCTTGACATCGATTTCAAGAAATGGTTAGATGCAATGAAGTCAGAAATTGACTCAATATATTTAAACCAGGTATGAACCTTAATGGATCCACTTAAGAAAATTATTTTTATTAGATGTAAATAGATCTACAAAAAAAAGATACCGATGGTGAGGTAGAGACCTATAAGATAAGACTGGTGGCGAAGAATTATAGTCAGTATGAAGGCATTGACTATCATGATACCTTTTCACCTATAGCCATCCTGAAATCCATCCACATATTGTTTGCTGTTGTAGCTTACTATGATTATGAAATCTGACAGATGGATGTGAAAATTGCTTTCTTGAATGGATATCTTGAAGAAGATATCTATATGGAGCAGTCTCTAAGTTTCACGTTCGGTGATAGTGATCATCGAGTCTGCAAGCTGCAAAGGTCCATCTATGGACTAAAGTAGACTTCTCAAAGCTGGAATCTTTATTTCAATGATGTGATCAAATTATTTGGTTTCATAAAAAATGAAGAAGAACTTTGTGTTTATAAAAGGGTCAATGAGAGCGCACTTATCTTTCTCGTACTATACGTGGATGATATCCTCCTTATTGGGAATGATATTTTCATATTGACCTTGGTCAAAACTTGGTTGTGTAAGAAATTCTCCATGAAAGATCTAAAAAAAGTGTCCTATATCCTTGGGATAAAGATCTATAAAGGTAGATCTAAAAAGATGCTTGGTCTGTTACAAAAGCTATACATAAAGAAAGTACTGAAGTGGTTCAGTATGAAAAATTTTAAAAGAGATTTGCTACCCCAAGTATGGTATTCGACTTTCTAAGATGATGTGTCCTACCACTTCTGAGGAGATCAAGTGCATGAGTGGGTTCTCTTATACTTCAGCGATTGGGAGCCTCATATACGCCATGCTTTGTACTCAATCTGATATTGTCCTTACTGTCAGTGTCACGAGCAGATATCAGTCGAATTCAGACGAGGAGCACTAGATAGCTGTGAAGAATATCCTTAAGTACTTACGAAGAACTAAGGATTTATTCTTAGTCTTTGGAGGAGCACCTAAATTATGGATTGAGGGTTATACAGATTCGGATTTCATGTCGGATTCTGATGATAGAAAGTCTACATTGGGATATACGTTCGTTTGCAATGGTAATACGATCAGTTGGAAGTATTTTAAGTAGAACATCATCGTAGATTCGACCACAGAAGCTGAGTATGTTGCCACTTTGGATGCTGCTAAAAAAAGCTTTGGGTTCAAAAAGTTTACCACGGAACTGGGCGCAATGACATCAGATGCCATACCATTGTACAATGACAACAATAGAGTCATAGCACTTGCTAAGAAACCTCGATCTCATCAAAAATCAAAGCACATTGAATGGTAGTTCCATATCATACGCGACTACCTTGAGAAGTAATATGTCGAGGTGTGAAAAGTAGACTCCACGAATAACATGACAGACCTACTGGCAAAGCAATTGAGCCAGTCCAAAATGGAAGCTCACCTTAAAAAGATGGGGCTTAGATTAATAGCCAACTGGCTTTAATCCTAGTGGAAGATTGTTAGATGTATGTCCTAGAAGCCAATTGCTGGCAGACACATTATTCATTCTATGATACAAATTTGTACTCAAACTATTGATTTAATCAATAAAGAGTTAGTTTTTTTTTTCTATTCAAGTGTTATGTATCCTTGAATCATCCTTGAAATTGATGTTACGATATATATTCTTAACTATTGAGAATTAAAGGTATGTATAATCGATTCCTAAATTGCTCCCAGTCATAGGATAATCATGAGGACAATGATCGATCCAGATAGACCAACGTATGGTTTGCTTCTTTCGGGGTAGATGATCTTTAGTCTATAGTGTAGAGATATTGAGCGACAAGTGTGGATAGTTGTTAGAGAATAACTAATACTGAGCGTAATTATACGAGAGATCATATGAATTTTTATCCAATCGTCAGTGATCATCTCGATGCTGTAGTTGTGTGACTAGTCTTTTAACCTATAATATCATAGTTGCTCACTGTAAGACTGTTATAGTTTGACTACACATAAGTATTGACTCAATTATGAGTTTTCATAGTGGATGTTGGCTTCAGTTGATTGAGCTGTGCGAGCAAGATGTGCATCTAGATGAGATTTATCGATCTTGATAAAGAGGAGTAGTCCTATGAGATTTGAGAAGCTGAGTCCATAAGTCTATGGCCATAGCAGTGTGATTAATAAAAAAAAATTTCATTTAAAATCACTATTAGGCTTGAGCTGATCGGTCTATCATATGACTGATGATGAGGTTTGATGATTTACCTATGATATGCCATCTAGTCGGAACCCACTATATATTGCTAAATGTCACTGGTAGATTGTGAGAGCTCAATAGGATTATTTTGGATTAACGATCCTTGTCGAGTTTGAGTGAAATTATTTTGAGACACTGAAAGAAGTTTGAGTGATATCTATGATAGAGATCATGGTATGTCTCACTATCAGATAAAATTAAATCTATAGGGTCATACATGAAAGGAGAAAGCCTTGATTAGTTATGATTGGACTTATGAAGTACTAATTAATATGGATTTAAAAAAATCCTATTGGATTTATATTAACCTTACTAGTACTTGGGTGAACCCAATTTTTTTTGTAGTTGGCTTATTTATATGATAAGCTTTAGCCAATTCTTACACTTGATTTGAATCTAATTGAATTTGATTTAATGGCCTCTAATGGTTGGATGCTTAATTTATCGCTTGGATTAAATCAAGAAAAGTTTTTTGATTTTATTTATTTTGATTTGATCAAGAACCCTTGAAGTAAATTTATGGAATCATGTGTGGCTGATTTGAGAGTTTTTAATTGGATCCCATATGATGGGACGCCTATCACTGGGTGTGGGCATGGGTGAATTATGGATGACACTTTATTTACTTGGTCCATGTATATTATGGCTAGGACTTCTAATATGATTAAGAGGAGGGATCCTAATTTGATTAGGACATCTTTATGTTGTCTATTTAAAGGACTATAATCTTATCTTTTATCAAATCTCTCATCTCCTCATCCTTGTTGCCATCCTTACTATGCCCAACGCCTCCTCTCCTCTTTCTCTCTCTAGCCCATGCCCTCTTTCTCTCTTGACGTCCCTTTTGGAGCTAGAAGAGAAGTGGGCCGCATCCCTTCCTTAGTGTTAAGGATTGGCGCCAAGTTGTTGGTGATTTTATCTTCTTCCTCTCAAAGTTTGTTGGGAGTTAGTTACAATCACTTCTTGTTTGTTATTCTTTTCGATTAATTAAGGGATCAAAAAAGATTCTTAGCTTCTTCAAAAATCAAAAAAGAAAGATAAAAAAAGTTTAAGAGTTGATCCCTATCCAGGATTGGTTTTAGCGTATTCAGGCCTTCGATTCAAACAAGCAGGATTCCAAAGAAAATAATTGAGGTCGGTTCTGTGGATATCCGTAGAGGCAGGACATTTGTACTGCTGATTTAGAATCTGATCAATCCCATATCCAGGGATTGAATTAGATTCAACCCCAGTTACAAGTTTGAGGTAAAAGAAAAAGCGATTCAAGTATGTGAGTTGATCACAGGCTTTTCTTTATTCATCTTAAAATCAGTTTATATTAATTTCAGCATATGAACTAGATCTATATGTGCTTTCATATGATGAATGCATGCTTAGATTAAAAATATTTTGATCTATTTTTTTACTACATTTTAGATTTAGAAAAATTTTGAAATTCACATGCATTAGCATCTGTAGAAAATTCAACAGACATCACACCTAGCACCATAACGAACTTCTTAAACCAGAAGGCTTCTTTAGTAGCTTCAGAAGTGGTGATGTACTTAGCCTCCATGATAAAATCTGCAATGATCAGTTGTTTGGAACTCTTTTAATTTATCATACCATAATTGTAAAAGAATATATATTTTGATCTAGACTTTCTATTATCAACATCAGATATAAAGTTTGAGTTTGTGTATCTCTATACCCTCAATTCTCCTCCTTCAAAGATCCAGAACATATCTTTAATCCTTCTCAAGTACTTAAAGATATTCTTCACAGTTGTCTAGTACTCTTCCTAGATTCGACTGATATCTGCCTGTGACTCTCACAGTATGAGCTATATCAGGTCATGTATATAATATGGCATATGTAAGGCTTCCTATAGCTAAAGCATAAAAGATCTTGTTCATGCACTGGATCTCTTCAAATGTGTTGGGGTACATCTTCTTGGATAGATGAACTCCATGTCTGAAGGGCAGTAGTCCCTCTTGAAGTTTTTCATGCTGAATCTTTTCAGCATCTTCTTTATGTACATCTTTTGTTATCAGCCTAGCATCCTTTTAAATCTATCTCTATTGACCTTTATCCCCAAAATATGGGATGCTTCCCCAAGATCTTTCATGGAGAATTCTTTTGATAACCAGACATTAACCGAAGTCAAATGGGAACATCATTCCCAATTAGGAGGATATCATCCATATACAGTATGAGGAATGTGACAGTACTCCCACTAATTTTTTTGTAAACACATAGTTCTTCTTCATTCTTAATGAAATCAAATGATTTGATTGCATCATTGAAATGAGTGCTTTAACTCTGAGAGGCTTGCTTGAGCCCATAAATAGATCTTTATAGTTTGCAAACTTTGTGATCTCCATCACTGAAAGTGAAACCCTGAGGCTGCTCCATATAAATATCTTCCTCAAAATATCCATTTAAAAAAATAATTTTCGTATCCATCTATCATATCTTATAATCATGAGATACTACAATTGCAAGTAGTATTCAAATGGACTTCAGCATAGCTACTGGCAAAAAGATATCCTAATAGTCAATGCCTTTGCATTGACTATAACCTTTAGCCATAAGCCTTACCTTAAAGGTTTCTACCTTTCTATCCGAACTTATTTTTCTCTTATAGGTCTATTTATATCCAATAGGTACTATACCTTTTGGTGGATCTACTAAAGTTCAGACTTGGTTGGAGTGTATTGAGTCAATTTCTGACTTTATGGCTTTCAATCATTTCTCAGAATCGATGTCTAACATTGCCTCATCATAGGTTCTAAGATCATCTCCATGTTTTCTATTTTTTGTGAGAAATATTTTCTTTACTTCCTCTAAAATAATACATAAGTATCTTTTAGGAGGATAGAAAATCCTACTTGATCTTTAAGATGGAGGAAGAGCTACATGTATTGGCTTAGTTTGAATAGGTTTAATGGGTTCCATAACTCGTTATTCTTTAGAGACTTTCTCTTCAAGCTCAATTTGTTTTCCACTACTTTCATTTTAGATAAACTATTTTTTCAAAAAGACAGCATGTCGGCTCACAATTACATTGTGATCCTTTAAGAAATAAAAGTAGTATCCTGGAGATTTTTTTTAGATACCTTATAAAATGACCTCTCATGGACCTTGCCTCTTGAAAAAATGAGTGTCCTACAAGTCAATCGCATATGGGATATGATCGGATTTTTTCTATATCATCTTTCAACTCATGCAATGATATTATTTATTTATGAAATAAATAAGGCTTTATGATTCATCATTACAGCTGCATCTTGTTATATTTAAAATTATGATAAACCTTATAGATTAGGATAATTTAGGAGACATGAATGGATTCATGCCCGTGAGATCTAAAATTCTAATATTAAATATTTCTGATCATAGAATATTGAGTCGGAGATCAATGTTCTAGATAGACTAGCAAATCCTATGTATGCTCAATAAAGAGGGTGGCGGACCTCACAAGCCACTTATGTGAGACACTAATATAAGGATGTGGGTGCTCTTTAGAGAATAAGTTCACTGAAATGACCTACCAATGAAGAATATCTTATGGAGCCTTACTTGTTTGTCGAAAGATGGTTCTCTAAGTGAAAGTTGTACAAGTGATCCTTAGACCTGAGACTATCATAGAATCTTATGTATATGATTTTATATTTTGGTTCATATCGAGGCATGACTTAAAGATATGTACAGGATGTTCTAGATATGGTAGAGAGTGTATGAAGATTCTGAGTCAGTCAATAAGAAATCGATCACTCCTAATAAGAGAGATGTCATCCTATATATACATTCTCATCTTTAAATGGCTCAAAAAATCTTTGGCCAAAGCAGGATGAAGATTAGAAAGAATTTTTAATACTTCATCATTAGAGTCATTATTAATTGATGGAGAATTGATGTGAATATATATTTGAGTTTGATATGATTTCATACTCATGAACATATTCAGAATGCGGGATGATTGAGGGATTGAATTGCATGGTAATTTACCATTGAAGAATATATTCAGTATTTTCATCAAATTCTATATCTTCTAGGTAGTCATGATACATTACTAAACATCAATCTTGATTTGTAGGTTTGATTGAATTAAAAAATTTAATTCGATCATTAATTAAAAAAAATTCTAATTGCTGAACTTGGATCGACATGATTTGGATCTTAATCTATTAGAAGAGTTCTAATCAAATTAAATCAACTTACATCCAGATCTACTATTGGCTAGATGTGAAACCTAATGGGTTACATATATAAGAAAATTGGTTAAGGATCTATTTGATATGGTTGATTAAAATTTTGGATCCAATCAGATTGCAGGTAAGCATGCTAGCATGTCTGGCTAAGCCTAGCTTCTTGTGTGATCAGATTTGATCACTTATCTTCTATTTGGCTAACCTATTTTGGTAAGAATGTGGATTAGGTCAAGCCACCTTAAGGCTGCCTAGATGAGGTGCCTAATGCTTGGTCCATGCCTATTAGATAGAGTTTCAATGTGATTGGAACCCTTGGCACCGATTTAAGATGGGGCACACATGCTCTCTTCTTTTTGCTGTGTAGAAGGACTAGAGTCCTTCTGCTTTGGGTCTTTGACCCATATGGCATGTGAGATCAGCCCTTATCCTCCTAAGCATATGTTTTAAAGCATGACAAAGGCTTTGAATGGGCATGGGACACCCAAGTTTTCTTTGGAGCGCGCAGTGATTTGCAGATCACGTAAAGAGGCGCTAAGGAGTCCTACTTTGGGCAGAAGGAGGTGCTTCTTATCTCTTATCTAGTTATCTGAATTTAGATTTGAATTCTCTTTCCACATGGTGAATTCTGGATTAATCAAAATTTAGAAGAGATGCCAAAAGCATCTTTTTCTATCGTGCATGCGTGGGAAAGGATAAATCGACGTATCAATGCCTGATGAGTCCTTCTGCTTGAAGGCTCTTTAGTTATCTAGATATAGTGATTCATTATGGGCATGGCTTATCATCTGGGCCCCCCTCTAATCCTATATAAAGAGGTCGATAGATGGGTTGAGGATTCAATTCAGACAAGCCTTATCCATTCCCTCTCTCCTTTAACTTTAGGTTTTTAGGATAAGATTTGTTCTTGCAAGAAAAGCAACAAATCTTATTCCTAATAGGACAAAGGATTTAAGAGGTCCTAAAGAAGGAGATCAAAGCTAGAAGGAGGTTCTGAGAGGTTTAAACTCAGGTCTGGAAGAGAGTCTAATCAGTTGAAGGCTAGTCGAGTTCTAGGGGCTAGAACTCTTAAAGCAAGGTGTAGAAGGAGTGCTATCCTTGGATCGATTCCTATATGGATCACCATTAGAGGGCAGACATTTGTGTGCCTATAGACATAATTAACATTTATAGGTATTCTTCTAATCCTGGTCATTTAAATTATACTTTGATTGCTATAATCAAGGGATCTTGGGCTTTAGGGTTTCGATGCACTAGTGTGTTTAAAATAAAAATTTTAAACACCTGAGTCTTCTGTTGTGCCATTTGAAACCTTACAATGGTATTAGGGCCTTTCTTGATGGATACAGTCAAAGGATAGCATGCTGTCTGATTATGATATCGAGGGTTTTGGTTTCATTTATGTCGGGCCATGAGATGAGTCTGATTGAACAACCAAACCCTAGTTAATGCTTAGAGATATGCTTAGATGCATTACTTTAAATTATGTGGTCTTGATTTAAGTATTATTATGCATCATTGTGAAAGTTTAGATTGGATGTGCTTGAGATCATAAATCCCTTTATAAAAATTATATTAAATCATAGTGATGGAAATCAAAAGCAAAATGAGTTCAAAATTAATTGATCAATTGGTGTCTAAGAAAAGTGCTCCTAAGTGGTGGTTACTTAATTAGGACTGTTGCAAAAGCACAAGAAGCCTTTCATCAATCTTATACTTTCCTGGCCAACTAGGTTAATTCAGTCTAAATTTGGGATGTTTAGTGTTAAGACACTACATAAGCCTTCTTTTAGGCTAAGCCAATGCCCTATCAAAAACATAGAAGGTTAGTTATGCTATCCATAACTTTCTATAGCGATTGATGTGGGGGTTGTCTTGGTGCATAAGTGATACTTACGGTATATTTGGATATATTGCTTTATTATGCTATCCACAAGGCAACATTAATTCAGATATGACTGTATAGAAATAAAGATTTGATTTAACTAAAATATTATGGCTTGTTGTGCTATCCACAAAGCTATAAATATTTTAGAGGTAAGAATTTTATTGAGAGTTGCATGAGATGAAATTGAAAAGAGTTTCCTACCTTTGAACTCATTAGGATTTGTTGTGCTATCCATAAAATTTTTTTGAAAAATTAGGATCTCAACCCCACTAAGAGATCCGATTAGGGTTTCTCGCTTACCATAGCTAGGGGCTATGTTATTTGATAAAATAGTGTAAGACATAACTAGACAGAAGGCCTTATTTAGTTATACATGTCATCATGAGTGGTCTGGTTATACTATTATTCTTAATTTATATAGATTAAATTCTGTATCATGACATCTTTACCCTCATTGCGTAGCATCCTTCATACTAATAAATTGGCCAGTCTGAACTATGTGGACTGATTGAGGAACTTGTGAATTAGATTCACACAGGAGAAAGTCTCCTATATTCTAGATATTCTTGATCCAAGTCTGGTCCATGAAGATGCTTCTAAAGAGGATCAGGCTACATATAAGATGTGGCAGTCTAATAGCATTGCTGTTAAAAGTTTTATGTTGGCCTCGAGGAGCAAAGAGTTGTATGGATAATATAATAATATGGATCCTCACTCTATACTCCTTAATCTCAAGTAGTTATATAGAGAACAGAGCTGAAAAGACAGCATCTTCAAATGGAAGAAGGCAAATAATGTCCCTACAAACATTACCTGTTATTAGTATGGTAAGGTGGGACATTAGAAGAAGAATTACAAGAGTTACCTTGCAAGTTTGAAGTAGTGTGCAAGTATTGCATAAAAAAGTATGTATATGATACATACTACTTTTTCATTGGGGGCTTCAGCCAATGATTCTTTGATATTAGATATTGTCTGTAGTTCTCACATTTGCAAATCTTTGCAGGGACTACAAAGAATTCAAGGGCTAAAGAAAGGTGACTTCGAGCTTTTTGACGTAAGTGGAGAGTCCATTTATATCGAGGATGTGGGAATCTATCTGTTGAACTTGCCGTCAGGCAAGATTTGAAATTAGAAGAATACTACAATATGCTTAAGATCATTAGAAATATTATTTCTGTACCTCTGTTGCTAAAACAAGATTATGAAATAAAAATAATGGGCAATTGTTGCTCGATTTTGCATTCTAATGTGTTCTATGGCAATGGTTACATTGACAATGATCTTCTAATTTTTACACTTAATAAAAATATTTTTTATATTGATTAAAATATGAAAAGAAAGATAGAAAATGTAAATATCACTTTTCTTTAGCATTGTCATCTTAGTCATATTAGTGAGTCAAGGATAAATAAGTTATATAAACAAGAGTTCTTGTGTTGAAAATCATCGATACTCTATGTGGACCTGAGGATACTTGATCAATGCATTAAATATGGCATAAAAATATTAAAATATTAGATATTTAATCTTTATTATTTTATATTTGATACTAGTTATGCTCTTTTTCAAAAATTATTAGTCATAAAGATTTAATCATATTAAGCCTAATTAAGTCCAAATTCAAGCTTATTTTCATCTTGTACATAGCAAGAAACATTAGGAACGGAGAATAAGCCAAGAGGCCCAAAAATCATCCAAAAAGCAAGTAAAAATGATCCAAAAATCAATTTTATAGCCCTCGATGTATGGTGGACCAATCGCTTGGTCCACAGGCGGTCCACAAAATAGGGCGTGGCTCACAGTGTGGTCCATAAGCCACGGCACATCGAGTCTACATGCAGTGTAAGGGAACAGTGCTAGCCAATATTTATCGTAGCTCATGGGGTGGGCCGCTGAGTTTTGTGCTAATCGATGGCTGAGATCATGCTGAACACTTGGTCGAACGGCCTGCAGCTCTCCAATCCACATCCAACGGTGGTGGCCCATATCCTTTGTGCGATCCAATGGCTCCAAGCAAATCTGAGGCGAGATCGAATGGCTGCAGTCGTTGTTGGTTGGGAAAACTAAACGGAGAAGAATTTTTGAGTGCCACCGATAGTCCAAAACCATCCACAAATGTGATCCAACGGCTGACATTGTTTTCGATCTTGATAAGGCATGATGAAGCACTAATTTGATGAGATTTGGGCTGTTCAAACAAATCTGATGGTCAGAAAACCTTTTCATGTGAGACATGCATTTTTAATGTGATTTGAGAGATTTAGAGCAATTAGGAGACTTGTTACGCAATGTATTTCTTAGATAAGAAGGAGTTTTAATACGAGAAGGCTAGGAAGGCTATAAAAAGAGGTCCAGGCATACAAGAAAAAGAATCCAAGAGAGGGAGAGGCATAGAGAGGGGGTAGCAAGCAAGCTTTGGATTGAGAAAAGGCTTTCAGAAAGAGATGCTTAGAAGCTGAGTTTTATTTCTACACCATCTCCATGCCTATACCATCTCAAAAATCAGATCCAAAAAGGAAGAAGAAGAGGAAGCTCAGTTTGCTCTGAAGAGTTTGAAGAAAGAAGGAGAGATCATCAACCATCTTCTCGACGAGACTGTGCCAATCAACTTTGAAATTTTTATTATAGTTTATTTTATTTTATTTACTTATTCTTTTAAATTTCTTGTAATTAAATTTTGAATTTTAGTTAAGGCAAAAGTTTTTTTTTATACTTTAAATTTTTGTTCTTTATTTTTATTGCAAGTAGATGCTAAGATCTAGATAATAGATCTTAGTACTAATTTATTTTTATGCTTTTTAAATTTTTACTATTTATTTTTATTCAAATAGAAGCTAGGATTAATTAGTAGATCTTAGTACCAAATTATTTTTTTGCACTCTCAATTACTGCTTTCCGACTTCAATCACTTTTTCAAATCTTTTTTTTATTTTTTTATAAAAATTAAAGTTTTCAAATCAAAGCACTGCTTTCTCCATGGATTCGACCTGACTCACTACTCTCTACGTATTTCTATTTTTTTTTGAAATCAGATTTAAATTGATAATCATGATATCCTAACGACAATATTATGAGATATCAATATTAGTAATGAAGCCCTCTACAAGAGCCCACTGTGATCCGACTCTCTAAGGACAGCAAACTTCATACCTTAGGTTGCTGTGCACTCTGAACCCTATGCAGTGATCTAGTTCATATCCCCCCTTGCTTCCACGGACTTAGGATGCATCTTTAGATCTGATCTTCCACCTATAAGACCCTAAGAACCAGGATTTGAGGTGTGATATCTTGGGGTATCAGATCTGGACTTGAAATCTTGATGAGAAGGAGTCCTTTTAGACTAGGACTCCATAGCAGCATCTTCCAAACTACAGCCTTTACTTATGCGCTCCATCTTAGCCCCTACACACCTCTGATCTAAACCAAATCAGAGCCCAAACCTCTCCATGAGATCACCTAATCATCTTCCTAAAAATTAAGGTATTGGCGCATCCAACAACTGGAGCTATACCGCACAAGAGAGAGAGACCCTGCAGTCCTCTGCAAAACTACAGTCTTTGCCCGTCTTCACCTTGTTCTTCCTCTTCCTGACCTCTGTCGATATCAAATTTGAAATCTTTCATTCTAGATCTCAAAATATCCTTCTTCAAGCCCCAACCAGTAGAGAAGAGGGGGTGTGGAGACCTTGGAGATAGGATCTTGGGCGGCCACATAAAGGAGGCACCCACATGATGAGGCACCCCCTCCAAAACCCTAGTGCTAGGGTTTGAGGGTGGCACCCCCCTTCCTCCTAGCGTGAAGCCCTTTGGCTACCCCCATGGGCAATGTGCGAAGACCAGAGAGAGGGAGAGATTAGGGAGAAAGAGTCATTTTAATTCACTTACCAAATTTGTTGAAAATCATCGATACTCTGCGTGGACCTAAGGAGACCAGTGACAAAGGTGTGGGAATTTCAGTGCAGGGGTAAAAGATAATTTTAATTTTTTTAAAATTATAATTTTACGGAAAAATTATTAATTAATCTAATTAATTAAATGTATTAACCCTACACAAGGATCTAAATATGATATATATAGCATGCATTTAAATTTAAAATTTTGAATTCTCTACAGTAAATATTTTACTGTTATGTGTTCAGAACACATTACCTTCGTACTGGTAGTCGATCCTGCAGTCTGATCACCATCGGAAAAGTCTGATCATTGCAATACAGCCACACAATTGTCTGACCTCTGCGGATCATCCACACGAAGCTTTCGATCTGATCGGCTCTTCACGAATGCTAGTTCGTTGCAGAACCCTTTTGACAGCTGATGCTGATCGAACTCCTTCGATCTTGATCTGCCGACTCTTCGGATGCTTCGGATTGTCAGCAGATGTACTTGAGAGGTTGATGAAGCTTTTCCTAAAATTTGGTGGCTCACGACACTCGTAGCTCACCTTCTCACTTTTCGAACCCTAGGTAGAAACCTAGGGTACTCACAGAAGAAACTTGCACCCACTCTCTTTTCTCTTCTCTTCTTTTCTTTTCTTTTCTCATGCAGAAGTCTCTTCTCATGCCACCCTAACTCTCTAGGATCAGATGTGCACATGCCCTATCTTCTCTTCTTTTTAAAATGATGCAAGATGCATCTTTTCAGCGTTTTCACCACGTGAGAGGATAAAGATAGGTGGTTCTCACTTGAATTCAAATCGAATTTGAATTCAAATGCCAACCAACTTATTCTTATCCACTCTAGGCATGAGAAGAGAGGGGTGTGGGCTTCTTTGTGCGTGGAGAGTTTACACGAGAAACTTTTTCTCATGTAGAATAAGTGGCACACAAAAGAAAGGGGTGGCGCATGGGATTTGTTGCCCATTCAAATTCAAACATCCTTTGAATTTGAATGGCCAACCAACCTTATCATTATCCACTCAGATGGCGCACACAGGTGGGGCATGGGAAGGCTTCTACATGGGAGAAAATTCACGAGAACTCGTTTCTCGTGAATTCAAATAGGCGCAGGTGGGTGAGGTGGCACAGGGAGATAAATCAAAGGTGGTTTCAAACCTAATTGAACCAACCTTATTAAAATAGGTTAGGCACAATTAGACTAAATTAAACCCAACACAATTAGGCTTAATTAGGCTCAATAAAATCTAATCAAATCAGAATTGACTAAGCCCAACCCCTGATCACATCAGGGACCAAACCACCTTTGTGATTAGGTCAACTCTTAACCTAATCGGGTCAAACCCAACTGAATCCAATTCAATTGAACTTGATTCAAAAATAATTACTCAATTAAATTGAGTTAATTAGTGATCAAATCACTAATTAAACCTCTCATAAATACTGAGTCCAAATCCGATGGGCAATCGGGCATCAAAGTCCATCGATATGAAACCTTGATCGAAGAGTCCCAAACCAGTGGGACTCTTGACCCCGGTATCCAAAATGTGTGGAACTCATGATCAGAAATCTTGATTCTCAATCATAGAGTCCTCGAGCATTAAAACTCTGGGTCAAAGAGTTCAGTCCAGTGAGACTCTTCATCAGCCATCAGATCAGATAGGAACCTCTAATGTGTGTGACCCCGCAGGTTCGAACCTAAGCCGGTAGTACAGGAACCAATTTCTGTACTAATCGAAGTGATCATCTAGTAATGGTACCCGATGTCTGGATAGATCGAATAGTCACAATCCAATATTTAGAACCTATGCGAATATGGTTACTGTATAATTCATCCCTTTTGACCCCTGTGTATAGGATGACTCAGGGTTAAACTATCAACCCAGATCAGATCATCCGAATCGTGCTCAACTCAAACAGTTCTATGACTCCTCACTAGGCTACCCTGGCCAAGATTTTGCTAAATTGAAATATGACTGTACACAGCTCCAGAACTGGAGTGGTCAATCCCATCTTGACACACGCACCGACAAGTCAAGTACTTGACTACACCTAGTAGCCTTCCGTCACTGAATTAGAAATTCAGGTAGTCAGTGCTTAAGTACAGTGAGTTGCTTGCAAGTCACTGTGGTGGACTCAAGTCGGAGGGACAGTTATACCCATATCCCATCGGAGCAAATCTTGACAGCAGAAAAAGCTCCGGAGTCGATCACGTTCAGTGCAGATGTATCCTTACATCTCACCTGTATGCCATACCAGTGTCTCCACACTCTTTGGTTAAGAGGACAACCAATCCATATGGCACACAACGACCTATGCTTGATAAACGTTGTTGTCCTTAGTAGCAACGTATTATTTGGTCGCGAACAGGTTTAAGGACTAAACGATAAATCCTCTTTTATCGAGTCTAAATAGTCCTAAGGACTTCACCACAACACAGGAGTTTATTAGAAGATGAAATAATTTATGATGAAAAATATCAAAATAACTTTTATTTATTTATAATTCATATACTAATACAAGAAAGAGCACAACCATCAACAGGCTGACGATTGGCTTTGGGACACTATTCCCAACAATCTCTCACTTGGTCTAAAGCCAATCGGTGCAGTATCTAATACCCATCTTCGACTTGAAGTTGTCGAACTCCTTCACCGCAATGGCTTTAGTGAATGGGTCGGCCAGGTTCTCCTTTCCGTCGATCTTCTGAAGGTCGACGTCACCTCGATCCATGATTTTTCAGATAGATGGTAGCGGCGCAGAATATGCTTCATCTGCTGGTGTGCCTTCGATTCCTTCGTCTGAGCAATGGCTCCAGAGCTGTCATAGTAGAGCAGAACTGGACCAACAAGGGAGGGTGCTACTCCGAGCTCGATGATGAATTTTCTCAGCCTCATCGCTTCTTTGGCAGCATCTGATGCAGCGACATACTTTGCCTCGCAAACTGAATCAGCCACTGTGTGCTACTTGGAACTCTTCTAGCAGACAGTCTCATCATTATGGGTAAAAATAAATCCTGACACACTCTTGCTATCATCGTGATCAGACTGGAAACTAGAGTCTGTAAATCTATAAGTCTCAAGTCGATTCATCATAAACAAGCCACTGGTCTTTAGTATTTCTTAAATACTTCAGGATGATTTTAACAACCTTCCAGTGATTCTCTCCTGGATCAGATTGGTATCTACTCACTACCCCTAGTGAGTATGCCACATCTGGTCATGTACATGTCATGGCATATATGATAGATCCCACTGTCGATGCATATAAAATTCTACCCATATGCTCTCTCTCTTGAGGTGTTGTCGGACAATCCCTTTTCGAGAGAAAAATTTCATGGCCTATCAGTAGATAGCCTTTCTTGGAATACTCCATGCTGAACCTCTTCAGCATAGTATTAATGTACGTAGACTGGGATAAGCCAAACAACCTCTTAGATCTATCCCTATAGATCCTCATCCCTAGGATGTAGAAAGCTTCTCCTAGATCCTTCATGGAGAACTGTGACGACAGCCAAATCTTTATTCTCTGTAATGCAGGGACATCATTCCTGATTAAGAGAATGTCATCCACATACAATACAAGAAATACCACTACTAGACCATTAGCCCACTTATAAATGCAGGGCTCTTCTCCATTCTTAATGAAGCCATACGTCTTGATCGTCCTATCAAAACGTATGTTCCAACTCCGGGATGCTTGCTTAAGTCCATAAATGGACCTTTATAGCCTGCACACCTTAGACTCATCTGTGGATGTGAACCCTTCAGATTGTATCATATACACCTCTTCGTCCAGCTCTCCATTTAGAAAATTGTCTTCACATCCATCTACCAGATTTCATAGTCCAGATGGCAGCTATCGCAAGCATAATCCGAATGGATTTGAGCATTGCCATAGGAGAAAATATCTTGTCATAGTCTATACCATAACGTTAACGATATCTCTTGACAACCAGACGGACTTTATAGGTCTCCACCTTTTCGTCTGTGCCTCTCTTCCTCTTGAAGACCCACTTACACCCTATGAGTTTTACACCTTCGGGTGGGTCAACCAATGTCCACACGTCGTTGACCTTCATGAACTCCATTTCGGATTTCATGGCCTCTAGCCATTTCTCAAAGTCAGGTCTCTACATTGCATCCATGTAGGTGATCGGATCCTCATCATTTTCATCAAGTTCGATAGGATCATCGTCCCGGACCAAGAAACCATAGTATCTGTCCGATTGACGTGGTACTCTACCAGATCACCTTAAGGGTGCAGGAACAATGGGCTCTGGATCTGATCTAACCAAATCCGATTCAGGTTCAGCAACTTGTGTCAATTTTTCACCTATCGAACTTCCTCAAGTTCGACCTTAGAGGTAACAGTCCCTTCACCAAGAAACTCCTTTTTCAAAAAGATCGCCTTAAGGCTGACAAACACCTTTTGCTCATCAGCTAGGTAGAAATAATATCCTTTGGTCTCTTTTGGGTATCCTATGAAATAACACTTGTCAGACCTAGGTCCAAGCTTGTCTGTAATTAAATGTTTAACATAAGTCGGACACCTCCATACCCTAAGGTGCGAGAGTACTGGCTTACGTCCTATCCATATCTCTTATGGCATTTTGGTTACAGACTTACTCGAACCCTATTTAGAAGGTAACAAATCGATTCGAGTGCATATCCCCAGAGGGAGATCGACAGACCAGCAAATCCATCATGGATCGAATCATGTCCAATAAGATCTGATTTCTCTTTTCAGACACACCATTATGCTGTGGTGTTCCAAAAGGTGTCCACTGAGAGAGAATCCCATTCTATTGGGAATAGTATCCCAAAGCCAATCGTCAGCCTGTTGATGGTTGTACTAATTCTTGTATTAGTATATGAATTTAAATAAATAAAAGTTATTTTGATATTTTTCATCATAAATTGTTTCATCTTCTAATGAACTCCTGTGTTGTGGTGAAGTCCTTAGGACTATTTAGACTCGACAAAGGAGGATTTGTCGTTTAGTCCTTAAACCTGTTTGCGATCAAGTGATACGTTGTTACCAAGGACAACAACGTTTATCAAGCATTGATCGTTGTGTGCTATATAGGTTGGTTGTCCTCTTAACCAAGGAGTGTGGAGATACTGGTATGGCATACAGTAAGATATAAGGGTACATCTGCACTGAACGTGATCGACTCTGAAGCTATTTCTGCTATCAAGATTTGCTCCGATCGGATATGGGTATAACTGTCCCTCCGACCTGAGACCGCCACGGTGACTTGCAAGTAACTCACTGCACTTAGGCACTGGACTACCTGAATTTCTAATTCAGTGACGGAAGGCTGCTGGGTGTAGTCAAGTACTTGACTTGTCGGTGGTGTGTCAAGATGGGATTGACCACTCCAGTTCAGAAGCTGTGTACAGTCGTATTTTAATTTAGCAAAACTTGATCAGGGTAGTCCTACTGAGGAGTCACAGGACTGATTGAATTGAGCATGATTCGGATGATCTAATCAGGGTTGACAGTTTAACCCTGAGTCATCCTATACACAGGGGTCAAAAGGAATGAATTATACAATAACCATATTCACATAGGTTCTGAATATTACGATTGTGACTATTCATCCTATCCGGATGTCGGATACCATTGCTAGATGGTCACTTGATTAGTACAAAATTAGTTTCTGTGCTACCGACTCAGGTTCGAACCTGTGGGGTCACACACATTAGAAGTTTCTATCTGATCTGATGGCTGGTGAAGAGTCCTAATGCTCATGACTATGAGTCCTACGTGTCTGGAACTCTGTGATCGAGAATGAAAATTCTCTATCATGAGTCCCACACATTTTAGTACGGGGTCAAGAGTCCCACTGGTTTGGGACTCTTCGATCAAGGTTTCATATCGATGGACTTTGATACCCGATTGACCATCGAATTTGGACTCAATATTTATAAGAGGTTAATTAGTGATTTGATCCCTAATTAACTCAATTTGATTGAGTAATTATTTTTGGATCAAGTCCAATTGAATTGGATTCAGTTGGGTTTGACCCGATTAAATTAAGTATTGACCTAATCGTCGAAGTGGTTTAGTCCCTGATTTGATCAGGGGTTGGGCTTAGTCAATTCTTGATTTGATTAAGATTTTATTGAGCCTAATTAAGCCTAATTTTGTTGGGTTTAAATTAGTCTAATTGGACCTAACTTATTTTAATTAAGTTGGTTCAATTAGGTTGATTTAAAATTAGAAACCACCTTGACATCTACTCCCTGCGCCACCTCACTTCTTCTGCGCCCATTTGAGTTCATGAGAAATAACTTCTCCTCAATTTTCTCCCATGCAAAGGCCTTCCCACGCCCACACTTGTGCGTCAATTATTTGGATAAACATTGTTGGTGCAAAATTTCGTCGAAGCCGGAGTTGCTGGAGTTGAGATGACCGCGGCCGCCGCTGAGACCTGCGAGGGAAGTCTAAAACGGAGTTGGGGTGCTCCGTAAGACCCTTCGACACTCAAGTCAGTACTCTGCTTCAACAGAAATAGAGTGCTCGAGTGAAAATTTTAGCAGATTTCGAGATAGAGTTTAGAGCTTAGAGAAGAATGTATCTGGGGGTCCCTTTTTATAGACGGAGAGCGTAACTGATAGACAGCGACGTCTATAACCACCTGATAGTGGGCCCGTCCAGAGTTGCGCGGAGTTTGTTACGGAGAGTAGTGGTGTCAGGGGTCATTTTGGGTCACATGGAGTTTGTTACGGAGAGTGGAGTGGTGTCCTTATCGCGACTTGCCAGAGAGTGATGGAGCCCAGAGAGTGGAGTGGTGTCCGTTGTTGCGACTTACGAGAGTGGTGGAGCCATGCGAAATTCATTGCAGAGAGTGGAGTAGGGTAGTGGCCATTATCGTGACTTGCTGGAGAGTTCGGATCTGTTGGCTGAAGCTCGGCTGGGATGTCGATGGAGCAGAATGGCTCTCTATCCCGTCAATCTAGGAGAAGCTCGAATATTTTCGGGGTTGCTAACGAGTCTACTGTTGTCGGATGCCTCGAGCGCTGATGCTACAGGCGGGAGTCATTTGCTGTAGAAGCTCGGATGGAGACTTTCTGTTGGTGAAGTCCGATAGGAGTTTGATTGCTAGAGAAGTCCGTCTGAGATTTGCCTATGTAGAAGCTCATCTGAAGATTATCCATCGGAGAAGTCCAGTTTCATGAAGAATCTGGTGGAGGATCGGCTGGCGGTGGACTTCGGATGGCATTGGGGAGGTTCATCCGCTAGATGAGTCTGGGGATCCTGTGAAAGTCTGGATGGCGTTGTGGAAGTCCGGCTGACGCTATTGAAGGCTGATGGCTGGGGAGGTTCGGTAGACACCGGAGGCGATCGGTCGTTGTAGAAATCCACCTGCTGGAGCCCGTCCATTGTAGAAGCTCGTCTGATATCCATCCGTTATGGAAGTTGGATGGAGTCTGGTACTTGTAGAAGGCTGAAAGGAGACCGCTTATTGTAGAAGCTCGATCGAAGATCGGTTGTCGTGGGAGCTCGGAGTAGTGACCTGCCGATGGATCCTATCCCATCGTAGAAGCTCGTCTGGGATCCGTCCACTGTAGGAGCTTGGCTGAAGTCTGCCTATAATAGAAGTTCGAAAAAAATTCATTTATAGTAGAGGCTCGAATGGAATTCGCTTACAGTAGATATCCAGAGTAGACCACCTGCAGTAGGAGTTCGGCTCTCGCAGGAGCTCGGTTGGAATCGGAAGGTGGTCGACCGTCGTAGAAACTTGGATGGAGTCGGTTACTGTAGAAATCTCACTGTCGGAGAAGTTCGGATATTGATGAAGTCCGAAAAAGTTTGGAGTAGGTCGTCCGCGGTCAGAAGAAGTCCGGAAGGGATTCGGAGAATAGTCGATCACTGTAGAAGGTCGGCTGATAGTGAGGCCTAGAGAGCCTTGGAGCGGCCCAGTAGATGAATGGAGAAGCTCATTATCAGAGATATCGGATGGTCGAGGGGGTTCAGAGAGACGCCACACAAGGTCGGAAGCCGAAAAAGTCCTGGAAGGGTCGGTCTTTTACAAACTTCGACCGAAGGGTTTTTATATCCAACACCAGTCCCCCTACTTTCGAGTTCGAATTTCGAATGAAGAAAGTACAGAGAAATTCTCACGGCCAAGTTGCCCCCTCGATTTTCGCACTCGATGGTTGCCAGATATTTTGGCGTTTGGTGCGCTGGTGCCGGAGTCTTTTCAAATCAAGGCGATCCGAAAAGATTTTTCAAAATTTTCACTGGAGCGCTGCCCCAGTACGGTGCAATAATGGTTTTACCAACTGTCGGCCACCTTCAGTCGCTTGCCACAGTGAGTGGGCCATGCGGGGTTATAGACTGGCCAGAGGAGTCCTGCAGTCATTATTGCACCAGACCCCATCGCCTATTTAAATCCGCCTCCCCTTTTCGGGATCTCACTTTGCACGGAAGTTTCTTCAGTCCCTCCTTGTTGCAGATATGGATGCGGATGCGGCTTGGATGTCAGCCAAGAGTCTCAAAGCCCACAAGAGGGAAGGCCTGCAACTTCCGGGTTGGTGAAGAAGGCGAGGTAGAAGAGACAGATCCGACCATGTTTCGCTTGATCGCCCAGAGCCCGCACTTGTAGCACATCTTCGAGCGTGAGTATTTCCGATCCTGCAAAAGGGAAAGCCAAAGGGGGACTGGAAGAAGAAGTCAGAAAGAAGGAGAAATCCGATCTCAGAAAGAGGTCATGCCTGCCGTCATTGTGAGGCAGCGGAAGCCATGGTGCAAAAAGGATGGCATCTACATGTACTTTGAAGATAATGCTGGAGTAATTGTTAATCCAAAGGGAGACTGGAAGAAGAAGTCGGGTACTTAAAGCAATCCTCGACGATGGCTGAAATCGAGAGTTCGAAGTCTGATGGTACCGAGCTTCCTTGGAGCTCTTTTGCCTTGTATTCTTTTTCTTTCTTGTTGTTTCTCTTTTTTGGCCTTCAAGACTTTGTAATGTACACTTCACTAATGAAATGAAAAAAAAAATTTCCATTACCTTGTCCATTCCTGTATTAAATTGTTGTTTACCGAACTTCTTTTGTCTTCCGTCTTGTTTGGCGTCAGCGTTGTTTGTGATTCCTCGTCTATTCTTGCTTTGAGTCATTGTTTACTGAACTTCTTTTATCTTTTGTCTTGTTCGATACCGACGTTTTTGAAGGTTTCCGATCGTCGTCATGTTGATTTGCCTTTTTTGTTCATGATCGTAGGTCTTTTCGAGGCCATTTGAGTTTGACGCTTCCTCCCGGTGCTCGAGCTTGGAGACCGAACTTCTCGTTACTTTGAGGAAGTCGATTTCTTTCGGCCTGTGTCGAGTTCCTTTTAGTGACTGAGGTTTTTTGATAGAAGTATCCTTCCTCGTTGAGACGAGGTTCTTAGTCTTTGATGTAGTTTGTTTTTCACTTATCGCTGGTGTAGTTCGTCGCTTTTCCTTTTCATCTCTCTTTTTTTTTTGTATTCGAGTGAGAATTTTTCCTCTGCTCTTAACGAGATCGTGAGAGCGTAGAGAAGCCGTTGAGGAGGCTTTCCTCTTCATCCGATCTTGATCGACTGGATCTTTTTTGTGTCAGACGAGTTCTCCTCTTGTTCCCGATAGCCAATTTAGCTCATGTTAAGATGAGGTTCTCCTTCTATCCCTAACAAGTTGTGGGGGCACGTAAGGGCCACTGCAAGGGCATCTCCCCTCATCCGATCTCTGGATAACCGGGCCTTCGACTTTGCTCATATTAGGATGAGGTTCTCCTCCTATTCCTAACAAGCTGTGGGGGTACATAAGGGCCGTTGCAAGGGCCTCTCCTCCATCCGATCTTTGAGTAACCAGGCCTTCGACTTTGTTCATGTTAGGATGAGGTTCTCCTTCTATTCCTAACAAGGCTGTGGGAGCACATAAGGGCCGTTGCGAGGGCCTGTCCCCCATTCGGTCTTTAAGTAACTGGGCCTTCGACTTTGCTCATGTTAGGATGAGGTTCTCCTCCTATTCCTAACAAGACTGTGGGGGCACATAAGGGCCGTTGCGAGGGCTTCTCCCCATTCGATCTTTAAGTAATCGGGCCTTCGACTTTGCTCATGTTAGGATGAGGTTCTCCTTCTGTTCCTAACAAGATTGTGGGGGCACATAAGGATCGTTGCGAGGGCCTCTTCCCCATCCGATCTTTGAGTAACGAGCCTTCAACTTTGCCCATGTTAGGACGAGGTTCTCCTCCTGTTCCTAACAAGGCTGTGGGGGCACATAAGACCGTTGCGAGGGCCTCTTCCCCCATCCGGTCTTTAAATAACCGGACCTTCGACTTTGCTCATGTTAGGACGAGGTTCTCCTCCTATTCTTAACACGCTTAATTTCGACTGAATGAGGGAGTTACTTCCTATCGTTATAAGCCCGTGCTAAAAGAAAAAATATGCAAATATGAAATTTTTATTTAAGGCAAAGTTATTGGTAATACATTCGTAGATTTTTCGAATTCCATGTAGTGGAAGCTCTACTCCTCTGAGCTTTTTAGATAGTATGTTCCGGGCCAAACTATCTCCTTGACTTCATACGGGCCTTCCCAGTTCGGGATAAGTTTTTCTTGATTCTGAGGTTATGAGACAGCGGCTCGCGAAGTACCAGGTCCCCCACTCTGAAAGCTTTGCTTTTGACCCGGGAATTATAGTAGCGGGCTACTTTCTGCTTGTAAGCCACCATCCAACTTGAGCTGTCTCCGCTTTTCCTCTAACAAGTCGAGGTTGGCCTTGAGATCCTGTGGGTTGCGCTGCTCATCGAACGCCATGACTCACACCGACGGAAGCTTGAGTTCAATCGAGATCACGACTTCTTCCCAAAGGTCAAGGCAAAGGGGTCTCCCTGTGGGCAATCTCTGAGTAGTTCGGTATGCCCACAGTACATGATAAAGCTCATCTGCCAAGTTCCTTTACTTTTTCAAGTCTCGCCTTGATTCCTTGCAACAGAGTCCTGTTAGTCACCTCGGCCTGGCCGTTTGCCTGCGGATGGGCTACCGAAGTGAAGTTATGGGAGATATTTAGGTCCTCACAAAATTCAGCAAACCTTGCTTCAGTAAATTGCCGCCCATTATCAGTAATGAGGGTTCTGGATAAGCCGAACCTACAGACAATTGACTTCCAGATGAAGTCCTGCACTTTAGCTTCTGTGATTTTTGCCAAAGGCTCAGCTTCGACCCACTTGGTGAAATAATCTAATGCCACCAGGAGGAACTTTCGCTGCCCGGATGCCATAGGAAAAGGTCGAGGATATCCATCCCCCATTGCGCAAACGGCCATGGGCACTCAATTGTGTAAGTTGGAGACAGGTTGCCTTTGGATATTTGCATATCTCTGACACCGATCAACATTCTGACATACTCGACGGAGTCATGGTACATGGTAGGCCAGTAATAGGCTTGTCGGAGCAGCTTGTGAGATAAAGATCTGGCCCCTAGGTGACTTCCACAGACTTCCTCGTGTACCTCCCTCAAGGCGAAGTTGGCTTCAGAAGGTCGGAGATATTTCAGGAGGGGCAAAGAGTAAGACCTCTTGTATAGCTTGCCTTCATAAAGGATATATCGGGAGGCCTGGTTCCTAAGCTTTCGAGCCTCTTTTGCATCAGGAGGAAGAACCCCGTCCTTGAGGTATGTGACCAGTGGGTCGATCCAGCTGGGTTTACGGCTGATCTCCATCACAAGCTGTGATTCTTCCATACTTGGGTACTTCAGAACTTCGAAGAAGACTTCCTTAGGCATTCAGCTGGAGCCAGGGTAGCCAACTTGGAGAGAAGGTCGGTCCTGGTATTTTTGCTCTTGAGATCTGCCTGATATCAAAGCTGCGAAGGTAGGGATGATCTCCTTTACCTTTTCTAGATATTTGGCCATACTGTCCTTCGAGCTTCATAATTTTACTGACCTGTCCCACTACTAATTGAGAGTCACTGTAGGCTTGAAGCCGATCTACTTCTAACTCTTTGAGATTCTTAGTCCCGTATTCAGAGCTTCATATTCTGCTCCGTTATTTGTCACAGAGAATTCGAAGCGCAGCGCATACTCCGCGATAATTCCATCTAGATTGACCAAGATCAGGCCCGCGCTGCGCCTGACATGTTGGAGGAACCGTCCATGTAGAGGGCCCAAAAACCATCAGGAGATCTGTTCTTTCTTCAGGGAGTTCGGCTGGAACCCTGGGTTGTCGGCCTCATCTCGTCCAAGTTCGGCCTCTTCCGGGATAGTGCATTCCACCACGAAGTATGCTAATATCTGAGCTTTTATCATCGGCCGAGGTCGATAGTCGATGTCAACTCCATGAGCTCGACTGTCCACTTCGCTATCCCCCAGAGGCATCCGCTCAATGTAGAACCACCTTGATCGGCTGGTCGGTGAGCAGTATTATGGTGTATCCTTGAAAGTAAGGTCAGAGCCTTCGAGCTGCAATCAACAAGGCATAAGTTAGTTTCTCTAACTTAGTATACCTGGTTTCGACGTCTCTCAATACTCGGCTTATGTAGTAGATCGGCGTTGAGTTTTTGCTTCTTCCTTAATCAGAACCGTAGAAAGGGCCACAGGGGAGACCACAGGTACAGAAACAACTCCTCTCCAGGCTCGAGCTTTGCCTATAGTGGAGATGAGCCGAGGTAGTTCTTCAGCTCTTCGAATGCTTGCTAACATCCTGAGGTCCAACAGAAGTTCTTTGGCTGCTTGAGAGTCTGAAAGAAAGGCAGGCACACTCGATCGATCTTGAGACGAAGTGATTTAGAGCCGCTACTCTCCCAATAAGGGCTAAACTTCCTTTATTGACTTCGGTGTGGTCATTTCCTAGATGGCGCAAATCTTTCCAGATTTGCTTCGATCCCGGCCCCGATACCATAAAGTCCAAGAATTTTTCTGAGGTTACTCCAAAAGCGTACTTGGCTGGGTTCAGCTTCATCTTGTATTTTAGAGGGCACTGAAGGTCTCCTCAAGGTCGGCGACGTGGTTCATCGAGGATTTACTTTTTACGAGCATATCATCCACATAGACCTCCATGTTGTGGCCGATCTGCTCTTTGAAGATCTTGTTTACCAGCCGTTGATAGGTTGCCCTGCATTTTTGAGGCCAAAAGACATGACCTTGTAATAATAAAGGCCACCGTTAGTAATAAAAATAGTTTTTTCTTCGTTCTCTGGCACCATCCTGATTTGATTGTAGCCAGAGAATGCATCCATGAAAGTGAGAAGCTCGTGGCCCGAGGTTGCATCCACCAATTGGTTGATTCTGGACAGAGGATAACTGTCCTTCGGAAGGTTTTATTCAGCTTTTTGAAGCCTATACACATCCTCCATTTACCGTTCGCCTTCTTAACCAGGACCATATTGGAAACCCAGCTCGGATAGTTGACCTCTCTGATGAACCCGACTTTCAGGAGTTTATCAACTTCCTCAACTATTGTCATTTGCCTTTCGGTGCATGACTTCGAACTTTTTCCTTCATCGGCCAGTGTTTGGGATCAACAGCCAGATGTGTTCCATAACTTCAACATCGATCCCTGGCATGTCCGTCGGAGCTCAAGCGAAAACATCCGCATTATTTTTAAAAAATTGATAAGTTGTGTCCGCACCTCTTTCCCCGAGTTGGAGCCGATCTTCACCATGTGCTCTTCATTCCCATCATTCAAAGGAATTGAGACAAGATCTTTATCGGCTCACCCTGTTCTTCAGCAAGGTGTCGCGAGTATCCAATCCATCAATCGGGCAAGGGTCAGACTGTCCCTTTCTCTGAAGGGCTATGTTGTGCAATGTCTTGCCAGGACTTGATCTCCTCTGACCTCTCGACCCCTGGCTAGTAGAAATTTCAATTTCAAATGATAGGTCGATACTACAGCTCGGAGGCGTTGAGGCCAGGTCGGTCGAGGATTGCGTTGTAGGCAGATGGCGCCTCACTACTAGAAAATCCACCAGCGCTCTAGATTGTTTCGGATACTGACCTGCAACTACAGTCAAAGTTATTACTCCCTCCACTGGCACTGCATCGTCAGTAAACCCTACCAACGGAAGCTAATCGGCCCTAACCGACCATCAGGATGGATATTTTTGAGAATGCTTCGTAAAACAAAATATCGACCAAGCTTCCACTATCAACAAGAATGCGACATACATCATAATCAGCGATATTTAAAAAAACTACAACCACATCATTAGGGGAATTGGATCTCCCGGGCGTCTTCTTAAGTAAAGGTTATAGATCCTTCAGTTCTTTGCCGCTTGAGCGGTCCAGCCGATCCATTGGCCGCTCCCTTCCTGGACCCTCCAGAGATGGTGTTGATGATCATTTGAGAGAAAGGAGGGTCAGTACAGATGTCCTTACCATAAGCAGGGGGAGCGTGGCGGAGCTCTTCGATCCATCGGTTCATCTCCTGGTGCCTTTGATTCAGGAGGTCCTCTCGACTGTGAGTCTCGAGGGTCTTCTGGCAGAGTGGAGGTAGGGATCCTCCTGGAGTGGAATCGTGATCAGGCTGAGGGCTCTCCACCCTCAAATTCTCCTTTCCGAGAAGATAGGGTGACTGGCCCAAGTGGCCCGCCCTACTGTCAAATTTTGGAACTCCGACGATGCTCTTTCCAACCGCACTGATGCCTACGGCTGTTGCTGCTGCTGCTGCATGGCCTGCACTACTTCGGTGAGGCCTCTGACCTGCTGAACCAGCAGGTCGAACTGCTCCATACCGATCGTCATTGTCGGAGGAGGAGGAGGAGTCTGAAAAACTAGAGGCGAGATCGGAGCCTGAGATCTGGCCGTGGAGGTCGTAGATCGCCTGGTGGATGCCTTTCGGAGAGGCATCAGGTGGAGATCTAGTAGGAGAGGGAGAAAAGGATGTCAGAGAAGATGACTGGAGGCAGTCCCGTTGAGCACTCCTTTAAGAACAAGGGTACTGTGAAGACACAGCCCTTCCTCTAGTGCCAATTCTGTTGGTGCAGAATTTCGCCGAAGCCAGAGTTGCTGGAGTTGAGATGACCGCGGCCACCGTCGAGACCTACAAGGAAAGTCTAAACCAGAGTTGGGGGTACTCCGAAAGACCCTCCGACGCTCAAGTCAGTACTCTGCTTCAACAGAAATGGAGTGCTCAAGTAAAAATTTTAGCAGAGTTTTGAGATAGAGTTTAGAGCTTAGAGAAGAACATATCTGAGGGTCCCTTTTTATAGACGGAGAGCGTAACTGATTGATAGCGATGTCTGTAACTGCTTGATAGTTGGCCGTCCAGAGCCGCACGAAGTTTGTTACGGAGAGTAGTCGCGTCAGGGGTCGTTCAGGGCCATGTGGAGTTTGTTACAGAGAGTGAAGTGATGTCCGTTGTCGTGACTTGCCAAAGAGTGGTGGAACTCAGAGAGTGGAGTGATGTCTGTTGTCGTGACTTGCCAGAGAGTGGTGGAGCCACGTGAAATTCATTGTAGAGAGTGGAGTAGGGTAGTGGCCATTGTCGTGACTTGCCAGAGAGTTTGGATCTGTTGGCTGGAGCTCGACTAGGATGTCTGATGGAGCAGAATGGCTCTCTGTCCCATCGATCTAAAAGAAGCTCGGATGTTTCTGAGGTTGCTGACGAGTCTACTATTGTCGGATGCCTCGGGCGCTGATGCTACAGGCGGGAGTCATCTGCTGTAGAAGCTCGGATGGAGACTTTCTGTTGGTGAAGTCCGGTAGGAGTCTGATTGTTAGAGAAGTCCATCTGGGATTTGCCTAATGTGAAAGCTCGTCTGAAGATTATCCACCGGAGAAGTCCAGTTTCATGAAGAATCTGGCGGAGGGTCGGCCGACGGTGGACTTCGGATGGCGTTGGGGAGGTTCATCCGCTGGAGGAGTCTGGGGATCCTGTGGAAGTTTGGATAGCATTGTGGAAGTCCGACTGACGCTATTGAAGGCTGATGGCTGGAGAGGTTCGGCAGACACCGGAGGCGATCGGTCGTTGTAGAAATTCAGCTGCTGGAGCCCGTCCATTGTAGAAGCTCGTCTGATATTCATCCGCTATGGAAGTTCGGACGGAGTCTGGTTCTTGTAGAAGGCTGAAAGAAGAACACTTATTGTAGAAGCTCGATCGAAGATCGATTATCGTGGGAGCTCGGAGTAGTGACCTGGTCGATGGATCCTATCCCGTCGTAGAAGCTCGTCTGGGATCCGTCCATTGTAGGAGCTCGACTGAAGTCTGCCTGTAATAGAAGTTCGAAACAAATTCATTTACAGTAGAGGCTCGAATGGAATTCGCTTATAGAAGATATCCAGAATAGACCGTCTGCAGTAGGAGTTCGGCTCTCGCAGGAGCTCGGTTGGAATCCGGAAGGCGGTCGATCGTTATAGAAACTTGGATGGAGTCCAGTTATTGTAGAAATCTCGCTGTCGGAGAAGCTTGGATATTAATGAAGTTCGAAAGAAGTTTGGAGTAGGGTCGTCCGCGATCGGAAGAAGTCCGGAAGGGATTCGAAGAATAGTCGATCACTATAGAAGGTCGGCTGATAGTGAGGCCCAGAGAGCCCTTAGAGCGGCTCGGTAGATGAATGGAGAAGTTCATTGTCGGAGATGTCCGGACGGTCGAGGGGGTTCAAAGAGATGCCACACAAGGTCAGAAGTCGAAAAAGTCTTGGAAGGGTCGGTCTTTTACAAACTTCGACCAGGGGGTATTTTATACCCAACAAACATGATTTGTTAGCCAATCAAATTCAAAGGGTGTTTGAATTTAAATGGATAACTAATCCAATGCGCCATGTCCTTACCTTTTGTGCATCATTTTTTTTACACAAGAAAGAGTTTCTCGTGTAAACTCTCCACGCACAAGAGAGCTCACGCCGTTCTCTTCTCACGCATAAAGTGGATAGGAATGAGTTGGTTGGTATTTGAATTCAAATTCGATTTGAATTCAATGAGCAACCACTTATCTTTATCCTCTCACATGGTAAAAACGCTGCAAAGATGCGGTCTTGCATCGTTTTAAAAAGAAGATAAGAGAGAGCATGCGTACGGGATATCTAAAAAAAAAAGGGTGGTGTGAGAGAGGTTTCTTGCATGAGAAAAGAAAAGAAAAGGAGAGAAAAGAAAGAAACAAGTGGGCGCTAGTTTCTTCGGAGTGTACCCTAGGGTTTTGGCTTAGGGTTCGGGAAGTGAGAACGTGAGCTACGAGTGTCGTGAGCCCACCAAACTTCAGAGAGAGTATCATCAATCTCTCTACCATCTTTGCTGATGATTCAGAGCATCCGAGGAGTCGGCAGACATCGATCGAAGGAGTTCGATCAATATCGACCATCAAAAAGGTGCAGTCATGAACTAGCATTCGTGAGGAGCCGATCAGACCGGGAGCTTCGTGTGGACGATCCACAGAGGTCAGACATACTGTGTGGCTGTGTTGGATGATCAAACCCTCTCGATGGTGATCAGATTACGATGATCGACTATCTGCACAAATGTAATGTGTTCTGAATACATAGCAGTAAATTGTTTACTGTAGAAGTTTGAATTTCAAATTTAAATGCATGCATACTATATATCATATTTAGATCCTAGTGTAGGGTAAATACATGTTAATTTATTAGATTAATTAATAATTTTTGCTGTAAAATAATGATTTTGAAAAAATTTTAAAATTACCATTTTACCCCTGCAACCAAATTTTACTTCAAATGGTATCAGAGTGGGTTCTAAAATATGATATATAAATTTGCATGCATAGATTAAGTTGTAATCTAAAAGTTTAAATTTAAAATTTAAAATTTAAAATTTAAATTTTAAAATTTGTTTGAAATTCAAAATTCAAAAATTTGAAATTCAAAATTTAAAATTTGAAATTTAAAATTCAAAATTTAAAATTCAAAAATTTAAAATTCAAAATTTAAAATTTAAAATTTATTTAAAATTTTAAATTAAAATTCAAAATCTAAAATTCAAAATTTAAAATTCAAAAATTTGAAATTTAAAATTTGAAATTTGTTTGAAATTTGAAATTCAAAATTTAAAATTTGAAATTTGAAATTTAAATTTTGAAATTGATATTTTTAGATATACTTGATCCAAGTAGCAAGTAGTCTAATTGGGTTGGTTGTCATGGTCATCCGGTCATAGGAACCGAAGGCACACCAGCAGACGAAGTATATTCTGTGCCGCTATCCTCTCATCTGGGAAATCATGGATCGAGGTGACGTCGACCTTCAGAAGATCGATGGGAAGGAAAATCTAGCCAACCCATTCACTAAAGCCATTGCAGTGAAGGAGTTCGACGACTTCAAGTCGAAGATGGGTATTAGATACTGCACCGATTGGCTTTAGGCCAAGTGGGAGATTGTTGAGAATAGTATCCCAAAGTCAATCGTCAGCCTGTTGATGGTTATGCTAATTCTTGTATTAGTATATAAATTATAAATAAATAAAAGTTATTTTGATATTTTTTGTTGCCCAGCTATGCAACCCAAGAGGGGGGGGGGGTGAATTGGGTTTCTAAAAATTTTAAGCCCAACAAATAACTTATGAAGAACAAAACAATGGCTTTAAATCAATATTTAATTACCTAAAGTAATATTGCAAGGATATAATAAAGAAATAAGATAAAGCGATAAAGTACACCACAAACACAAGGATTTATAGTGGTTCGGTGCTAACCTTGCACCTACATCCACTCCCCAAGATCCCACTTGAAAATTTCAATCCACTATCCTTTGTATTCAACCCGAATACAAAACGTCGGAAACTCCGACACTAGCTATCCCAAGCTAGAATACAAGACGTCGGCAACTCCGACCCTAGCTATCCCAAGCTAGAACACTTGTTTCTCGGGTACAAGCAAACCCAAAACACTCCGATTTCAGGTTCGGATCAACCTTTTCTTGTTTTGGAAATCCTCCAAAAACAAGAGCAAAAACTCACAAAGAGTAAGAATATTCAGATGAATACAATAACAGCTCCTTAAATGAGCAAATATAACAATAAAAGCTTTACTCAAATGAAGAACCCCTTTTTCAGATTTTCTCAAGATGAATGAACGGTTGAACGCTTGAGAAGAGGTTGATTGTTGATTGAAGATCTCTTGAAAGCTTTGAACGATCTCTAGATCAAGGTTGAAACGATCGACTTGAAAGATTCTCTCTTTGAATGCTCTTGCTTTTCTTTTTCACAAACTCTCTTGAATATTGTGGATCCTCTCTCTTCTTCTTGAATATTTCGTTGATCTCAGATTTAGAATCCTCTCTTCTCTTTTGATCTCACGTTTGATCTCCCGATTTCCACACCTTTTCTTTGCAATTTGATCTGCTATTTAATCTGCAATTTTCTTTCACCATTTTAAGCATTTTATGGCATTAGTAGCAAGAGAAAATAATTTAGACAGATAAAGAGCCGTTAGAGGATTTTTAGGAAGCATAAAAGGCAATTAAAACGGGCAAAAAAATAGCCGTTGCTGACATTTTCCCGTCGCAGGGGTCGACTCATGAGTCGACTCATGCATCAGGAGTCGACTCATGAGTCGACTTCTGTTGCAAAGACCAGAAACTTGGATTTCTGGATTTTTTGGCCCAAATCAGCAGAGGTCGACTCATGAGTCGACTCATGCCTTGTGGGTCGACTCATGAGTCGACTCACAGGTCGTGCCAAGCCAAAAATCCAGCGTGCCATGGAAATTTTTTGCGTGCCATTCAGCTCATAGTGCCATGAGTTGACTCATGAGTCGACTCATGCACTTCAAACCTTCATAACTTCAAAAATATAAGTCCAAACACAATGAAATTTTCACCAATAGATTTCAAATCATTTGTTCTACCAAATGGTACTATCAAATCAGGATTTTAGTGAAATTATGATTTTGCCCTTGAAGAGCATAAGGACTTTTTCATTTTAAAATATTGTATCCCTTCAATCTGCTTTGTAATCATCAAAATCAATCTAGGAGCAACAATCTCTCCCTTTTTGATGATGACAAAATATTTGAACAAAAATACTTATGTTAAAGCATTAATTTCAAAAGAATCCATTATAGGTGTATATGCTTGAAAAGAGTATGATTCTTTTGGCATGTAATATAAATGCAAAAATAGTTTGTCCATTTTCTTAAAGATTTGAAAAGGGTATTAGATCATTTTGAGTTCAAGATATATCAGAGCAAGAGAAGATAAATAACTTTTTCTATGTATCAAAGCAAAAATAATTTTTACAATGATATCAGAAAAGATTTTATAATGTATCAGAGCAAGAAAATTTTTAATGTATCAGAAAAAATTTCATACAGTATCAGAGCAAATGTTATAATATATTAGAGAAACCTTCACACTGTATCGGATCAAATGTTATCATGTATCAGATCAAGTTGAAAGAAATTGTAGGATGTATCAGAGTAAAACAAATTTCTTATTGATGTATCAAGGTGAGTAAAATTTCAAAAGCAAGTTTGAATATCAGAGCTTATATATAAAAAATACTTATTTGCATTGTACTCATGATTTTGCTTTTGATGGATAACTTTTTGTTAAAGTTCTGTCTGATACCAAATTTTGATACCAAAATTTTTCAAAGTTTTGTTTAATCTTTCAATCCTTGTTTTTGTCTAATTTTTCCAATATTTGTTTAATTTCTTCAATATTTGTTTTAATTTAATTTCTCTCCCTTTTTTTTCTCATAAATTAGGGTTTTGCTTTTTGTCTAATTTCAATTTTTGTTTAATTTTAATTTCTCCCCCTTTTTGACATCATCAAACATAGTTAACTCTTTCTTTAATTTCTCCCCCCTTTTTTTTTAAATATTCTTTAATTTCTTCCTCTTTAGAGTTTTTCACAGATGTTTGCTCCCCCTTAATATAGCAATTATCAATAGCAAACAACAACAAGAAGAAGATAATATTTCAATAGATGTATCAGAAATTGAAATATAACCAAAATATAAACATTACAAAGATATAGGTAAAAGATGATTTCATTAATATCATAATTGTTTCAATACATAAAATTCAACCAGCTAAATGTCAATACATGGCCCCAAGGTATAGATCCTAGAATAAGATACTAACTCCTAAGATCTAGATAAAGATCAAGATAAGTCAATGATCAAGATAAATCATGGATCGGAGTCATCAGATATGGTATGAGAAGATGATGGATCAGAAGTGCGTCCTCTACCCCGTCTGCCTCTGCCACGAGATGAACTGGGAGGCTGAGAACGCTGAGATACTAGGGCTGATACCATGAGTCTGATAGAATCAAGTACGTTCAGTGCTCTGGAAACAGATTGAAGTAGAGCAGTGAACTGGGTGGTAGCATGCTCACTCGATCCTCTGATCTCTTTCCTTAGTAGCTCATATCCACCTTCTAATGCTCCTCTGAGCCTTCCAGCCTCTGCAGTGAGGTCTGTGACCTCAATAGTAGACTCCTGTGGCTGGGGATGGGCCAATGCAAGAACTTGCCCCTGCAAGTCAAGAACTCTGCCAGTAAGTCTCCAGACTGTATCCTCAAGCTGCTGTATCCTGACGGACTGATCTGAAATCATCTGAAATACAGTGGAGATGTGGGGAGTAATGGTCTGATCAGAAGAAGTAGCTCCAGGTGCAAAAGAAGTACTACTCCACTGGCTAGACAACAAAGAAGCCACACGCTGAGAAATATGCTCGATCTGATCATCAGCCAGTCTGAACTCTGATGGAGGTGCTCTGCTCTCTGGCTGATACACTGGTGTGGGCATCCTAGTAAACTCAGAAGGGCCAGCCTCAGTATCAGGAATGAACTGTGTATCTGGTGATGCTGCCCTGAAATCATGTACAGGAGAAGATGGACCTTCTTCTTCTACTCTGCCTTCAGTTCTGTCTTCAGCTCTTTCCTCAGCTCTCTCCTCAGCTCTTTCTTCAGAGCCCTTGATCCAACCACCAACAGTCTTTGTAATTCCCATTCGGTGCAGGCTGTGTTGGTTGAAAGTGTCCACATGTGAGAGCTTGGTAGGTGTCTCCCCCTCACAGCTAACTCCAAACCTCCTAAAAACTCTAGTAAGGGCCATACCATAAGGCAAGTGTGCCTTGGATCTGTTCAAAGTTTCTCTCATGGCCTCTATCATAAGTGCAGGGAGGTTTAG
>NC_025996.2:93418461-93562768 GCF_000442705.2 Elaeis guineensis
AAACCTCACTGGCGACCGAGCCTCTGCAACACTCCCAAGTTTTGCCGACGGACAAGCCCCCACCAGCGTCGATCGGATTCTTCATGACGGACGGACTCCTACGGGAGCTGGACTTCGTCCCCAACTCCGACTGCAGGAAGACTTTGCCTGGACTCCTATGGGAGCCGGACTTCGTCCCCAACTCCGGCTGCAGGAAGACTTCGCCCGGAGTCCTACGGGAGCCGGACTTCATCCCCAACTCCGGCTGCAGGAAGACTTCGCCCGGACTCCTATGGGAGTCGAACCTCGCCCCCAACTCTGGCTGCAGGAAGACTTCGCCCGGACTCCTACGGGAGCCAGACTTCGCCCCCGACTTCAATTACAGGTAGACTTCGTCCGGACTCCTACGGGAGCCAGACTTCGCCCCCAACTTCAATTGCAGGAAGACTTCGCCCGGACTCCTATGGGAGCCAGACTTCATCCCCGACTCCGGCTGCAGGAAGACTTCGCCTGGACTCCTACGGAGCCGGACCTCGCCCCCAACTCCGGCTGCAGGAAGACTTGCCCGGACTCCTATGGGAGCCGGACCTCGCCCCCAACTTCGGCTGCAGGAAGACTTCGCTCGGACTCCTACGGGAGCCGAACCTCGCCCCCGACTTCAATTGTAGGAAGACTTCGCCCGGACTCCTACGAGAGCTGGACTTCGCCCTCAACTTCAATTGCAGGAAGACTTCGTCCGGACTCCTACGGGAGCCAGACTTCATCCCTGACTCCGACTGCAGGAAGATTTCGTCCGGACTCCTACGAGAGCCGGACTTCGCCCCCAGCTTCAATTATAGGTAGACTTCGTCCGGACTCCTACGGGAGCCAGACCTCGCCCCCGACTTCAATTGTAGGAGGACTTCGCTCGGACTCCTACGGGAGCCAGACTTCGCCCCCAACTTCAATTGCAGGAAGACTTCACCCGACTGCTATGGGAGCCAGACTTCGTCCCCGACTCCGACTGCAGGAAGACTTCGTCCGGACTCCTACGAGAGCCGGACTTCGCCCCCAGCTTTAATTGCAGGTAGACTTCGCCCGGACTCCTACGGGAGCCGGACCTCATCCTCGACTCCGGCTGCAGGAAGACTTCGTTCGGACTCCTACGGTAGCCAGACTTCGTCCCCGACTTCGACTGCAGGAAGACTTCGTCCGGACTCCCACGGGAGCCGGACTTTGCCCCCAACTTCAATTGCAGGAAGACTTCACCCAGACTCCTACGGGAGTCGGACCTCGTCCCTGACTCTGGCTGCAGGAAGACTTCGTCCGGACTCCTACGGGAGCCAGACTTTGCCCCCAACTTCAATTGCAAGAAGACTTCGCCCGGACTCCTATGGGAGCCAGACTTCGTCCCCAACTCCGGCTGCAGGAAGACTTCGCCCGGACTCCTACGGGAGCCGGACCTCGCCCCCGACTTCAATTGCAGGAAGACTTCGCCCGGACTCCTATGGGAGCTGGACCTCGCCCCCGACTTCAATTGCAGGAGGACTTCGCCCAGACTCCTACGGGAGCCAGACTTCGCCCCCAACTTCAATTGCAGGAAGACTTCGCCCGGACTCCTACGGGAGCCAAACTTCGTCCTCGACTCTGGCTGCAGAAAGACTTCGTCCGGACTCCTACAAGAGCCAGACTTCGCCCCCAGCTTCAATTGCAGGTAGACTTCGCCCGGACTCCTACGGGAGCCGGACCTCGTCTCCGACTCCGGCTCAGGAAGACTTCATCCGGACTCCTACGGGAGCTGGACTTCATCCCCGACTTCGACTGCAGGAAGACTTCTCCGGACTCCCACGAGAGCCGGACTTCGCCCCCAACTTCAATTGCAGGAAGACTTCGCCCGGACTCCTACGGAAGCCGGACCTCATCCCCGACTCCGGCTGTAGGAAGACTTCGTCCGGACTCCTACTGGAGCCAGACTTCGCCCCCAACTTCAATTATAATTTCAACAGCATACAAAAAGCACATAAAATAATTAAATTATAATAAGTAACAGCAATATGTATTATGTTAGTGAAAAAAATAATTAATCAAATAATTAAATAATTTTAATAGTAATACTAAAAAATATATATAATAAGTATAATTAATCAAATAATTTTCCTAACCCAATCTCCCCCGATCACCCCCTTCCCGACCCCATCCCTGCCGACCCCGGCCTCATCCTCGTCGGCCAGGCTCGACCCATCTCCGTCGGCCCCGGCCTCATCTCTACTAGCCCATCCCCATCCCCGTCGGCTCGGCCCCATCCTCATTGGCCTGGCCCGACCCTATCCCGTCGGCCCCTCGATGGCCTAAGAAAACACCAAAAAAAAAACTTACTGGTGACAGACGCAGGCACCGCCGGCCCGGCCTGACCCGACCCCATCCCCACCGACCCAGCTTGGCCCCATCCCCATCGGCCCCGACCCGCACCGTCGGCCTGGCCTAACCTCATCCTCGTAGGCCCTGGCCTCATCCCCATGGGCCCGGCCCCTTCCTTACCGGCCCCCCGGTGGCTCGAGAAAACACCAAAAAAAAAGAAAAAAAAACTTAACGGTGGTGGAAGAAGGCGCTGCTGGCTTGGCCTGACCCGACCCCATCCCCGCTAGCCTAGCCCAGCCTGGCCCCATCCCTACCGACCCCGACTCGCACCGTCGGCCTGGACTGACCCCATCCCTACAGGCCCTGGCCTCATCCCCGCAGGCCCGGCCCCATCCCCGTCGGCCCCCCGATGGCATGAGAAAACATCAAAAAAAAAAGAAAAAAAAAACTTAACAGTGGCGGACGAAAGCGCCGCTGGCTCGGCCCCATCCCCACCGGCCCGGCCCGGCCCCATCCTCGTCGGCCCCCCGATGGCCGGACAAAACACCAAAAAAAAAAAAAATTACCGATGGCAGATGCAGGTGACGCTGGCCTATCCTGGCCCGGCCCCATCCCCATCAGCCCTAGCCCCGTCCCTGTCGGCCCGGCCCCTCCCCACCGGCCCCTCAGTGGCCCAAAAAAATACCAAAAAAAAAAAATACCGATGGTGGACGCAGGCGCTGTCGGCTCGGCCCGACCCGACCCCATCCCCATCGGCCCCTCAGTGGCCCAAAAAAATACCAAAAAAAAAAAATACCGATGGTGGACGCAGGCGCTGTCGGCTCGGCCCGACCCGACCCCATCCCCACCGGCCTCGGCCACATCCCCGCTGGCCTAGCCCGGCCCCATCCCCACCGGTGTCTCCCCCATCCCTGACGGCCCACCGGTGGCTCGAGAAAACATCGAAAAAAAAACCTTACCTTACCAACGGACGGCGATGGACAGCGATGGCGACGACAGACGACAACGATGATGGTAGATGACGACGGTGGCGGATGGGGACGACGATGACGGATGGTGTCGGCCACATCCCCGCTGGCCTAGCCCGGCCCCATCCCCACCGGTGTCTCCCCCATCCCTGACGGCCCACCGGTGGCTCGAGAAAACATCGAAAAAAAAACCTTACCTTACCAACGGACGGCGATGGACAACGATGGCGACGACAGACGACAACGATGATGGTAGATGACGACAGTGGCGGATGGGGACGACGATGACGGATGGTGGACACCACGGGGAGGGGGGGAGAGTAGAGAGGGGCTAATAATATTATTAACGATAAAAAAAATTTTTGTCGCTAATAGTTTCCGTCAAAAAAAAAATTTCTCGCTAAAAAAATTTTCTCGCTAAAAAAAAATTATTTGCGATGAAAAGCTTTGCGTCGTTAATTATGTTATTAGTGATGAAAAAATATTTTTGTTGCTAATAATTACTGAAGAAAAATTTTTTCATTTTTTCAAAAAAATTATGACGAAAATAAACATGAGCCATGTGATGCAATTTAACTCCTTGGTGGGTCTTCCATAAAAAGTTTATATATATATATATATAGCCAAATTAGAATTAGAAAATAAACATGAGCCATGTGATGCAACTTAACTCCTTGGTTGGTGGGTCTTCCATAGAAAGTTTATATATATATATATAGTCGAGTTAGGATCAGATCGACAGTATTTGGACTCAGATATGATCATATCAAAATTCTGTAATAGAAGTTTTAAATTAATGATTCAAGCTATTAAATGTGATCTAATATCTCAAAGCTGCTTGCACACAAAAAATCATATGATTTCTAATCTTTAACTTATGTATCTACGAGTCAAAAATTAAATAGTCCAAATAAAATTAAATTAGATATATTTTTTTGATCATTTGATGCATAGGTTAGGGATCTTCAAATCATATAATATTTTTGTATATAAGCAGTTTTGAAATAGTAGATTACATCCAATGATTTGGATCATTGATATAGAATTTTCGTTGTCTAATTTTTATTTAATCAGATCTAAATATGTATATATTGCTTTGAAAGGATAAACACTTTGTAATCCTTACTGGCCTTAAAGGTTTCACGATAGGTATCTCAAGTATTCATGAGTGGTCCTTACCTCTAAAAATTCCACCATAGGTACCTCAACGATTCATACGTCATTTTATCATGTCAGAATCCACTTATATTTTAGACCATGATTGTGAAGTTATAATATAAGATGGGCAACCAACATAAATGTACAAAAAGAGTTTAGAGATATAAGTTTGGTTTTGTTTAGAATTGAATGAACAATACTATTTGATATTTATATGAGAATGGGTTTAGAATTGGGATCCAAGTCTTTGAATGAAAAATTATTTAAACTGGATCACATTATCTAGGATGCATATCAGGTGACTTTATTTTAATTTGCTTATCTAATCTGTTATTTTCATCGTAAACACATATTATTTATAACGTAATATTTTTGTCGCAACTAATCTATTATTTTTAAATTTTTAAAATTTTTAAAATATTAATGATGAAATATTTTCATCACAAAAAAGATATTAGCAATGAAAATATATTTTTCCATCACTAATAGTTGAGTTTTTAAAATTTTAAAATTTTTTATTTTTCACATATTAGTGATGAAAAATATTCATCATAAATCATCAAAGATTTTAGGATGGATAATTGAAATTCCATCATAAATATGGAATTATTTATGATGTAACCTTTTGTCACAACTAATCTTTTATTTTTAAATTTTTAAAATTTTTTAAATATTAGCGATGCAAAAGTTTCATCATAAAAATAGATTCATTAGTGACGAAAAATCTTCGTTCCATCATAAATAAGCTACTTATTTATGACAAAATTATTTTTATTACTAATAATCTAGTTTTTAAAGATTAAATTTTTTTATTTTTTTACATATTAGCAATAAAAAATATTCATCATAAATAATCAAAGATTTTGTGACAGAAAATAAAAATTCCATCATAAATATGGGATTATTTATGATGTAATATTTTTATCACAAATAATCTATATTTTTTAAATTTTTATTTTTTTTAATTTTTTTTAATTATTAGTGATAAAATATTTTTATTGTAAAAATTTTGGTATTAGAGACGTAATAACTTTATTCATCATAAATATGTTAATTATTTATGATAAAAATTATTTCATCGCTAATAGTGAAGTTTTTGAATTTTTAATTTTTTTTTATTCTTTCACATATTAGTGATGAAAAATATTCATCGTAAATGATGAGTATTTTATGATAAAAAATATATTTTTTATCATAAATATTTTATTATATATGATGTAATTTTTACATCATAAATAATCTTTAATTTTTAAATTTTTATTTCTTTTAAATATTATCGACAAAATTTTTATCATTAATAATTTTTATTTATGACATAAATATCATTTTCATTGCAAATAAGATAATTATTTGTGATGAAAAATTATGTCAAAAATAATCTTTAATATTCAAAATTTTAAATTTTTTTATTTTTTTTAAAATATTAGTGATAAAAATTTTTAGTCATAAATAATAAATATTTATGATGGAAAATCACTTTCATCACAAACACTTCTATTATTTATGATGAAAAGATTTTTGTTGGTAATATTTAAAAATTTAAAATTAAAATAATATTTTATTATTTATGATGAAAATAATCATCACAAATAAATTATATTTATGATAAATTTTTTTTCATCATTAATATTATTTATTTATGATAAAAATATAATATCATCATAAATATTTTTTATTAGATATGAAAATTTTGAAACATCGTAAATAGTATTATTTTTGATGAAAATTTTTTCTGTCATACAAAAATTCATCGTAAAAACTCTCTTTTCTTGTAGTGTGAGTCTTCTTTCTATCATAATAAGGCGACTGAATCCGAGCGAAACCTTAAACCTTCCTCTATAAAATGGAAGCTCCATTCCTCGTCCGTCAATCATTGGAAAAGCCCTCTTGCTCTCCCTATTTCTTCCGCTTTCCTCTGCCTTTATTCTCGATGCATTGGTGAGATTATGGTCCAAAACACCACCAAGAGCTAGGTAATCCTTCTAAAAAATTCTTTCTTTGATTTCTTCATAGAATTTAGCTAAGATTTTTGGATTTTATCTGTTGATTTTGGAGAAAAGAATCAGATCCTGAAGCTCCTGTTTCAGCTATCTTTGTTCTTGGATTTTTCGGTGCCGTTCGTCGTTGGCGAGCATCCAAACATGGAGCCGCAGTTGCACCGCTCTGGGTTGAACCCCCACTTATCGTTCCGAACGAGACCTCCATGAGATTGGGATGAAGAAGAAGGGGGGACCATGGTCCCCTGTTCTATTTAAACGAAAGAAGGAGGAAGAAAGAGAAAAAAAAAGAAAAGAAAGAAAAAAAAGAAAAGAAAAAAAAAGAGAGAAAGAAAGAAAAGAAAAGAAAAAAAGAAAAGACTCTCTCTCCTCTATTCTCTCTCTTTCCTCTCTTTCTCTCTCTAATTTCTCTCTCCACTTTCTCTCTCTAAAAATTTTTCTCTTTAGATTATTTCTCTCTCTTAGGATTTTTTAGAATTTTGAGAAGATTGATGATGAGTTTGAATAATTTTAGTGAAAGCATCCTGATCCGTGATCGTCGGGCAGTATACCAGCATCTTGATCCGACCATGAACTACTAGATTTGATCATCCATAATTTTATTTTGAATTATCTGTATACTGGTTTAACCATAACTTGATTAGATCATTTTGATTCGATCAATTGTGATGTTGGACTGTGTCATCTGATCAATTTAGATTGTACCTCATGAATTCTCTCTCCTCTGATTTTCTCTCTCTACTTGATTGATGAACTTAATGAAGAAATCTTGATCTTATCACTTTGAAAATTTGATTTGATCCGGTAGCCAAATTTTGGACCATCTATGTCCTAATTGAATTTTGATCAGATGAAATTAGATGATCGGATCAATCTGGATTATAGGATGCGGTATCCATAAATTTTATTTTTTTTAATTACTCATACCTTTTTTAATTATTGAACTTAATTCTGTATAGGATTGTGGATATTTGATCATGGGATACCGCGATATGAACTATGAACCAAAGATTTTGGAAAGATATTTATAGAATTATGTAGATTTATTGAAATACGTTCGAGATAAGTAATGCTTTACTTTTTCTAGATTTATTGATAAATTATGATATATTTTTTTGATATGATTTATGAAATGATGCATGAATTGGATGAATGATATTTTGTTATAAAAAATATCTTATTTTGAGATATTATGATGAAGCATGATTGAACATATTGATTTCGTTATGCATTATATTGATTGATTTCAATACCACATTATTATGTGCTTTCTTATCGAACTAGAATAAAAGATATGATTTATGAAAAATTTTGATATAAGAATAATATGAACTGACAACCTGACTATGTAAATGATCCTGCAAATGGAGGCATATACGTTGGTAATTGATTTATCCTAAGAGTTTATGTCACCATCGAGACCAGCGACATGTTGCCAGCGAGACCAGCGGCTCCGAAGGACTTTACTGCCAGATGATTTGTAGCTCACCACAAAATGATACGCGGTGTTATGACCTTGTCACAAGAAAAATATGGTCATAGCTCATAGTTGATGAAAAGAATTTAAGAATGAAAGAAATTGAAATCTCGAAAGAAATTCAATTTTTTTAAAAAAAATAAATTTAACATGAATTATATTGCATAATTGAAATTGATTTCGAATTGATGAACTCTATATGCTTATTTAATATAAATAATTATTTACTTTAATATCTGATAAAATCTATTTAAAATGATCATTACTTACTAGGCTATCTAGATCATTATCTCTTATTTTATTATTTTTATAAATATTAAAAAATTAAGATGATATAAGATATGAATGGAAGAGTGATTAGAGGCAGAACCTCCATACTTTTATTTTGAATTAAAAATCTTATTGAATTTGATGTAAGACCTATTGAATATTGTTGAATTTATTGAGATATAAAAGTTAAAATTTGAATTATTATATTTTTTTATATAAATTATTGACTAATTATTCTACTGTTATATTCTGATAGTCTGATAAGATGCCTTGCATGCTCATGGAGAGAGTTTTCTATGAGTATATGGCAGTTGCCATGATCTTCGGCTCACAATCTCAGATCGAGAGCGTGATAATTAAAGTGGTATCAAAGCATTAGTGGATGAATTAAGATGTAGAATCAAATATAAGTTGAGTGTATGTGGATAGACACTAGAGACATTATGGTATAGATCTTTGATGATTGTAGTGTAAGGTATCTTTATGAATTTTAAATATTATGATTATGTATGAAAGGGGTCACAAGAGATCATGACACATAGAGTTTGAAATATGATGGATAATCTATGGATCATATTATGATTTATTGGATTTGATCTAAAGTAATTGCATGAGGATTAATCATGAAATTTTATTGTATTATAATTATTAATTTGAACATTAGTTGTTCAAGTGAATTGTAAGCTCAAACTTGACATGAGAGAATACTGTGATATTGCTCTTAGTTTTGAAATTAATTATTTAGTGATAAGGTAAAGATTTATTTATAAAAGTATTACTTCAAATTAGACTAAGAAGACCTTTCATGATACGTGATGGCAATATTCTTTGAAATTTATACTAGAATGAGGATTATATATGAAACTTGCATATAGAAATAAAAATATAGTTAGAGACATTGTGAAGAGATTTATTTCTTATTGAAGAAATTGATCATGAGATCATGGAGTATTTCATCTTGATGGAATCATTAATAATTTTAGTTGTTATTTTTAGATCCAAATGGTATATCTTATTTAGGTCTATTGAAGACTATATAACGTGCATGAAACTTCAATTCAAAATTTGGGTTTATAAGATGATCGAGGGATCTTCGACCATTATTGTTGAGATTGCTAACGAAATTCTTGATTATTATTTTTAGATGATCATGAGACATGTGAAACTATAATTTAAAAATTTTTGGGATTTTGAATTGACCTAGAGTTTATTTGTCTTTGTTATTGAGGTTCTTAATAAAATCTAGTATTGCTTGGAGATTTGATTTTAAGAGACTTGCATGATTGTTATGGAAAGATTTTGATAGATGTTAAAGATCTCGATAGAGAAAATTTTAGAAGAGATGGTTGAGTCAGTCCTATTTATATGTTTCGATTTAAGTCCTAACTTGGTGTAGCATCAGAAGATTTTTCATATTGATCTTATTTATAAGATTTTTATTTAGAATTGTCTCATTGAATTGACAAGAGAATTAAGATTTGATTCATATTGAATTATAGTAAACTTATATGATGGTTTTGGGATGTCAATTGACTTAAAGATTGATTTAGATAAATGTGCTCGATGCGTATTAGGGATGAGACTTGAAAGTTTTTTTTAACCTACTTGGAAGTTAAATTTTGAATCTTCTTAATACGAAGTAATATTTTGTTGAAAATTATTATATCCTATGAACTTTTGATAGTTTAAATCAGAGTGCGTAGCGGAAGCATGATGACCTGGATTATTTGAGCTAGTCAACAATATTGATCTTTTAAGTTAAAAATTTATAATAGAAGATATGATTTGATATCCCTTATAGAGAAAATTTGTCGCTAATGGAAGGACGATATTTTGATTCTGGATAATCTAGTGTCACCATGTGATTTTCACAAGTCGGTCTCTTCTTTACTATGCTAAAGAAATTTTTAGCATCTTGAATCTTGGATGAGTGGATCATTGATTCTTGATCTTAGACTTGAAATATTTGAAGTTTATACTTTTCTATCTATTAGAAAAAAAAATATTTTGAAATTATTTATCGATCTTTCATTTGGATCTTAGATTTTTATACTCAAATATTTATCTACGGAGAGTATAGTAAGATTTATTTATGATCTTGTGATAAATTGATCAAATCATAAGTAGTTAAGAATTTTTGGTGAGAAATTTGATATCCTTATCTAGAATTGAGAGACTAATTTTGATGACCAAAAATAGTGATTTTGATTCTAATCAATATTGGTCTTTTTCCTATGAAATGATTTAATGATGAAGTTGCATCAAAAATTAAAATATCAAAAGTTTGAGGATGAGATTAAAATAGTGAATCTCCAACCTTGAAAAGAATGATTGAGAGAAAATATTTTTGAATTTCAACTGATTAGGATGTCACCATATGATTCACATAAGCATGTTATCCTATCTTATGATGGGTTGATTAATTAAGAATGATTGATATTTAGATGAAAAAAAATTAAAATTCTTATTCAAGAATTAAGATTTGATTTTCTTCTATTTACAAGAGATGGATTTGATTTTGATGATCTATAAGAAGAACCAAGTCATGAGATATTGAACCTTATTCTTATAGAAATTAAGATCATGATTATGAAACTTTAAAGTTTGAAAATCTTTGATAGAAAATTTTGGGATAAAATTTTATTTTAAGGGAGAAGAATGTTATGACCCAAGCCTAAAGCCCAAGCCCAACCAAAAAAAAAGAAAAAAAAATAGAGGAATTAACGGAAGGAAGAAGACTCCCATTGAGAGTCTTCTTCCTACCTTAATAAGGCGACTGAATCCGAGCGAAATCCTAAACCCTCCTCTATAAAATGGAAGCTCCTCCCTTCCTCATCCACCAATCACTGGAAAATCCCTCTTGCTCTGCCTATTTCTTCCACTTTCCTCTGCCTTTATTCTCGATGCGCCGGCAGATTGTGGTCCAAAATACCACCAAGAGCTAGGTAATCCTTCTGGAAAACTACTGGTCCAAGAATTAATTTTGATGATCATAAATCATTTGAGGAGATTACTAATGAGTTTTTTATCTTTGGAGAATATTTTAGTAATATTTCAGATAGTCCAAAATATTGAGTTTGAAAAGCTCTATCAAGTGTGCTAAAGTTGATGTTTCTGCAAGTTGAAGCCTTTTGGAAGTGTCAAATTGATTTAAATTTATTTAAAAATATTTGATAGTATTTTGATAAATTTTAAATTTTAAATATATAAAAAATTAGATTGGAATAAAATAGGACGACCCAACTGGGTCATCCCCTTTCATTGGATAGCCGGCATGCTCTATTTTTGGCTTGTGGCACGCAGTGGGATGACCCATAGGACAATCCCTGAGATCTTGAGATCAAAACAGAGAGTCTGTTTTTTAGACTGACCAAATGAGGTGACCCATGGGACTTCCCAATAACAGTGGGATGACCCATGGGACGTCTCATTCTGGGCGAACCTCGTAATGGCTAGTTTTCAGTCTATTTTTGATGCATTTAATGCTCATTAAACACTCTCTAATAGCTCTTAACCGATACTAAGATACTCTCAAATCCAAATGAAGACTATAAATACTATCTAAAGGTAGAAAATCAAACATGATTTATGCATTCAAGCTCACATTCATGAAAGTGATAGAAATCTCTAAAAAGAGAAAAAAGAAGTAATCAATCAGCTCGCCAACCACTCTCCAGTTGCATTCAAGTATGCCAATCATTTGAGAGTGTTCAGCAAAAGCTTCTTCTCCTTAAGTATTATATTTTTATTACATTTATTGTGCTCATTTAAGGGACTGTTGTGCTGAAATTTCTATACACTATGTTCTTGCTATTGTATTTTGGGTTTTGAATTTTGGAGGGTTTCAAAACTCAGATAGGTTGATCCAAATCTGAAATCAGAGTGTTGTGGGTTGGCTTGTACCTAAAAAATAAGTATTCTTGCTTGGATAGTAAAGGTCGGTGTTATCCGACGAGTTATATCTAGTAATCTTTTTAGTGGATTGAATTCTCAAGTAGGGACTTGGAGAGTGAATATAGGTACAAGATTGACACCAAACTACTATAAATCTCTTGTATTTATTGTGCTTGTATCTCTTCATTTATTCTTTATACTTTATACTTACTTATTTATTATTTGAGGTTAATTTCATTCTCTTAGCTAATCTATTCACTCCACTCAACAAGTATAGCATATTACCTGAGTTCACCAATCACATAAATTTTAAAAAGATCCAATTCATCCCCTCCTCTTGGGCTCCATATCTGGACAACAAGTGGTATCAGAGTCCGGTGCTCTAGCCCTTACTTGATTTAACCATCAAGAGCCAAAGATCTATGACAGTCCAATTTGGCACATCTCTAGCCGAGGGGCAAGCCACAAACCGACCTTCACTTTTCAATAGGTCAAATTACACCTATTGAAAAGCTCAGATGAGAATTTTCATTCAAGCACTTGACTATGATATGTGAAGTATCATAGTAAATGGACCCCACACACCCACTAAATTGATTGATGGTGTATCTCTCATTAAGTCGGAAGTGAATGGGATGAATTTGATAAGAAAATGGTTCAGTTTAATGCTAAAGCCATGAATGTCTTATATTATGCCTTAGATGCAAATGAATTTAATCGTATTTCTATTTGTAATTCAGCTAAAAAAATTTGGGATAGATTAGAAGTCACACATGAAGGCACAAACCAAGTAAAATAGTCTAAAATTAATATGCTTGTGCATAATTATGAATTATTTAAAATAGAACCTGAAGAGTCAATAACTCAAATATTTACTCATTTCACTGACATCATAAATGGTCTAAAAAATCTTGGTAAGTGTTATTCTAACAGTGATCTTATGAGAAAAAGTGCTTAGGTCTCTATCAAGATCATGGGAGGCAAAGGTTACTACGATTCAAGAAACTAAAGACTTAAACACTCTACTTTTGAAGGAGCTACTTGGATCCCTCATGACCCTCGAGCTAACCATAAAGTAACATTCTGAAGAAAAGACCAGAAGAAAGAAGATAATAGCTCTCAAATCAACAGCTCAAGAAGAAGAAGATTCAGAAAAATTAGAGAATAGTGAAGAAGATGAGGGCTTAGCCTTAATTATCAGAAAATTTAGATATTTTATGAGGAAAAGAAGACAAGAGATCAAGAAAAGACCACCAGCTAAGGGAGAGCCAAGTAAAGAAAAGAAAAAAGAGCAGCCCGTCATCTGTTATGAGTGCAAGAAGCTGGGCTACTTCAGATCAGACTATCCCCAGCTCAAGAAAAGTTAGAAGAAGTTCAAAAAGAAAAAGTCAATGATGGTCACATGGATCGACAATGATGACTCCACCTTAGATGAAAAATCCCATGAAGAAGCCAACATGTGCCTTATGGCCCCTGAAAATGAGATAACCTCTAAAACTCAAAATAAATTTTTTTATGATGAAATGCAAGAAGCTTTTCATGAACTTTGAATGATCAAAGAAAATTAAGATTGAAAAATAAAAATCTAAAATTAAGAAACCAAGCATTAGCTCAAGAAAAAGAAGTGGACAGCAAAAATAAAGAATTAGAAATAAAGAATCAAACTCTATTAAAAGAAAAAGATAAAATTTCAGACTTAAACAAAACTCTTGCAAAAGAAAATCAGGATATAAAGGAAGAGGTAACCAAATTGAAATCAATAGTTGATAGATTAACTCTAAGTTTAAATAAACTTCAAATAATTATTGATAGTCAAAAAGTTGTGTATGATAAAGTCAGACTTGGCTATAACACTCTTAGAAAATAAAAATTTTTAAAAAATATTTTTGTTAATGCATTCATGAGCAAATTATCAAATATTATTTATTTTAAATATGGTAAAGTAAGATATAAAGCTTATACATGCTTATCAAATAAATTTATTGATACAAATATTAAAAAAATATGGGTTCTAAAAGAAACTATTGTGACTAACCCCAAAGGACCCAAGTTAGCTTGGATACCTAAAGTTAAAATAAGATTTTATGTGTGCAGATGTGTCTTGCATTCCAAGCAACAAAATGGAAGTGGTATCTTGATAGTGGATGCTCAAGACATATGACCGGTGATGAATCTCAATTCATCACATTGGAAGCTAAAAATGAAGGGATGGTCACCTTTGGAGATAATGGCAAAGAAAAGATTATTGGCATTGGTAACATTGGTATCACTCTCTCCACTTATATTACAAATGTGTTACTTGTAGATGGTCTCAAGCATAATCTTTAAAGTATTAGTCAATTATGTGATAAAGATTATAAAGTAATTTTTGAATCATCTAAGTGCATTGTAACTAGTCTTTTTGATGATAGCACTAGATTCATTGAACATAGGCATGGCAATGTTTACATGATTGATTTGGATAATCTTTTCATGTAAAACATGCAATATCTTGTGGCCTTGAATGCTAAAATCAATGAGACTAATTGGCTTTAGCATTGTAGACTTACACATATTAGTATGCACATACTTTCTAAAATCATTAAAAAGAATTTGATTTTTGGTTTGTCAAAAATAAATTTTGACAAAGATAAAATTTGTGATGCATATCAATTAGATAAATAAACAAGAATTTCTTTTAAATCTAAGAACATTGTTTCAGCTTCTAAACCTTCAAAATTTTTACATATGGATTTGTTTGGTCCTACAAGGATAACTAGTCTAAGACGTAGAAGATATGACTTTATAATTATTGATGATTTTTTATATTTCACTTGGATTTTTTTTTAGCATCTAAAGATGAAGTATTTTAATATTTTCTAAGTTTTATTGAAAGGTTTCAAATGAAAAAAGTTTACCAATTATTTCAATTCGTAGTGACCATGGCACTGAATTTGAAAATTAAAATTTTGAAAAATTTTGTGATGAAAAAGGCATAAATCATAATTTTTCAGCATCTAAAATACCACAACAAAATAGAGTAATAGAGAAGAAAAATAAGACTCTTGAAGAAATGACCCGTACCATGCTATGTGAGAGCAAGCTCCCCAAGTACTTTTGGATAGAAGCAATCAATATAGCATATTATATCTTAAACCATGCTTTAATAAGATCAATTCTAAAGAAAATACCTTATGAATTATGGAAAGATAGAAAACCTAACATAGGATATTTTTATATTTTTGGTTGCCGCTGTTTTATTTTAAATAATGACAAAGATAGCTTAGATAAATTTGATGCTAAATCTGATGAAGCTATCTTTTTTGACTATTCCACTTCTAGCAAAGCTTTTAGAATATTTAATAAAAGAATAATAGTAGTAGAAGAGTTAATTCATATAGTTTTTGATAAAGCTAATGATCTTCCAGCAAAAAAAAGAGAGGGTGCTGATGATGCAGGTATCATAGAAGATGGAATGAAAGAGATCACCATCAGTGACTCAAATGAGCAAAACAAGGAACAATTGAAAGTAAAATATGAGGATGAAAGCATCAATGATCTAAACATTCAAGAATAATCTCAAGATATAAGTAATCTTCCAAGGAAATGGAGGTATGTTCACAATCATCTCAAAGAATTAATCATTGGTGATCTGGCACAATGGGTAAGAACTAGATCCTCTCTTAGAGATATATATAATTATGTAGCTTTTATTTTACACGTAGAACCTAAAACAATGGATGAAGCTAAAAGATCATAACTAGATAATTATCATGCAAGAAGAGCTAAATCAATTTGAAAGAAATAATGTATGGACTCTTGTTGCTAGACCAAAAAATCATCCAATAATCGAAACAAAATGGGTATATAGGAATAAATTAGATGAAGATGGTAATGTAATCAGAAATAAAGTAAGATTAGTTGATAAAGGATATAATCAATAAGAAAGAATTAATTTTGATGAAATATTTGCACCTGTTGCTAGACTAGAAGCCATAAGAATGCTGCTTGCTTTTGTATGTTTCATAAACTTTAAATTATTTCAAATGGATGTTAAAAGTAATTTTTAAAATGGTTATATTATTGAAGAAGTATATGTAAAGCAACCCTCGGGCTTTGAAAATCATGAATATCCAAATCATGTATTTAAGTTAAACAAAGCATTGTATGATTTAAAATAAGCCCCTAGGGCTTGGTATAAAAGATTAAGTAAGTTCTTACTAGAAAATAATTTTTTAAAGAAAAAAGTAGATACAACTCTTTTTATAAAAAGAAAAGATAAAAAAATTCTAGTTATACAAATATATGTTAATGATATTATATTTAGATTTACTAATGAAGCTTTATACCAAGAATTTGCCAAGCTCATGCAGGAGAAGTTCGAGATGAGCATGATAGGAGAACTCACTTTCTTTCTTAGACTCTAGATCAAGCAAATGAAAGAAAGGATATTCATTTAAAGTAAGTATACAAGAGAACTATTAAAGAAATTTAAAATGGAGAGCTCCAAAAATGTAAGTACACCTATGAACTTTTTTTATAAATTAGATAAAGATGAACACGGCAAGAATGTTGATTCAAAGATTTATAGAGGTATGATAGGCTCTTTGTTATATCTTACTGCTAGTAGACCTGATATAATGTTCAGTAAATGTATGTGTGTTAGATATCAGTCAAATCTTAAGGAATCTCACTTAAATACTGTTAAAATTTTTTTTAAATACTTAAAAGAAATACAAAACCTAGGACATTGGTTTTCAAAGCAATCTTCTCTAGAATTAATAGGTTACTTAGATGCAGACTTTGTTGGATGTAGATTAAATGAAAGAGTACTAGTGGAACTTGTCAATTTCTAGGAGTGAACTTATTCTCTTGATTTAGCAAGAAGCAAAATTCTGTAGCATTGTCCACGGCTGAGGTCAAGTACATTACAACCGAAAGTTGCTATGCTCAAATTTGTGGATTAAGCAACAGCTCATAGATTTTGGAGTTGAACTAAAAAATATTTTCAGAAGATGTGATAACACTAGTGCCATTAATTTGATCAAAAATTCAATTCAACACTCTAGGTCAAAATATATTAAAATTAGACATCATTTTATAAGAGAACATGTTCAAAATAATGATGTAGCTCTTGAATACATAAATACTGAAAAGTAATTAGCTAATATTTTTATCAAAGCACTAAATGAAAATAAATTTTATGAAATTAGAAGAGAATTTGACATCTTAGATCCTTCTGCTTAATCTCTAATCATAATTTTACTCTCAAAATCTATCCAAAATCTCTTGACTTCATCATCTTAATTTTGAGAGGCATCTATCTTTTTTTTGAGATTATTTCAAGTCAATTAAAAAATCATCAGTGTTATTCAGATATGATCTTGAATTTTTTTTCATGGAAATTCTTTATCAAAAATCATACCAAAATTTACCTAAACTCTACATGATCATCTCAAGTCGATACAAGTATTTTCAAATTTTTTTCTTTTGATTTTTTTCTAATTTTTGAATTATTCTTTTATCGCCTGATTTTTTTTCTGGATGGGACGACCCATGGGGCATCCCAATTGTTCGGGCAAATAGATTTTGTGTGAGCTGACCTGTTTAAATTCCTCTCTTAAAACCCAAATGGGGTGACTCATTTGCTATGCTTCTTCCTTCTCTTCTCATCCCAAACCAAAACCCTTCTCCAAACTCTCCACCGGCCACAATCTCCTAAATTCATCCCCTTATCCACCCAAAAATCTTTGATTTCTACCTCAAAATCTAGGGTAAACACATCCTCTCAGCATATCTTTGATCAAAACCCTCTCCTTCTTGCTCTCCATCAAAACCTTAAGCCCTAATCCCCAAAATCTGAGACAATCACCTCAAAATCCCTTACTTCTCTTCATTTCCATCCATCCTTCACCCTCCTCTATTCTCTTGACTGGTTCTCTTGCTCTCATTCGGAAAATGGCCCCCAAGATGCGGTTGCTACAGAGAAGGAAGTCAGTGAGATCTTTGGAGGCTGAAGAAAGAAAGAAGAAGACTGCTTAAGTTTCAGTTCTAGCCTCTCCTCCCGTAACCCCAAGTAAGATCCCTTTATCTGCAAGAAAGGTTGCCTTGGAAAGAAATATTGATTTTTGGTTCTTAAGAAGTGATGGATTTACTATTGGTGAAAAATTAATCAAATAAGGGTGGAGATTCTTCTACAGTCTGTCTGAGCCTATATACATTTATCTGGTCAAGGAGTTTTATTCTAATCTAGTTTTCATTGATGGGATTCTAAGATCAATAGTTAAGAGTGTCCAAATTATTCTTAATGCTCTTGGGCTAGGTAGACTTCTTCAGATGTCCTGTGAAGGTAGCTGCCTAGATGAGCTTCCAAGAAAAGAAATCGGGCTTAGGACCATCTTAGGAATAGAGGATGTGGAGGGGTTTATAAAAATTGAGGCTAAGGATTTGAGCGTGGAGATGAGATTGCTCCACCACATGGTGTCAAGGATTTTCTTTCCCAGAGGAGAAAAATATGATTTGATGACTAATTGAGATATCTGCTTGATACACCATGTAGTCTCTGAATCTCCTCTAAATCTACCATTTTTGATGATCGATGCCATGAGGGAGGCCTTGAACAGATCCAAGGCTCCCTTGCCCTATGGTATGGCTCTTACAGTGATATTTAGAAAGTTTGGACTGAGCTTTGATGGAGAGGATGTCTGCAGATTATCGAACACAGACACCTACAACGACCACTCCCTTCGACGTATGGGTTTTATCAAAGTGGATGGTCGTTGGACCAAAAGCTGAGGAGCTACAGTCGAGGAGGAGGAGTGTGCTGAGGGGGAGGGTCCCTCCTTACCACTTGTGCCCAGGCAGAGCCCTGATGATCACTTAGTATCGGAGCCTGAGGTAGGACCCTCAGTTAGTGTACCCCCATCTTCGAGCTGTACCATACCATCTTTTAATTTGGGGGAGGATGAGATGGGACTGTTGGTTGAGAGAGTTGCAGACATTCTATCTGTTCAGCAGTAACAGTTCCAGGAGTAGGTTCTTCAGCAGCTCCATCAGTTTCAGCAGTATCAGCAGCAGATCTTTCAGCAGGTGCAGCAGCAGCAGCAGTATCACCCACCTCAGTCGAGTTCTTTTTCTGCCTCTTCTTTAGATTTTTTAGTCGTGCCCACATTTCTTCATTGGTATAGCTTTTGTCTGACCTGAGCGCTAGACTGGAGAGTGTAGAGAGTTTCCTACTCAGATTCAGTGGTGGGATCTTTGACATTGAGAGGGAGATCAGACTGATACTAGATTCACTATCAGCAGGAGCGAACACTTCGAGCACCGCTTCACCTCAGTTGACTGTTTTGGCTTAAGAGATAGAGAGACTTCACAGCCTGCTTCGTTCTACACTTGAGCTGATCCGAGTAGATATCATAGACTCGAGGGACTTCATCTCTTCTGATCTTGATGGGCTTCGAGTTTCAGTGAGGAGGGTCTTATCCCAGCTAGATGCCATTAGGACTCAGCTCCAGTCCAGGCCCTTCGCGTCCAATGAGCTTGCTTTTGTCCAGCCTATTGCATTCCATCCTCTGACATCTTCCACTTGGACCAGACCTTTCAGTTGAGGTCGAGACTGATTATGTTTCAGTTATTTTGATCTTGAGCTCGATGCCCATGCTTCCTGATCTGATCATTTTGTATTAGTAGTTTTAGGTTACATACTACTTAGTTGTTGTATTTTGTTTTAGTAGTTGAATGTATGAGAACCCTATGTTCATAGATATGTATTATGAATGAATGTACTTGACTCTTGTAACCTCTTATTTTGTTGTAATTAATGTATGAGGTTATCCATTATCATCACTTTGTATGACCAACTTCTGTTTATATGTGAATGAATGAATGTCTATTACATTTAAAATTACTCTGATACCTGATGTACCATCATAGCTCATTAAAAATCTTACTCTCTCTAGTCTATTTTTGATGATGTAAAAAAGGGGGAGAAGGTAGTCCATCTTAAATTTTTGCAAATTTTCTTGAATTTTACTTTGATATGTCCATTTTTTGCTCTGATACATCTATCTTTACTTTCATTTTGATATTTTTGCAAAATGCTCTGATACATCTATTTTTGATTCTTGCTTTGATACTTTCATCTTTATCTTGATACCAAAATGCTCTGATACATTTATTTTTAATTTTACAAAATGCTCTAATGCATTCTCTTTTGATCCTTGCTATGATATTTTCATCCTTGCCTTGATACCAAAATAAGAAAAAGAGAATGAAAGATTCTTTTTATGCACATATTGCTCTGATACTAAAACAAGGAAGAGAAAAAGAATTTTTTTATGAACCATTTTTGCTCTGATAATAAATGCAAGAAAAATTTTATAATTTGATCACTTTTTATATAAGAAAGGGGGAGAATTTTTTTTTTCAAAATGGTCAAAATGATTACTTTCACCTTTTTCATATAAGAATGCAATGAATTTTGCTGATTAGAAATAATTTATGAAAAATTCTAATTTCTTCACAAATAATTTTTAATAAAATAATTTAAAATATTACAACTTGCTAAAAATATGTGTCTCATGATATTCTATGCTCAATCTTTGACATATTCCTACAAGTGCTTCACAAACTCAATCTCTTGAGCTTTATGGATCTTTTTTATGAACACTCAAATATTTTGTCATCATCAAAAAGAGAAAGATTGTTGCTCCAAGAATTGATTTTGATGATCACAAACTATTTGAGGAGACTACTAATGAGTTTCTTATCTTTGAAGAATATTTTAGTGATATTTCAGGTAGTCTAAAATATTGAATTTGAAAAGCTCCATCAAGTGTGTCAAAGTTGATGTTTCTACAAGTTGAAGTCTTTTGGAAGTGTCAAATTGATTTAAATTCATTTAAGAGTATTTGATAGTGTTCTGGTAAGTTTCAAACTTTAAATATATGAAAAATTAGGTTAAAACAAAATGGGATGACCCAATTAGGTCCACCCCTTCCATTGGGTAGCCGACTGCTCTATTTTTGGCTTGTGGCACGCAGTGGGATGACCCATGGGATGACCCCTGAGACCTTGAGATCAAAATAGAAAGTCTGCTTTTCAGACTGGCCAAATGATGCGACCCATAGGACTTCCCAATCGCAGTGGGATGACCCATGGGATGTCCTATTCTGGACGAACCTCGTAATGGCTAGTTTTCAGTCCGTTTTTAGTGCATTTAATACTCATTAAACACTCTCTAATGGCTCTTAACCAATACTAAGACACTCTCAAGTCCAAATGTAGACTATAAATATTCTTTAAAGATGAAAAATCAAACATGATTTATGCATTCAAGCTCACATTCGTGAAAGTGATAGAAATCCTTAAAAAGAGAGGAAAGAAGCAATCAATCAGCTCACCAACCACTCTCCAGCTGCATTTAAGTGTGCCAATCATTTGAGAGTGTTTAGCAAAAACTTCTTCTCTTTAAGTATTATATTTTTATTACATTTATTATGCTCATTTAAGGGACTGTTGTACTGAAATTCCTATACACAGTGTTCTTGCTATTGTATTTTGGATTTTGAGTTTTGGAGGGTTCCAAAACTCAGATAGTTTGATCCGAACCTGAAATCGGAGTGTTGTGGGTTGGTTTGTACTCAAAAAATAAGTATTTTTACTTAGATAGCAAGGATCAGTATTATCCGATGAGTTGTATTTTGTAATCATTTTAGTGGATTGAATTCTCAAGTAGAGATTTGGAGAGTGGATGTTGGTGCAAGATTGGCATCGAACCACTATAAATCTCTTATGTTTGTTGTGCTTGCATCTTTTCATTTATTTTTTGTGCTTTATACTTGCTTACTCATTATTTGTGGTTGATTTTATTCTCTTAGCTAATCTATTCACTCTACTCAACAAGTATAGCACATTACTTGAGTTCATTAATCACATAAATTTTTAAAAGATCCAATTCACCTCTCTTGGACTCCATATCTGGGCAACAAAAACTCTTTCTTTGATTTCTTCTTAGAATTTAGTCAAGATTTTTGAATTTTATCTACTGATTTTGGAGAAAAGAATCAGATCCTGAAGCCCCTATTTCGACTGTCCTTGTTCTTGGGTTTTCCGACACCGTCCTGTGTCGTTCGTCATCGGTGAGCATCCAAACATGGAGCCGCAGCTGCATTGCCCTGGGTTGAACCCCCACTCATCATTCTGGATGAGACCTCCATGAGATCAAGATGAAGAAGAAGGGGGGACCATGGTCCCCTGTTTTATTTAAACGAAAGAAGAAGAAGAAAGAAAGAAAAAAAGAAAAAAAAAAAGAAGAAAATAAAAGAAAAAAAAGAGAGAAAGAAAGAAAAAAAAAGAAAAAAAAAAGAAAAAGACTCTCTCTCCTCTATTCTCTCTTTTTTTCTTTCTCTCTCTAATTTCTCTCTCCACTTTCTCTCTCTAAAAATTTCTCTCTCTAGATTATTTCTCTCTCCTAAATTTTTTTAAAATTTTAAGAAGATTGATGATGAGTTTGAATGATTTTAGTGGAAGTATCCTGATCTGTGGTCGTCGAGCAGTATACCAGCATTTTGATCCGACCATGAACCATTAGATTCGATCATCCATGATTTTATTTTGAATTATCTATATACTGATTTAATCATGACTTGATTAGATCATTTTGATTCGACCAATCGTGATGTTGGACTATGTCACTTGATCAATTTGGATTGTACCTTATGAATTCTTTCTCCTTTGATTTTCTCTCTCTACTTGATTGATGAATTCAATGAAAGAATCTCAATCCTATCACTTTGAAAATCTAATTTGATCTGATAGCTAAACTTTAGACCATCTATATCCTAATTGAATTTTGATCAGATGAAATTAGATGATCAAAACAATCTGGATTATAGGATGCAGGTATCCATAAATTTTATCTTTCTTAATTACTCGTACCCTTTCTAATTATTGAACTTAATCCTGTATAGGGTTATGGATATCAGATCATGGGATACTGCGATATGAACTATGAACTGAAGATTTTGAAAAGATATTTATAGAATTATGTAAATTTATTGGAATGCATTTGAGGTAAGTAATGCTTTACTTTTTCTAGATTTATCGATAAATTATAATATATTTTTTTGATATGATTTATGAAATGATACATGAACTGGATGAATGATATTTTATTATAAAAAATATCTTATTTTGAAATATTATGTGAAGTATGATTGAACATATTGATTTTGTTATGTATTATATTGATTGATTTTGATACCACATTATTATGTGCTTTCTTATCGAACTAGAATAAAAGATATGATTTATGAAGAATTTTGATATAAGAATGATATGAACTAACAACCTGACTATGTAAAAGACTCTGCCAATGGGAGCATATACGTTGGTAATTGATTTATCTTGAGAATTTATGTCACCAGCGAAACCAGTGAAATGTCACTAGTGAGACCAGCGACAAACTGCCAGCGAGATCAGCAGCTTCAAAAGACTTTACTGTCAGATGATTTGTAGCTCACTGCAAGATGATATATGGTGTTATGACCCTGCCATAGGAAAATATGGTCATAGCTCATGGTTGATGAAAAGAACTTAAGAATGAAAGAAATTAAAATCTCAAAAAAAACTCAAATTTTTGAAAAAAAAATGAATTTAGCATGAATTATATTGCAAGATTGAAATTGATTTCGAATTGATAAACTCTGTATGTTTATTTTTTATAAATAATTATTTACTTTAATATTTGATGAAATCTATTTAAAGTGATTATTGCTTACTAAATTGTCTAGATCATTATCTCTTATTTTATTATGTTTACAGATATTGAAAAATTAAGATGATACAAGATATGAATGAAAGAGTGATTAGAGGTAGAACCTCCATACTTTTATTTTAGATTGAAAGTCTTATTGAATTTGATGTAAGACCTATTGAACATTGTTGAATTTATTAAGATATTAAAGTTAAAATTTGAATTATTATATTTTTTTATTTAAATTATTGACTAATTATTTCACTGTTGTATTCTGATAGTCTGATAAGATGCCTTCCATGCTTGTGGGGAGAGTTTTTTATGAGTATGCGACGATTGTCATGACCTTTGGCTCACAATCTCAGATCAGGGGTGTGACAATAACTAACACATATGGCACACAACAATCTACACTTGATATCGCTATCATCCTATTAATAGCATATCATTTGGTTGCAAACATGTTTAAGGACTAAATGATAAATCCTCCTTTATTGATAAAATTTAGTCCTAAGAATTTTATCACAATACAAGAGTTCTAAGAAGATGGACAAAATATGATGAAAAAAGATCAAATAATATTTATTAATAATTTATATATAATGTACACATATGAGCACAACCATCAACAGGCTGATGATTGACTTTGGGATATAATTTCTAATAACTCTCATTTAGAGTAAAGTCAATCGGTATAATATCGTATACCCATCTTCAACTTATGATCATCAAACTCCTTGACTTCAAGAGTTTTAGTAAATGGGTTAGCCAGATTCTTCTTTCTATCGATCTTCTGAAGGTTGACGTCACCTTAAACCACGATCTTTCGGATAAGATGGTAGCAGTGCAGAATATGCTTAGTGTGCTGATGGGACTTCTACTCTTTGGCTTGAGCAATGGCTCCAGTGCTGTCGCAATACAACAGGATAGGGCCATCAATGGAGGGAGCCACTCCGAGCTCATCGATGAACTTCTGTAACTACATATCTTTCTTTGCAGTATTAGATGCTACGATATACTCTGCCTCCCAGACAGAGTCAGCCATGGAATGCTATTTAAAATTTTTTAGCAGATTGCTCCATCATTCAGGATAAAAATATATCCCAATACGCTCTTGATATCATCATGGTCTGACTGAAAGCTGGAGTCGGTGAACCCTACTAGTTTTAAGTCAGATTCTCTATAAATAAGCCACTAGTCTTTAATATTTCTCAAATACTTAAGGATGGTCTTCACGATCTTCCAGTGATTTTCTTCTGGATCAGACTAGTATCTGCTCACTACCCCTAGTGAGTATACTACGTATAGTCTTATATATGTCATGACGTACATTATGGAACCCACCGCTGAAGCATATAGAATTCTATTCATATGCTCTCTCTTGAGGAGTTGTCAGACAGTTCCTCTTCGAGAGAAAAATTTTATGGCCTATTAGGAGATAGCCTTTTTTAAAATTTTTCATGCTGAACCGCTTCAACACGGTAACTTTGTATATGGACTGGGATAATCGAAGCAACCTTTTTATCTATCTTTATAGATCTTCATCTCAAGAATGTAGGATGCTTCTCTTAGATCTTTCATGGAGAGCTAAGATGATAATCAAACCTTTATTCTTTGTAATGTAGGGACGTTATTCTCGATTAAAAAAATATCATCCACATACAGAACAAAAAATACAACCACAGAGTTGTTAACCCATTTGTAAATGCAGGGTTCTTCTCCGTTTCTAACAAAGCCATACATTCTGATCATCTTATCAAAATGCATGTTCCAACTTCGAGATATCTGCTTCAATCTATAGATGGATCTCTGAAGTTTGTACACCTTAGACTCATCTATGGATGTGAAACCTTCAGGCAATATCATATACACCTCTTCTTCCAACTCTCCATTTAGAAAAACTGTTTTCATATCTATTTGTCAGATTTCAGAGCCATATGTGTTGCTATCACAAGCATAATCTGAATGAATTTGAGCATTGCTACAGGAGAAAATATCTCATCATTGTCAATACCATAATGCTAATGATAATCTTGACAATCAGATGGATTTTATGTTGGAAAATGTGTCTCAAAAAGCCAATCGTCAAGCTGTTGACGGTTGAGCAACCAAGTATTGTAATTGATTTGTTAATAAATAAAATATATTTGGCATTTTCATCATAAGCTTTCATCTTCTAATGAACTCTATTGTTATGATGAAGTCCTTAGGACTTTTAGATTCGATAAAGAGAGGATTTATCGATTAGTCCTTAAAATAGTTCACGACCAAATGATAGGCTGTTAATAAGGATGACAGCTTCTATCAAGCATAGGTCGCTGTAGGCCATATGGGTTGGTTGTTTTTTTAACCAAAGAGTGTGGAGACACTGGTATGGCATACAGATGAGATGTACTGGTACATCATCATTGAACATGACCAACTCCAGAGTATTCTACTGTCGAGAATGTCTCTGATGGGATATAGGTATAAGTGTCCCTTAGACTTGAGATCACCTCAGTGACTTGCAAGCAACTCACTGTGCTTTGGTACTGGACTAACTGAATTTCTAATTCAGAGATGGAAGGCTTCTGGGCACAGTCAAGTACTTGTGAAGTCAGAGTGTGATCGAGATGGGATTGACCACTCTAAGAGTTGGAGAAGAATGAGTTGCTGTATTTCAATTTAGCAAAACTTTGGCCAGGATAATCCATCAGATGGATTTGATATTTTGAAATACAATATGGACAACATGATCAGAGTTGACAGTTAAACTCTGGGGTGTCCTATGATCATTTTGGTCAAGGAGATGAATTATATGAAAACTATATCCGCATGGGTTCTAAGGATGTTGTTCTACACATTCGACCTATCCGGTCGTCGAGTACCATTGCTAGATGATCACTTCGATTGGTATAAAAATTTATTCTTGTACTACCAGCTTAGGTTTGGACCTATGAGGTCACACACATTAGAGTTCATGACCCGATCGAATGGTTGATCAACGATTAAGAATCATTCTAGGGTTAAATGATCAATACGATTGACATTTAACCCAGTGCAAGTGTTGCAGGAGGATCGATTAGCAATTTGATTGCTAATTAGCTTAATTTGATTAAGCCAATGGGCTGAGATTAAGTCTAATTAAATATAATTTAATTAGATTTGGTTTGGGCTTGATTGGATCAAGTCCAATTGGTTTATTGGATAAGCCAAGTGCAAGAAAAAACTAGTCCTAGTTTAACTAGGACTTGGGTCAATTTAATTTCTAATTTGATTAAAAAATTAAATCAGATTTAAATCTAATTTAATCTAATTAAATTAGGTTTTTAATTAGATTAAGATATATTTTAATTGAGTTGATCTAATTTTAGTTTGATTTGGTTTGAGAAACTAAATTAAAATAAGTCATAAGATAGAATCCTAGTAAGACTAGGATTCCACCTTGCACCACATAAGCCTTCCCCACACCCTCTCTTTCATTCAACGCCAATCTCCTCTTATTTTGTGTGAGAAAAGTCCTCTCCCAGGTCTCTCCCACATTCACAAAAGGCCTCCTCTCTTCTTTCTTATATGGAAGGTGGTTTGGATCAAATCAAAAAGGAATAAGTTTGGATTTCGAATTCTATGAGATAGAGTTTTAGAAATCCAAAATTCTTTCAATTTTGCACCGAATCTATCCAAATTTTTTTTGGAATTTTTTTGGATTTTAGGGTACACATTATGCACCCTTTCTAGTAATTCATTCATAAAAATAAGGAGGAGGTGCTCAAGAGTTGGGCGCCCCTTAACTTACCATATTTGGATAAGCCTTGACTAGGTATTTGACCTAGACAAGGACTCTATCATATCTCTCTATATAAAATGTGTTCTTTTATAAAATTTTTGAAGAAGATAGAGATTTGAGAGACTTTTAGGCCATCCAAAAATTAGAGAGAAAGACCTTTGGGTCTTGGAGATATAATAGACACAAGTTAGGGTGTCTAGAGAGAGAAACGAGAAGAAGAAGAGGGTCTTCTTCTAGTGTTGTTTGTTTTCATATCTTTCCTCCCTCCATCTTGAGTTTCCTGAGAGCGTCTCAGATTTGAAACTCTTCCTTCTACTTCTCATCTTTAGAAGAGTCCAAATCAAGAAGAAGGAGGCACTTGATCAACCATCAAAGAAGGATCAGCGCAGTACTAGCATACTGTGCTGATTTCCTGAAGCAGGACTTCTGATCGAGATTCGTGGGCTCGTGTGGATGACTCCTAGAGGCCGGATGCATGTGTGGCTTGCAACATCATCCTCAAGCACAGATCAGCGAGGTTAGAACGTCTAACTTGCAAGGTAATAGATCTGATCTATTGTTTAATACATACATTAGATGTAGTATAGAAACATGTTGATATGATCAACATGTAGTTCATGCTATATTTATATATTTTAATTTTTGATTTAATGTTATATAATAATCATATAATAGGATCTTAGATCTAAAAATTCTCTAATTTTAAAAAATAAATTTTGATTTATTTTAGTCTTCCGCTGTATGATCTTGAAAAAGTTTCAAGATCTAACCCTGAAACCCTAGATCTGGTTCCTACAATTGGTATCAGAGCCTAAGTTCTTTATTACATGATTATTTATACATGCTTAGATTATTTCTTATATTAGATCTAATTTATAATCTAATTATTAAATCTAAAATTAAAATTTTAGATCAATCACGAATTGCAAGGTTGTCCTGCTGTAAGGTTTACCCCTTACAATGCAAAGGTTGTCCTAGTTTGTGTAGATCTATCTTTAATTATAAATTTGTTAGATATGATCTAGATTAAATTTATAATTTATTAAATTTAAAAGATATTTAAATCTGAAATAAAATCTCTTTGTTAATAATTTTTGTGCAAAGAAATTGTTTAAAGTTGAAACTGTTTCAATTACATGAACCTGTTTAGATTAGATCTAAAGTAGTTTCATGTTTATTTCACTTGTATCTTGATTATGAATCAAACATGCAATATGGTTGGTAGAATTATATTATAAAATTATTTTATAAATATAAAAATTATTTTTTAAAAAGTCGAACCCAACCCTCAGCCCAAAACTTAATTAAGAATTAAGAAGTTGTTTGATTAGGTTCTAGGATTGTGAATTGAAGAACCTAAGACACAAACCATAACACATTGGATTAATGGGTTAGTAGAAATTAGGTCCATTAATTGAGTTAGACCTATGGTTAGATTGAAGATGGACTTAATTAGAGAATTGACTAAATCTAATCAATTGTTGTCTTAGATTAGGTCAAGGATTCTCTAGATCAATTACAATAGTTGTAGTTGGTCAAGTCCATGTCTTTAACGAGAACCAAATGGACTTGATTCTTGGCTAAGCGGTCTAGCACGAACTATTAGGTTGATCTAATTGAAACTAATTAAACCAGTTGGTGTCTAAGGTAAACCAGACCGGTGGTTTTTAATTAAGAGCTCGCTTACCTGGCCATTTCTGATGGTGTCTAAGGCAAGCTTTGGCAGACCCTCCCACTGATCGAACTTACCTGGCCTCTTGGTAAAATTATGTTTTGATCGGATCACTTGACTATTTGAGCTAATCCATGTCAGCTAGGTAAATCAGTATGACTGATTTAGGTGCTCCTAGACCAGCCCTTTTAATGGTCTCCCTTAAGCTGACTTGGTGAAGCCAGTGGGAGGATCATGATAAGCTGGTTCATCTGACCTCATCCTCTATATTATTTAAATCTTCTAAAATTATTAGGTCCTTAAAATGATAAAGTTATGGAGATAACTGAGTCATAGCCTCCTATTAAGGTGTTTGATAATGAGTCCATTAACTCAATAATCATTGCAGACCCAAAGGCCTGGTGCTTGTTGACTAATGGAATTATCACTCATCATATGATGACTTGAAAGTGTCTCTCTAATGGTGGTTAGGTGAGCTAACCAAAGTTGGGCTTAATCATTCGTTGGTTAGATACACCAAGTATGATCATGTTAATGGTTGGACCTAACCGGATCCTTACAGTGGAGGCCAAAGCCTACTAATTAGGTTTCTGGGGCAAAATTAAAATTACTAAAAATTATTTAGAGAAACAATTGGTTATGAACCTACCCTTAGATGTACATGGGTTGGCCAACCAAAGTTGGGCTTGTGTGCAGTCTAAGTGGATTCTAGTATCCACTAAGGAATTAGGGTAATTCCTCGAATTGGAGGTAGAGGCTACCAATTCGAATAAAATAGTGGGAGAAATCTTTTGATTAAAGTTTAAATCTTTAGGTTTAATGAATCAATTACTAATTAGGTTATGGTTCTCCTTTGTGCAAATATGGCTACTTCCCTATCGCTCCGATCATTGTTGGACAATGATAAGTTGGGGGACCCAACTTCGGTAGCTGGTATCGAAAGTTGAAGATAGTCCTGGAGCATGAACGGATCCTATATGTGATAATGGATCCTGCACCTGAGGAGCCAGCTGCCAATGCACGTGGAACAGTCAGAGACACTTACCAAAAGTGGCTCAGTGATTGGACCACGGTGCGCTGTATCATGCTGGCTGCCATGAGCGACGAGTTCAGTCGCAGATTCGAGATGGCTCAGCCAAAGGACATGCTTCAAGTGTTGGAGGATGCCTTTGGCACACTTAATGACGTGGAGAGGCACAAGACTAGTTGTGCCATCTTCAACACCAAAATGCGGGATGGTGCCTCTGTCACTGATCATGTATTGTACATGATCGAGCTGATGGAACAATTGAGCAAGCTTGGCTTTCCCTTGCATGAGCAGCTTGGGAAAGATGCAATATTGAACTCGCTGCCCAAGTCTTATCTCCCATTCTTCACTCATTATAGAATGACAAAGCCTGAAGTAAACTACCACAGATTACTGGGGTTGCTTCAGAACTTTGAGAAAGATCACCAACTCCATAAGGAGTCGGTGAACTTAGTGGGAGGATCGTCTTCTGGTTCTCGACCCTTTAAGAAAGGGAAGAAGAACAAGAAGAAGAAAGTGAAGAAGGTGCAAGTTCAGGCTGGGACATTAGTGCAGAGCCAGACCAAAAAGATCAAGCTTGATAAGAGTCTATTCTACTGGCAAGCACCCTAGATTAGATAGTGTGTCAGATATCTACTTATGGCATTGGAGGCTAGGTCATATAAACAAGAACAGAATAAATAGGTTGACTCAAGAGAAATTCTCGAAGTCAGTGATTGTGAATCACTTCCAACCTGTGAGTCCTGTCTTCTTGATAAAATGACCAAGTCACCTTTTACTGAAAAAGGTGAGAGAGCTACTGAGCTCTTGGGCCTAGTACATACTGATGTATGCGGGCCCATGAGCACCAGTCTAGAGGTGGATATTTCTACTTCACAACTTTCACGGATGACCTATCCTGATATGGATATGTCTATCTGATGAAACATAAGTCGGATTCATTTGAAATGTTCAAACGATTCCAAAGTGAAGTAGAAAAACAAACTAGGAAGAGTATTAAAACTCTTCGATCTGATCGAGGAGGAGAATACCTTTCTAGTGAGTTTCTCACATATCTAGGAGAGAATGAGATTCTCTCCCAATGGACTCCTCCAGGAACACCACAGCATAATGGTGTGTTTGAAAGGAGGAATCAGATTCGGTTAGACATGGTTCGATCCATGATGGATTTTGCTAGCTTGTCGATATCCTTCTGGGGATATGCACTCGAATCGGCCTGTTATCTGTTAAATAGGGTTCCAAGTAAGTCTGTAATTAAGACTCCATATGAGATATGGACGAGACGTAAGCCAACACTTTCACACCTTAGGGTCTGGGGGTGCCCGGCCTATGTCAAACGATTAGTCACAGACAAACTTGGACCTAGGTCTGACAAATGCTCATTCATAGGGTACCCCAAAGAGATAAAAGGATATTTTTCTACCATGCTGATGAACAAAAGGTGTTCGTCAGCCTTAAGGCAATCTTTTTAAAAAAGGAGTTCCTTGGTGAAGGAACCGTTGCCTCTAAGGTTGAACTTGATGAAGTTCAACAGGTAGAAGGACCGACACCAATAGCTGAACCTGAGTCGGATATGATTAGATCAGATTCGGAGCCCAATGTACCTGCACCATTAAGGCGATCTGGTAGAGTACCACGTCAGTCAGACAGATACTACGGTTTCTTGGTCCGGGACGGTGATCCCATCGAACTTGATGAGAATAATGAGGATCCGATCACCTATATAGATGCAATGCAGAGACCTGATTTCAAGAAATGGCTTGAAGTCATGAAATCCGAAATGGAGTTCATGAAGGTCAACGATGTATGGACATTGGTTGACCCACCTGAAGGGGTTAAACCCATTGGGTGTAAATGGGTCTTCAAAAGGAAGAGGGGCACAGACAGAAAGGTGGAGACCTATAAAGTCCATCTGGTCACCAAGGGGTATCGTCAACATTATGGTATTGACTATGATGAGATATTTTTCTCTGTGGCAATGCTCAAATCCATTCAGATAATGCTTGCAATAGCTGTCCATCTGGATTATAAGATCTGGCAGATGGATGTAAAGACAGCTTTCTTGAATGGAGAGCTGACCGAAGAGATGTATATGATACAACCTAAGGGGTTTACATCCACAGATGAGTCCAAGGTGTGCAAGCTTTAGAGATCCATTTATGGATTGAAGCAAGCTTTTGGAGTTGGAATATGCATTTTGATAAGGTGATCAAAACGTATGGCTTCATTAAGAATGGAGAAGAGCCCTGTATCTATAAATGGGCAAATGGTCCAGTTGTGGTATTCCTTGTCTTGTACGTGGATGATATTCTCTTAATTGAAAATGACATCCCTGCACTACAGAGAATAAAAATTTGGTTGTCATCACAGTTCTCCATGAAGGACTTGGGTGAAGCATCCTACATCCTAGGGATGAAGATCTATAGGGATAGATCTAAAAGGATGCTTGGGTTATCCCAGTCCATTACATAGACACTATGCTGAAGAGGTTCAGCATGGAGAATTCCAAGAAGGGCTATCTACCGATAGGCCAAGGAATTTCTCTCTCTAAGAAGGATTGTCCGACAACTCCTGAAGAGAGAGAGCATATGAGTAGAGTCCCATATGCTTCAGCCGTGGGATCTATCATGTACGCCATGACATGTACAAGACCAGATGTGGCATACTCACTAGGAGTAGTGAGTAGATACCAATCTGATCCTGGAGAAAATCACTGGAAAGTGGTTAAAGCCATCCTTAAGTATTTGAGAAATACTAAGGACCAATGGTTGATTTATGGCGAGTCAGATCTGAAACTTGTGGGGTTGACAGACTCTAGCTTTCAATCTGACCATGATGACAACAGAAGCATGTCGGATTATATCTTTACTCTGAATGGTGGAGCTATCTACTGGAAGAGTTCCAAGCAGCATATTGTGACAGACTCTGTTTGTGAAGCAGAGTACATCGCAGCATCAGATGCCGCGAAGGAAGCTGTGTGGCTGAGGAAATCCATCACTGAACTAGGAGTAGCACCCTCCCTCGATGGTTCGGTCCTGCTCTACTGTGACAGCACTGGTGCCATAGCTCAGATGAAGGAACCCAAAGCACACCAACGGACGAAGCATATCTTACGCCACTTCCACCTGGTCTAAGAGATCGTGGATCGAGATGACGTTGACCTTCAGAAGATCGACGGAAAGGAGAACCTGGCCGACCCCTTCGCTAAAGCCCTGACGATAAAGGAGTTCGACAACCACAAGTCGAAGATGGGTATTAGATACTGTGCCGAGTGACTTTAGGACAAGTGGGAGTTGTTGGAAAATGTGTCCCAAAAAGCCAATCATCAAGCTGTTGATGGTTGAGCAACCAAGTATTATAATTGATTTATTAATAAATAAAATATATTTGGTATTTTCATCATAAGCCTTCATCTTCTAATGAACTCCGTTGTTATGATGAAGTCCTTAGGATTATTTAGATTCGATAAAGAGAGGATTTATCGATTAGTCCTTAAAACAGTTCACGATCAAATGATAGGCTGTTAATAAGGACGACAGCTTCTATCGAGCATAGGTCGCTGTAGGCCATATGGGTTGGTTGTCCTCTTAACCAAAGAGTATGGAGATACTGGTATGGCATACAGGTGAGATGTATTGGTACATCATCATTGAACGTGACCAACTCCAGAGTATTCTGCTGTCGAGAATGTCTCTGATGGGATATAGGTATAAGTGTCCCTTAGACTTGAGATCGCCTCAGTGACTTGCAAGCAACTCACTGTGCTTTGGTACTGGACTAACTGAATTTCTAATTCAGAGATGGAAGATTTTTGGGCACAGTCAAGTACTTGCGAAGTCAGAGTGTGATCGAGATGGGATTGACCACTCCAAGAGTTGGAGAAGAATGAGTCGCTATATTTCAATTTAGCAAAACCTTGGCCAGGGTAATCCATCAGATGGATTTGATATTTTGAAATACAATATGGACAACCTGATCAGAGTTGACAGTTGAACTCTGGGGTGTCTTATGATCATTTTGGTCAAGGAGATGAATTATATGAAAACTATATCTGCATGGGTTCTAAGGATGTTGTTCTACACATTCGACCTATCCGATCGTCGGGTACCATTGCTAGATGGTCACTTCGATTGGTACAAAAATTTATTTCTATGCTATCGGCTTAGGTTCGGACCTATGAGGTCACACACATTAGAGTTCATGACCCAATCGGATGGTTGATCAACGATTAAGAATCATTCTAGGGTTAAATGATCAATACGATTGATATTTAACCCAGTGCAAGTGTTGCAGGAGGATCGATTAGCAATTCGATTGCTAATTGGCTTAATTTGATTAAGCCAATAGGCTGAAATTAAGTATAATTAAATATAATTTAATTAGATTTAGTTTGAGCTTGATTGGATCAAGTCCAATTGGTTTATTGGATAAGCCAAGTGCAAGAAAAACTAGTCCTAGTTCAACTAGGACTTGGTCAATCTAATTTCTAATTTGATTAAAATTAAATCAGATTTAAATCTAATTTAATCTGATTAAATTAGATTCTTAATTGGGTTAAGATATATTTTAATTGGATTGATCTAATTTTGATTTGATTTGGTTTGAGAAACCAAATTAAATTAAGTCATAAGATAGAATCCTAGTAAGACTAGGATTCCACCTTGCACCACATAAGCCTTCCCCATGCCCTCTCTCTCATTCAACGCCAATCTCCTCTTATTTTGTGTGACAAAAGCCCTCTCCCAGGTCTCTCCCACGTTCACAAAAGGTTTCCTCTCTTCTTTCTTACATGGAAGGTGGTTTGGATCAAATAAAAAAGGAATAAGTTTGGATTTCGAATTCTATGAGATAGAGTTTTAGAAATCCAAAACTCTTTCAATTTTGCACCGAATCTATCCAATTTTTTTTTGGAATTTTTTTGGATTTTAGGGTACATATTATACACCCTTTTCTAGTGATTCATGTATGAAAATAAGGAGGAGGTGCTCAAGAGTTGGGCGCCCCTTAACTTGCCATGTTTGGATAATCCTTGACTAGGTATTTGACCTAGACAAGGACTCTATCATATCTCTCTATATAAAATGAGTTTTTTTATGAAATTTTTGGAGAAGATAGATATTTAGATGATTTTAGGTCATCCAAAAATTAGAGAGAAATACCTTTTTTTCATGGAGATATAATAGACACAAGTTAGGGTGTCTAGAGAGAGAAATGAGAAGAAGAAGGGGGTCTTCTTCTAGGGTTGTTTGTTTTCATATCTTTCCTCCCTCCATCTTGAGGTTCCTGAGAGAGTCTCAGATTTAAAACTCCTCTTCTACTTTCCATCTTTAGAAGAGTCTAAATCAAGAAGAAGGAGGCACCTGATCAACCATCAAAGAAGGATCAACGCAGTACTAGCATACTGTGCTGATTTCCTGAAGCAGGACTTCTGATCGAGATTCGTGGGCTCGTGTGGACGACTCCTAGAGGCCGGACGTATGTGCGGCTTGCAACATCATCCTCAAACCCAGATCAGTGAGGTTAGAATATCTAACTTGCAAGGTAATAGATCTGATCTATTATTTAATACATACATTAGATGTAGTATAGAAACATGTTGATATGATCAACATGTAGTTCATGCTATATTTATATATTTTAATTTTGATTTAATGCTATGTAATAATCATGTAATAGATCTTAGATCTAGGGATTCTCTAGTTTTAGAAAATAAATTTTGATTTATTTTAGTCTTCCGCTGTATGATCTTGAAAAAGTTTCAAGATCTAACCCTGAAACCCTAGATCTGTTCCTACATTTTATAGGTCTCCACCATTCCGTTTGCGCCCTTCTTTCTTTTGAAGATCCACTTATACCCTATGGATTTAACCCCTTTAGGTGGGTCAACTAATGTCCACACATCATTGACCTTTATGGACTCCATTTCGGAGTTCATAGCTTCAAGCCATTTATCAGAGTTGGACCTTTGCATTGCATCCATATAGGTGATCGGATCTGAAGAAAAATCATAGAGATTTCATGCATGCATTTTTTAAATTTATAATGGAATAACTTTAGATTAAACTTTTTAATCTACAATGCAAGTATATGATTTGATTATAAAACACCCTACATAAAGATCTATGACATATATATATGCATGTAAAAACTTGAACAATAAAGTTTGCATGATATGCATGAAAACAAGTAGAGTAGTTGATCTAATCTACAATAACCAGGGATCCGAACTCAATACTTGAGTGCAGATAGTTGAATGCCACGATTGTGAATGTGGATCTAGAGGTACCCACTGATTGCTCGCAGCCGCACAGCATATCCGACCTCTACAAAATATCCACACGAAGCTCTAGTTTCGAGCTGCTATCTTCGGGAGTGCTAGCTCGTGAAAATCGCTTTCGATGGCTGATCTGATTGGATCTTCTTCTCCAATCATCTCAGACTCTTCCATGAGTACTAGTGCTAGAGGAGGGTACCACTATTACGTTCACAGATGACCTATCCAAATATGGTTATATCTATTTGATAAAACACAAGTCTGAATCATTTGAAATGTTCAAACAACTCCGTAATGTGATAGAGAAATAACTGAAAAGAATATGAAAATTCTTTGATTAGATTGAGGAGGTGAATATCTTTATGATGAATTTTTGACATATCTTGAGGAGAATGAGATTCTTTCTCAATAGATACCTTCTGAAACACCACAATACAATGGTGTATCGAAAAGAAAAAATTAAACCCTATTGGACATGGTTCGATCCATGATGGACTTTTCTAGTCAGTCGATATCCTTTTAGGGATATGTACTCAAGTCGGCTTATTATATGCTTAATAAAGTTCCTAATAAATCTGTAAGTAAAACATCATATGAGATGTGGATGGGATGTAAGCCAATGCTCTCTTGTCTTAGGGTTTGAGGGTGTTTGATTTATGTCAAACATTTGAAAACAGACAAACTCGAGCCTAGGTTTGATAAATATATTTTTATAAGGTATACTAAAGAAATTGAGGGATATTATTTCTATCTTGCTAATGAACAAAAAGTGTTTGTCAGCCTTAGGATAGTCTTTTCGAAAAAAGAGTTCCTTGAGATAGGAATTAATTCCTCTAAGGTTGAACTTAAGAAAGTTCAACAGGTAGGACCGACACAATCTAGTGAACCCACAGAACTGAATTTAATGATGTCAAACTTGAAACCTATTATAGAGGCACCGTTAAAAAAATTTGATAGCATATTACATCAACCGAATAGATACTATGGTTTTTTGATCCGGAATAGGGATCTTGTTGAATTCGATGAGAACAATGAGGATCTGATCACCTATATGGATGCAATGCAGAGATTCAACTCTGATAAATGGCTTGAAGTCATGAAATCTGAAATGAAGTCCATGAAGATCAATGATGCATGAACATTAGTTGACCTACCTGAAGGGGTTAAACTCATAGGGTGCAAGTGGGTCTTCAAAAGAAAGAGGGGCGCAGACGAAAAGATAGAGACCTATAAAGCCCGTTTAGTTGTCAAGAGTTATCGTCAGTGTTATGGTATTGACTATGATGAGATATTTTCTCCTGTGACAATGCTCAAATCCATTTGGATTATGCTTACGATAGCGACACACATGGATTATGAAATTTGATAAATAGATGTAAAAACCACCTTTTCTAAATGGAGAGTTGGAAGAAAAGGTGTATATGATACAGCTTGAGGGTTTCACATCCATAGATGGTCCAAAGTGTGCAAGCTTTAGAGACCCATCTATAGATTGAAGCAGGCATCTAAGAGTTGGAACATGCATTTTGATAAGATAATCAGAATGTATGGCTTCATTAGGAATGAAGAAGAACCCTACATTTACAAATGGATAAATGACTCTGTGGTTGTTTTTCTTATTTAGTATGTATATGACATTCTTTTAATCAAAAATGACATCTCTATATTACAAAGAATAAAAGTCTATTATCATCTCAGTTGTCTATGAAGACTTGGAAGAAGCATCCTACATCCTTAAGATAAAGATCTATAGAGGTAGATCGAAAAGGTTGCTTGGATCGTTGTATTTTATGTACATAGATACCATGCTGAAACAATTCAGCATGGAGAATTTCAAGAAAAACTATCTCCTAATAGGTCATGAAATTTTTCTCTCGAAGAGAGATTATCTGACAACTCCTCAATAGAGAGAACGTATGAGTAGAATTCTATATGCTTCGACAGTGAATTCTATAATGTACGCCATGACATGTACAAGATCAGATGTAGCATACTCAGGATAGTGAGTAGATACCAGTCTGATCTAAGAGAGAACTACTGGAAGGTCGTAAAGATCATCTTTAAGTAATTGAGAAATACTAAGGACCAGTGACTTGTTTATGGTGAAACTGACTTGAAACTAGTGGGGTTCACCGACTTCAGCTTTCAATCAAACTATGATGATAGCAAGAGTGTATCAGGATATACTTTTATCATGAACGGTGGGGCAATCTGTTAGAAAAGTTTCAAGCAGTAAACCATGGTTGACTCTATTTGTGAGGTAGAGTATATTGCGGCATCTGATGCTGCGAAGGAAACTATGTGGCTATGAAAGTCATCGACAAGCTCAGAGTGGCACCCTTCGTCGATGGCCCAGTCCTGTTATACTGCGACAGCACTGGAGCCATTACTCAAGCCAAGGAGTCGAAGTCCCATCAGCGCACCAAGCATATTCTATACCGCTACCACTTTATCTAGGAGATCATGGATTGAGGTGATGTTGACCTTTAGAAGATCGACGGAAAGAAGAACCTAACTGATCTATTTACTAAAGCTCTCGAAATCAAAGAGTTCGATAATCACAAGTCGAAGATGGATATACGATAATACCGATTGGCTTTGGTCCAAGTGAGAGTTGTTGGGATTGTATCCCAAAGTCAATCGTCAGTCTATTGATAATTGTGCTCATATTTATAAATTTATATAAATTTTTATTAATAAAAATTATTTGATTTTTTTATCACATTTTATCCATCTTATTTGAACTTATGTGTTGTGATGAAGTCTTTAGGACTATGTTTAATCAATAGAGGAGGATTTGTCATTTAGTCCTTAAAATATGTTTACAACCAAATAATATTTATTAATAGGATGATAGCGATATCGAGTATAGATCGTTGTGTGCCATATAGGTTGGTTGTCCTCTTAATCAAAGAGTGTGGAGACACTGGTATGGCATGCAGGTAGAATGTATGAGTACATTTACACCGAATGTGACTATTTGTCGAGTACTCTACTATTAAGAGTAGCTCATGAAGAGTGTGGATATAAGTGTCTTTCTAATCTGAGATCACCATAGTGACTTGTAAGTAGCTCATTGTACTTTAGTGCCAAACTATCTAAATTTCTAATTCAGTGACGGAAGGTTTCTAGATGCAGTCAAGTACTTATCATGTCAGTGTGTGAGTCAAGATGTGATTGATCTCTTTGAATAAGTAGGAGTTAATGCATCAGTATATTTCAATTTAGTAAAATCTTAGTCAGAATAATTCATGTGATAGATTTGAAAGGTTGAAATACAATGTGTGTTGGGAATTGTGTCCTAAAGTCAATCATCAGTCTGTTGACGGTTGAGCTTATTATTGTAATTGTATATAAATTATTGAATTAATAAATATTATTTAATTTTTTTATCACTGTGTATATCTTATTTTGAACTCCTATCATATGATGAATTTCTTAGGACTATTTGATTCGATATAGAAGGATATATTGTTTAGTCCTTAAACCTTAAGTTTATGATCAAATGATATACTATTATTAGAACAATAGCTATATCAAGTATAGGTCATTGTGTGCCATATATATTGGTTGTCCTCTTAACCAAAGAGTGTGGAGACACTGACATGGCATGCAAGTGAGACGTAGGAGTATATCTCACTAAATATGACCAACTACTGAGCACTCTGCTGTTAAGAGTAGCTTGTGAAGGATATGGATATAAGTGTCCCTCCGATCTGAGATCACCACGATGACTTACAAGCAACTCATTATGCTTTGGTACCGGACTATCTAAATTTCTAATTCAGTGATAAAAATTTTCTGGGCATAGTCAAGTACTTGTGAAGTCGGTGTGTGAGTCAAGATAGAATTGACCCCTCTGAATAAGTAAGAATTAATATATCAGTGTGTTTCAATTTAGTAAAACCTCGATTGGGGTAATCCATATGATAGATTTTAAAAATTAAAATACATTGTGGATGACCATATCAGGGTTGACAGTTAAATCCTAGGTCATTTTCAGTATTTGGATCAAAAAGATGAATTATATGGTAACCATATGCCAATAGGTTCTTGAATGATGCTTTGCAATCTTCGACCTATTCGGACGTCAGGTATCATTGCTAGATGGTCACTTTGATTGATATAGGAAGATTATTTTTATATTATTGATTTAGATTCAAACCTATGGGATCACACTCAAAAAAAATTTTGACTGATCATATGGCTGATCAACGATTAAGAATCATTCTAGGATAAAACAGTCAATTCGATTGATGATTAACCCTGTGCAAAAGTTATAATAAATTAATTTACTAATTATTGATAAATTGTAAGAAGATTGAATAGTAATTAGATTCTAATTAGCTCAATTTGATTGAGCATTGATGTTTGGATCAAATCTAATTGAATTGGATTCAATTTGGTTTGATTCGATTAGGTTATGAGATGACTTAATCGCTAAGGATGTTCGATTCCTGATTTGATCAGGACTTGAGCTTGATTAATTTTTAATTTGATTAAAATTTAATCAAAGCTATATGCTATCTAATTAGATTAGATTTAGTGATCCAATTGGATCTAACCTAATTCGGTTGGGTTAAGAACCTAATTGGATGAGAAATTAATTCGAATTCAAATTCCTTGCACCTCCTTTCTCTGCGCCCTCTTATTTTTCACACAAAAAAAAATTTATATAAATTTTTTTCATACCCAAAAGCTGTTCCATATCTATATCTATTTTTTTTTTGAATTAAAAATTGGTTGATTTAAATTTGAGTTCAAATGGATTTGAATTTGAATGAAAACCTAGAGTCCAAATTGAGTTGGACTCTTCTCTTCATGCTACCACCTTTCTCCGTGCATAAAGTATTTTTGCATAAGATTTTTTATACCATTCTGATGTTGGTTAGCCTCTCTCTAAGTTTATAAAATGAAGATAAAGTTTAATTTAAAATTTAATTCAAACTTGATTTGAATTGGTGATAAGGATCAACCAATATTTGAAATTGAACTGAAACTACTTCTTTCTTATCCTTATCTTCTATGGAACATCATCCTTAAGAAGGGATCAATTTTGTGTGAAAAAAAAATAATTTTTGGTGTGAGAAACCTCAGAGTTGGGGTATAAAAAGTTGAGAGTGGGTTGGGCTTCTGTGCGTGAGAAACAGAGGAAGTGATCTTCCTCTCAGGCGTGAGGTGTAGGGTGGGTTCTAGGGTTTCAACTCTAGATTTTGTGAGAAGAAAAATATAAGAGTGAGTCTTGTTCAATCTTTCACACTATCATCTCCTTGTAAAGCTTCATCTTTTAATGTGAAGGAGTTCGAAAGATCGAAAGAAAAGAGCTTGGATCAACCATCTAGAGCCTTCGACGTGAGCTAGCACTCCCATCAAGGAAGATCCAATCAGAGCTTCAAGTAAACGATCTGTAGAGGTCAGATGATCTGTGTATTAAGTATGATCCTGGCTCCTCCCACAGATCTTGGGTGCAGTAGAACCAGCAACGAACAGATCTGGAGACTTCTGGACACGATCCAAGGCCCTTGACGAAATCAGCCTGGTTGCTGTCTTCTTTGTCAGCCTTTCGTTTCAGATGAAGAATGCCTCTGAAACTACCTCTAAAAAATCCAAGATCTGGTACCCAACTAGATCAGACCTGAACGAGATTTTTCAATTCATAGATCTCAAATCGGGGTATTCTAGATGGAGAAGAAGATAGATGGAGACAGACCTCGCAGATCTGTCCTGCTGCAGCCTTTCTTGTAGATCTGTTGATGGAGATCTCACCCGCACCTCAAACGACCTCAGATTAACTCCAGATCTGAGAGAAACTTGTACCAACCTCTTCTCAAGAGATTTCAGGTCTTGGACCAAGTGTTTGGGCACCTGCAAGAGGGGGAGAGAAGAAAATGGCTGGCGGCTGCAAGGGGGAAGGGGCTAGCGCCTCCCTTCCTTTCTTTCCTTTTATGGACTGGAGGCAAGAAACCCTAGGGTTTCTTGCTCCTGGGGCATGGAGGATGGCTAGAGAGAGAGGGAGAAGAGAGAGAGAGAGACTTGGGAGAAGGAGTTGTCTATTACTTAGCTTAATCAAATCTATACAAGTACATGTATATATAAACACCGGGTCAATTGACCCAAACCCAAAACTCCCTTGACCAACTCTATGGAAGATTAGGTTAACCCAAGCCCATGTACACCCATGACTCGACCTAATCTCACCTATCCTGAGCCCAGACCTGGCCCATAAGGAGTTGGTCCCTTGAGGTCCACATAACTTAGACCTCAAGAACCCGAAAGGCCCACAGCCTTTCAACCTAGGGCCCAACTAGCCCTAGAGCCTCCATGAAGCCCTCATGAATGATGGACCTTGGCCTTAGCCTTGGTCCCCTGGGCCTTGGGCACACCACCTGAATCATAACAATCTCCACCTTGGTGTCCCAAGGCCTCAACTAGCTCCACTCTGTCCATCAACCGAATCAGCTCAACACATCTCTGAAAGCTATCCCGTGGAAGTATCTTCGTAAGTGCATCAGCTGGATTCTCCTTGGTGTGTACCTTTACCAGCTCCACCTCGCCATCCTCCACAAGCTCCCTGATCTGATGATACCGAATGTCGATGTGCTTTGTCCTTGCATGATAGACTGAGTTCTGTGCTAATAGAAGTGCACTCTGGTTGTCACAGTGCACTCTAATGGCCTCCTGAGTAAGGCCCATCTCCGTCAACAAATTCTTCAGCCAAATTGCCTCCTTAGCTACTTCTGTCAGTCTGATGTACTCCACCTCTGTAGTGGATAGGGCCGTGATAGGCTGCAGACTCGATCTCCAAGAAATAGGACCTCCATACAGGCTAAAGATGAAGCCTGTCGTAGACCTCCGGGTATCCACATCTCCACCGAAGTCTGCATCTACATAACCGCCAATCAGCCCCTGAGCCTCCCTGGACATGTCAGAGTATCCCACTGCACCTCCTCGCTGTCTGTAGCAGATGCCAACTCCAACTGAACCCGTCAGGTATCTGAATATCTACTTCAAAGCTCTCCAGTGCTCCCTGCCAGGCTGCGCCATGAACCTGCTAACCTGACTCACTGCATGAGCGATGTCTGGCCTACAACAGACCATCGCATACATCAAGCTCCCAACTCCTGAAGCATAAGAAACCTTCTCTATCTCCTGAGCCTCCACCTCAATCTGTGGCGCCATGGTCTTCGAGAGTCTGAAGTGACCGGCAAGTGGCAGCTCCGTCGGCTTTGCTCCCTTCATCTCGAACCTCTCTAAGACCTTCTGTATGTAGCCCTCCTGAGATAGATGCAGCACCCTCTGGGCTCGGTCTCTAAAAATCTCCATGCCTAGGATCTTCCTTGCAGGGCCCAAATCCTTCATCTCAAACTCCTGAGATAAGGATGCCTTCAGATCCTGCACAACCTTCCTACTTTTGCATGCTATAAGCATGTCATCCACATACAAGAGTAGGAACAACCTAGAACCATCCTCAAGAGACTGAACATAAACACAGGGATCAAACTCACACCTGGAAAGTCCAATGCTGCGCACATAGGAGTCAAACCGCTTGTACCATTGCCTCGGCGACTGCTTCAGCCCGTACAGCGACTTCTGCAACAGACAAACCTTTCCCTCTGATCCTGGATCCCTGAAATCGGGTGGTTGCTCCATGTAAATCCTCTCTTCCAAATACCCATGGAGGAACGCCATCTTGACATCCATCTGCTCCAGCTCTAAATCCTGAGCTGCTACAATGCTCAGCAATACTCTGATGGAAGTATGTCTGACGATGGGAGAGAAGACCTCACTGAAGTCGATGCCTTCCTTCTGGGAGTATCCCTTGGCCACTAACCTCACCTTGAATCTGATACCTCCCTGCTCTGAAGACCCTTCCTTGCGACTGTAGACCCATTTGCAGCCAATGGGCCTCTTCCCCTGTGGCAACTGCACCAATCGCCATGTCTGGTTCTTATGGAGAGACTGCATCTCCTCGGACATCGCCTGGACCCACCATTCTCTATCCTGGCTCTCAATAGCCTCCTGATATGTATATGGGTCTCCATTCACTATCACCAGGGCATATGATAGCATCTCCTCGAAGCCATATCGGTCCGGTTGCCTGATGGTCCTCTTGGGCTTGTGTAGGGCAACATCGATATCAGTCCTCGGTCCAGCTCGCTCCTGCTGGACCTCTCCACCTCGATCATCCGTCTGAGTCCTCTCCACCTGTGGAGACACCTTAGGTAGGTTCTCCACCTGAATGTCATGTCCTCTTGTAGTACCTGCAAGAGGCAAAATCAAAGAGGTAAGCTGTCCAGCAGCGCCCTGCTGGACCTCCTCCTGCTCTTGCTGCTCCTCCATGCCTGCTCGCCTCCATAGGACTGACTCCTCATCAAAAGTTACATCCTGACTAATGATGACCTTCTTCTCCAAGGGATCCCATAGCCTGTATCCCTTGACTCCTCGCGGATAGCCTAGAAACACCGCCTTGCGTGATCTGGCATCTAGCTTGCTCCGCACACCAGCTCCCATGTGCACATAGGCCATGCACCTAAATACTCGTAGATGGCCCAGTCCAACTATCCTCCAAGACCACACCTCCTCTGGAAGCCTGCCATCCAACCTGGTGTGAGGTGACTGATTGACCAAGTAACCCGCTGCATCTACTGTGTCAATCCAGAACTCCTTTGGAAGCCCTGCCTGCAGCCTCATGCATTGTGCCTTTTCCAGAAGTGTTCTGTTCATCCTCTCGGCCACCCCATTCTGCTGTGGAGTTTCTCTAACTGAGAAGTGTCTCCTGATCCCACACTCCTCACAGTAGTCCTGGAACTCTCTGCTGGTGTACTCCCCGCCATTGTCTGACCTCAGACACTTCACGCTCCGCCCCTGCTCCTTCTCCACCTCTGCTCTCCAGATCTTGAACTTGGTGAAGACCTCTGACTTCTCTCTCATGAAGTAAATCCAGAGTTTCCTTGAGAAATCATCAATCAGGGTTATGAAGTATCTGACCCCATTCCTAGCTAAAACTGGGGCTGGTCCCCACACATCCGTGTGTACTAACTCCAGAGGGACTGCACTGCGGGCTGTACTGATGTTGAACTGAACTCTCCTCTGCTTTCCCATCTGGCAAGGCTCATAGATCTCTCCTGTAGCACCATCCTCCAGATCAGAGATGATTCCTCTCCTGCTCAACTCCCTCAGCCCCTTGTCACCCATGTGGCCTAGGCGGTAGTGCCACATCCTATAAGCTCCCTCCTGGTCCTGTGCTGCAGCTGCTGCATCAGACTCTCTGGTCACCACAGATCCCTCCATGCGATAGAGGTTATTATCCAACCTTCTGCCTCTCATCACCACCATAGCTCCATTGGAGATGTTCAATACTCCATTTCTAGCCCTACTGCTGAAGCTGTATCCATTGCGCTCCAAGTAGCCTAGTGACACCAGATTCTTTTCAAGATCCAGGATGTGCTTTACATTTGTCAATGTCCTCACAATCCCATCAAACATCCTCACCCTGACTGTCCCTATCCCAGCCACCTTGCAAGGATGATTGTCGCCTAGAGTCACTAATCCCTCATCTGTCTTGGTGTATGTCGCAAACCAAGACCTGTGTGGTGTGTAGTGATGTGAGCATGCAGAGTCTAGTATCCACTCCTCTGTGTAATACCTGTGACCATCTAATACCACAAGTAGATCATCCTCCACCTGCTGTCCAGCAACTGCACTCACTAATTCTGAGCCACTTCTTTCTCCCTTCTTGCTCTTCCATAGTGGACATTCTCACTTGAAGTGCCCGAACTCGTTGCACTTGAAGCATTTCACCTCTTTCTTTCCCTTCCTAGACTTAGACTGCCCCCTGGACTTGCTTCTGCCTCTGCCTCTACCTGTCCTCTCCCCTACTGCCAAACCCTCCTGGGGAGCTCGATCTCTGGTCAACTTTTTCCTCTGCTCATTAGACCTCAGCACCGAGATCATGTCCTCATACTCCAGAGTCTCCTTGCCGTAGAGCAGTGTAGTCACCAAAGAATTATATGATCCAGGCAGTGAACATAGAAGCAACAGGGACTTGTCCTCCTCATCCAGCTTCACCCCGATATTCATCAACTCCGTGCACAACTGGTTGAACCTCTGAATGTGGCCAATCACATCAGATCCCTCCTGCATCCGAAGACTATACAACCTCTTCTTCAGCATCAGCTTGTTGCACATATTCTTCCCCATATACATGGTGTGCAACTTTGACCAAAGGCCCTTCGGGGTCTTTTCTTCCAGCACCGAATACAATGCCGCATCTGCCAAATATCCTCTGATCACCGAGCATGCTTTCTTCTCCAACGATGCCCATTGTCTATCTGTCATTTCCTCAGGCTTCTCATCCAAAGCTTGATCCAGATCTGCTTGCACCAGAAGATCCTCCACCCAGATTTTCCACATGAAAAAATTCCCCTTTCCATCAAACTTCTCAAACTCAACCTTCATATTACTGCCCATGACTGGATCCAAGCCAAACAAGCAATATAAAATCAAGAAGTGTAGAATATACCTTGATAGTACCTTGCTAAAAATTTTCAGTACTTGGGATCTTCAAATTCTCATGCTTGAAACTGCTTCCTCACCATCGTGGCTCTGATACCAACTATTGGAGCATGATCCTGGCTTCTCCCATGGACCTTGGGTGCAGCAGAACCAGCAACAAACAGATCTGAAGACTTCTGGACACGATCCAAGGCCCTTGACGAAATCAGCCTGGTTGCTATTTTCTTCATCAGCCTTTCGTTCCAGATGAAGAATGCCTCTGAAACTACCTCTAAAAAATCCAAGATCTGGTACCCAACCACATCAGACCTGGACCGAGGTCCTTCAATTTGTAGATCTCAAACCAGGGTATTCTAGATGGAGAAGAAGATAGATGGAGACAGACCTCGTAGATCTGTCCTGCTGCAGCCTTTCTTGTAGATCTGTTGATGGAGATCTCACCCGTGCCTCAAACGACCTCAGATCAACTCCAGATCTGAGAGAGACTTGTACCAACCTCTTCTTAAGAGATTTTAAGTCCTGGACCTAGTGTTTGGGTGCCTGCAAGAGGGGGAGAGAAGAAAATGGCTGGTGACTGCAAGGGGGAAGGGGCTAGCGCCTCCCTTCCTTTCTTTCCTTTTATGGACTGGCGGCAAGAAACCCTAGGGTTTCTTGCTCCTGGGGCATGGAGGATGGCTGGAGAGAGAGGGAGAAGAGAGAGAGAGACTTGGGAGAAAGAGTTGTCTATTACTTGGCTTAATCAAATCTATACAAGTACATGTATATATAAACACCGGGTCAAGTGACCCAAACCCAAACTCCCTTGACCAACTCTATGGGAGATTAGGTTAACCCAAGCCCATGTACACCCATGACTCAACCTAATCTCACCTATCCTGGACCCAGACCTGGTCCATAAAGAGTTGATCCCTTGAGGCCCACATAACCTAGACCTCAAGAACCCGAAAGGCCCACAGCCTTTCAACCTAGGGCCCAACTAGCCCTAAAGCCTCCATGAAGCCCTCATGAATGATGGACCTTGGCCTTAGCCTTGGTCCCCTGGGTCCTGGGCACACCACCTGGATCATAACACTGTGCGACTGCTCGACATTAGTTAGAGCTTTGTACCATACCTATTAGTAATGAAGATCATCAATCTATGAAAAGATGATGAGTTTTGAACTCAATCGATGTGATCTAAAGGTTAGATCAGATTCAGGATATCAATGTGATCGATGTAGTTTTCTATTTTATATCAGATTTTATATGTAAATTTTTTATGCCATAGATTTCTAATGATAGTTTAGATCTAATTCAAGGTATGTTTAAGAGTTTAAAGTATTTAATCTTTTAATTTTTTACTATAAAATTTTAAAATACATACTTTGAACTACCCATTTTTTCTTCCAATGGTATTAGAGCCCGATTTCTTATGATATTACTTTTTTGCATATAACCTGATATTATATATATTTAGATCTATATTTAATTTAAATTAGATTTGATATATGATGTTTAGATCTAAAATTAATTATAGATCTTGTTGGTGCAGAATTCCTTCGATACCGGAGAAGCTGGAGTTGAGGGGATCGCGTCCACCGTCGGGACCTACAAAGAAAGTCTAAACTGAAGCTGGGGGTGCTCTGACAAGATCCTCCGACGCTCAAGTCAGTACTCTGCCTCAATAGAAATAGAGCACTCGAATGAGATTTTAGCAGAGTTTCAAGATAGAATTTAGAGTTTAGAGAAGAACATATCTGGGGGTCCCTTTTTATAGACAGAGAGTGTAACTGATTGACAGCGACATCTGTAACTACCTGGTAGTGGGCCGTTCGGGGCCATGCGGAGTTTGTTATGAAGAGTAGTGGCGTCAGGGGGCCGTTCAGGGCCACGTGGAGTTTGTCATGGAGAGTAGAGTGGTGTCCGTTGTCGCGACTTGCCAGAGAGTGATGGAGCCACGTGGAATCCATTATAGAGAGTGGAGTAGGGTAGTGGCCATTATCGTGACTTGCCAGAGAGTTCAGACCTGATGGTTGAAGCTCGGTTGGGATGTCTGATGGAGCGGAATTGCTCTCTGTCTCAGCAATCCAGGAGAAGCTCGGATATTTTCGAGGTTGCTGATGAGTCTACTGTTGTCGGAGGCCTTGGGCGTTGATGCTACAAGTGGGAGTCATCTGCTGTAGAAGCTCGGACAGAAACTTTCTGTTGGTGAAGTTCGGTAGGAGTTCGATTGCCAGAGAAGTCCATCTGGAATTTGCCTGACGTGGAAGCTCGTCTGAAGATTGTCCATCGGAGAGGTCCAGTTTCATGCAGAATCCGGCTGGGGGTTGTCTGACAGTGGAGTTTGGATGGCGTTGTGGAGGTTTGTCCGTTGGAGGAGTCTTAAGGACACTGTGGAAGGTCGAACATTGGAGGAGTCCGAGATTCAATTCTGCTGTAGAAATTCGGATGGAGTCTAACTCTTGTAGGAGTCTGAAAGGAATCGGCTTATTGTAGAAGCTCGGATGAAGATCAGTTATCGTGGAAGCTCGGATGGAGACTTCTTATTGTAGAAGTCCCACTGCTGGAGAAGCTCGGACATTGATGGAGTCCGAAAGATGTTCGGAGTAAAGTTACTTATGGCAGGAGGAAGTCTGGAAGAGATTCAGAGGGTAGCCAATCACTGTAGAAAGTTGACTGATAGTGAAGCTCGAAAATCGTTTGGAGTAGCCCAGTATATGAATGGAGGAGCTCACTATCGGAGAAGTCCGGATGGTATTATGGAAGCTCGGACGGTCGAGGGAGTTCAGAAAGATGCCACACAAGGTCGGAAGCCAAAAAAGCCCTGGAAGGGTCGGCCTTTTATAAACTTTGGCTGGGGGTATTTTATACCCAACACCAGTCTCCCTACTTTCGAGTTCGGGTTTCGAATGAAGAAAGTACAGAGAAATTTTCACAGTCGAAGTTGCCTCCCTCGATTTTTGTACTTGATTATTTTCAGATATTTTGGTGTTTGGCGCGCTGGTGCTGGAGCCTTTTCAAATCGAGGTGATCCGAAAAGATTTTTTTGAGATTTCTGTCGGAGCGTTGCTCTAGGTATGGTGCAGTAATGGTTCTATCAGTTGTCGGCCACTTTCAGCTGCCTGCCATGATGAGTGGGACACATGACGGTTGTAGCTCGGCCAGAGGAGATCCGCGATCATCATTCCGCCGGACCTCGTCACCTATTTAAACCCACCTCCCTCCTTCAGGGATTTCACTTTGCCTAAAAATTTCTTCGATCCCTCCTTCTTTCTGGGAGTTTCGTTCTTCCCTAGCATCCTTTTCGGCCTTAGGCATTCTTCGAGTCGTTCCCATCTCTGCATCACTGCATCCTTCGGACCAGCCTAGGTTAGTTCTAGAACTTCTCTTTTTATTTTTTTTTTCTCTTGCTGTTCTTCTTCCATTTTTCTTCCTTTATATTCCACCTATTTGGTTTTCCACGAACATCCCATTTTTTATTTTTCTTAATTTTTTTGAGATTTTTAGGATTTTCACTCGATTCGAAATGTCTTCCAGCACTTCCTCCTCTAGCAGTTCTAGGAGTTCGTCCGTTCCAGCCCCCCAAAATCTTAATTCTGTAGATGAACCTCATTCGATCTTTGTACCAGACACTATCCCCAGCTCTCTGACTCTGAAGGAACTCTCACTGATTAGGATTCAGTACGGAGTTCCTCCGGAGTATGAGCTGGAGCTTCCCGGGCCGACTGGCCGGGCTAGCGCTCCTCCCCCCGACTGCTTCTGTTTATACCAAGAAGCTTTCCGTGTCGGGCTTCGACTTTCGCTTCCACCTTTTGTTATTGCTTTCTTCTGCTTCTTAAACATTTCTTTAGTTTCTGTAGCGTCGAACTCCTTTAGATTTCTGATAGGATATCTTTTCCTCTGTAGTTTAGTTGAAGTTCGGCCGACTCTTTCTTTGTTTAAAAATTTTTATACCTTCAAGCATCATCCCTCGGCAAAGGACTGGTGGTACTTCTTCCCTTAGTTTGGTAGAAAAGGGTTGCTGAAGGGTGCCCCCTCTTCTATTCACAACTGGAAGGAGAGGTTCTTTTATGTCCGATGTCCATCCTTGGAGCTGAGGTTGCCCCCCTGGGGCTCCCTGAGGGATTCTGTCCACCGGGCTTCTAGCCTGGGATAGGATGACCTTGAGGCCTCCAATAGACTCGAGGCTTATCCAGCCCCTCTTCTCTCCAACCTCCTGAAGCAACAACTCTTGTTTAACATCGGCCTAAGCCCTCTCAACCCTATCGGTATATATTTATTTTATTTTATTTTATTTTTGCTTCCCCTTTCTTCTTGTTCCTTTGCTAAGTTGTGTCGATCCTCATTCACTGCAGATATGGATGCTGACGCAGCTCGAATGCTAGCCCAGGGTCTCAAGACCCACAAAAGGAAAGGCACAGCATCCTCGGAGGCGACGAAGAGGGCAAGGGCAGAAGAGACCATCTCAACCGTGCCTGCCCAAGCGGCCATTGCCGTCGACTCTCCCTCTGATGTCGAGCTCGTAGTCCCCCGGGCCTCTTTAAGGAGCCCCCCGATCGAGGTTCCTGCTCCAGAGGTCTAGTCCGAGGAGGCATCGGGGGCCGAACGGAGAAAGAGAAAGAAGACATTGGCCCATAAGAGCCACAGCAGCAGGGCTGTCATCGAGGAGGTCGATGGCTCCGAAGGAGATCCAGAGGAAAATCCCTTCAACAATAGGGATATAATAAAGAGATTGGTCGACGGGTGCATCCTGCCCGAGATCGTCCATGGGACCGTTCACGCCGATCCTGAGCAGCAGGTCTGGGACTCTTTGGGGTCCTTTCTCAAGATAGGTCAATTTACTCCTTTCTTCTTCTCGCCTCTTTGCTTAGCTTATTCTTCAATTTTTATATTGACTCCCTGGCCGCTCTTGTAGATTGGACACCAGCTCATCGCCAACATCGAGGCGATGAACAATGCTAGGAAGGAGGCCACCCAGGTGGAGGAAGGTCGTCTGGCCGAGGCCGTCCGCCTCAAGAAGAAGATCGCTGAAGTCACAAGTCTCCAAGAGGCACTGCAGAAGGAGGAGCAGACCTCGGCAGACTTGAGGGCCATCTGGGAGGAGAAAAGAAAGAAAGCAGAGGCCGAGGTCTCCGAGTTGAAGGTGCAGATCCCGACCTTGGTCTCGAAGGCAATGATCTGGGCAGTGGAGGAGTTCAAAACCTCCTCCGAGATGAGGGATCTGAAGGTTGAGTTCGGCCAGGCCGCCTTCATCAAGGGCTTTAAGCTCTGTCAAGAGAAGGTGGTTGGAAAGTTTCTCGAGCTGGACCTCGACTTCCTGGATGAGGCATCCGATGATGAAGTCGGGCCTTCTGAGACTGCTGATGGTCTTCCTCTAGCTGAGACTTCCTCGACTACCGCGGCTGTCGCGGTCGATCTTCTGGAGGTGCCGAGCTCCTCCACTTCTGTCCCAGAGGTCCGAAACCTCTAAATTTGTATTCTCTTCTTTTTTCTTTATAATTTTTCCTCATTCTTTTGTACTTAAGAACTATTTAATTAATGAAATCAGATTCTTCTTTATAGAGGGCTCCTCTTTTTTACTCTACATTCTTTTTCTTCTCTTTTATTTTCTGGCACTGATTTGTGTTGTGGCGCTCTTATCTTCCAACGATAGTGCCCCACCGAAGCTCTTCCTTACCATGAGGGATTTCTCTGAAGTCGATGGTCCGGGACCTCAGAAGGAAAGTTCGTCGCCTGACGAAGGAATCCAAGAAGCTGGATGACGAACTTCACCGACTGAGGAAGAGCCATTCGGAAGTCACTGCGGAGGCTGCTCACTTTTGGGACCTCCATAAAAAGGGCTTCATGGACTACACCCAGAGGAAGGCTAACTTCGTGAAGGAGCTTGAAGAACTTCGAAAATGTTCCAGCGATCGATCTTGGACTCAAGCTTCCAAGATCAGCTCCCTTGAGGTTGAGCTGACGGCTGCACGGGAGAAGATCGATCAGTTGGAAGGGAGCTCATCCTGGCTCACAACTCAGGCCGACCGCGATCGAGACTAGGACCTTCAGAAGTAGCTGCAGGATGCCGAGGCGAGCTACAACGCCTACCGAGTCGGCTGGTGCGAGCAAGTAGATGACTACCGAAGGAAGCTCAAGACGGCGACCAACGAGATCGTCCGCCTTCAGAGGCAGTTGTCTGAGAGAGTCTAGGCCATCTCTGCACAAGGCTCTGACGAGGTCTGCTCCTTGAGGGGGACCATGGAAGAACTGTCCGTGGCCCTTGGGCAGGAGAAGGCTGAACTGCAGCGGTAGAAGATTCAGTTGGCCTACGAGCAGCAGGTGGTCAAGGATACCGAGGCGGAGTCCGAAGTTCTGAGGAAGAGGCTTTGGGAGTCAGAGGGCGAGAGTCGGTGGTTCCATCAAATGTATCGGGAGATGCTGTTAAGAAAGAAAGAACTGAAAGAAGAAGTTGAAAACTTAAAGCAATCCTTGATGATGGCTGGAACCGAGAGTTCGAAGTCTGAAGAAGCCGAGCTTCCTTAGAGCTTTTTTACCTCTTATTCTATGTATTCTTTTCTTTTCTTGTCATTTTTCTTTTTTGGCCTTCAAAGGCTTCGTAATGTACACTTCACTAATGAAATGAAAAAAAAATTTCTGTTACCTTGTCCATTCTTGCATTAAGTTATCGTTTACCGAACTTCTTTTATCTTTTGTCTTATTTAATGTCGACGTCGTTTGAAGGTTCCTAGTCATCATCGTGTTGATTTGCCCCTTTTGTTCATGACCGAAGGTTTTTTCGAGGCCACTCGAGTTTGATGCTTCCTCCCGATGCTCGAGCTTGGGGGTCTGAACTTCTCGTTGCCTTGAGGAAGTCGATTTTCTCCTGCCAGTGTTGGGTTTCCTCTTGGAGACTGAGGGTTTCTGACAAGAGTCTCCTTCCTCGTTGAGATGAGGTTCCTTGTGTCTTTGATGTAGTTTATTTTTCCCTTATCACTGGCGTGGCTCGTCGCTTTCTCTTTTTCTCTTCCTTTTTTTTTTGTGTTTGAGTGAGAATTTTTTCTCTGCTCTTAACGGGGTCGTAGGGGTATAGAGGAGCCATTGAGGAGGCTTTCCTACTCTTTCGATCTTGAACGATCGGGTCTTCATTTGTGTCAGATCGAGGTTCTCTTCCTGTTCTCGACACAGTCAATTTCAGCTCATGTTAGGATGAGGTTCTCCTCCTGTTCCTAACAAGGCTATGGGGGCACGTAAGGGCTGTTACAAGGGCCTCTCCCCCCATCCGGTCTCTAAATAATCGGGCCTTCAACCTTGCTCATGTTAGGATGAGGTTCTCCTCCTGTTCCTAATATGGCTGTGGGGGCACATAAGGGCCGTTGCAAGGGCCTCTCCCCCCGTCCGGTCTTTAAATAACCGGGTCTTCGATTTTGCTCATGTTAGGATGAGATTCTACTCCTGTTTCTAACATGGCTGTGGGGGCACATAAGGACCGTTGCAAGGGCCTCTCTCCCCATCCGGTCTCTAAATAACCGGACCTTCGACTTTACTCATGTTAGGACGAGGTTCTCCTCCTGTTCCTAACATGGCTGTGGGGGCACATAAGAGCCGTTGCAAGGGCCTCTCCCCCCATTCGATCTCTAAATAATCGGGCCTTCGACTTTGCTCATGTTAGGATGAGGTTCTCCTCCTGTTCCTAACATGGCTGTGGGAGCACATAAGGCCGTTGCAAGGGCCTCTCCCCCCATCTGATCTCTAAATAATTGGACCTTCGACTTTGCTCATGTTAGGACGAGGTTCTCCTCCTGTTCCTAATATGACTGTGGTTCGATTGTCTGAAGGAGCTACTCCCTATCGTTACAAGCTCATGCCAAAAGAAAAGATATGCAAATATGAAAGAAATTTTTATTTAAGGCAAGGTTATTGATAATACATTCATAGATTTTTCGAATTTCATAGTCGCGGAAGGCCTGCTCCCCGTCGTGGTCCTCCAGAGATGGAGTTGATGATCTCGATTGGAGGCCGATCTTCAGGCTGCTCCTCCCTCCTTGGCAGCTCCGGTTATGGCAGGGTCCTCGATCGATCTTCCCTACCTTCAGGCCAGTGTCGAATGAATCTGTCGAGCCAACCTCATCTGATGAGCTCCTCGATCTCGTCTCGAAGTTGAATGCACTCCTCTGTGTCGTGATCGTGGTCACGATGATAGAGGCAAAACTTGTTAGGGTTGCGCTTCCCGAGGTGTGTGCGCATCCTTTCCGGCCTTGGTAGCTATTCCCTGACCTCCATCAGCACTTGAGCTTTTGGAGCATTGAGGGGGGCATAGCTGTGGAATCTTCCTGGGAGAGAGCTCTGTCGAACCCTGCGATCCGGGCTCCTCTACCTACAAGCTCGGGGAGGAGTGCGGACATGCTTGTATCTAGGGGAAGTTCGAAAACATGGCCGAGCTTCACCCGACCCTTTTTCAATTGCGAGCTTGCTGGAGTCGCCCGTCTGCCACTCCTTCACGGCCTCCTCGTCCTTCAGCTTGAAGGCTTCCTCTGCCTGGGCATATCCTTCGGCCCGAGCCAGCAGATTAGCGAAGTCCCTGGGATACTTCTTTTCCAGGGAGAATAGAAGATCGTTCTTTTGAAGACCGCTCTTCAGAGCGGTCATTGCAACCGATTGGTCCAAGTGTCAGACCTCCAATGCGGCGGCGTTAAAATGGTTGACGTAAGTTCGGATGGATTCTCCCTCCTTTTACTTGATGTTGATGAGGGACTTCGAACCTCTCTGGGGACGTCGGCTGCTGACAAAATGAGCAATGAACTGATGGCGCATCTGGTCAAAGGAGAAGATAGTACCCAACTTCAGTGTCGAGTATCAATTTCTTGCTGCTCCCTTCAAGGTAGACGGAAAAGCTCGGTACAGGATGGCGTCTGGCGTGTCATGGAGCAGCATCATTGTCCGGAAGGCCTCCAGGTGGTCGACCGGATCGAGGTCCCGTCATAGCTCTCGAATTGGGGGAGCTTGAAGTTCGGTGGGATTGGTTCCTGCATAATCATCTGAGGAAAAGGAGGGTCAGTGCAGATGTCCTCATCGTAAGCAGTGGGAGCACGGTGGAGCTCTTCGATTCGTCGGTTCATCTCTTGGAATCTTTGATCCAGGAGGTCCTCTCGACTGTGAGTCTCGAGGGTCTTCTGGTGGAATGGAGGTAAGGACTCTCTAGGGGTGGAATCATGATCGGACGAAGGGCTCTTCGCCTTCTGCTTCCCCTTTCTGGTGAAGACAGGGCGACTAGCCCAAGTGGCCCATCCGGTCGTCGGATTCTGAAACTTCGACGATACTCTTTCTAGCCGCACTGATGCCTGCAACTGCTGGTGCATAGCCTGCACTGCTTCGGTGAGGCCCTTGACCTGCTGAACCAGCAAGTCAAACTGCTCCATGCCAACTGCCGTTGCCAAAGGAGGAGGAGGCTGGGAAACTGGAGACGAGGCTGGAGCTTGTGGGGCTCGCTGAGATCTGACCACGGAGGTCGTGGATCGCCTGGTGGATGCCTTTCGGGGAGGCATCAGGTAGAGATCTGGCAGGAGAAGGAGAAGAAGATGTCGGAGAAGATGATCGGAGATAGTCCCGTTGAGCACTCCTTTAAGAACAAGGGTACTGCGAAGACACAGGCCCTTCCTCTAGCGCCAATTCTGTTGGTGCAAAATTTTATCGATGTCAGAGAAGCTGGAGTTGAGGGGATCGCGTCCGCCGTCGGGACCTACAAAGGAAGTCTAAACCGAACTGGGGGTGCTCCGGCAAGACCCTTCGATGCTCAAGTCAGTACTCTACCTCAACAGAAATGGAGCACTCGAATGGAATTTTAGCAGAGTTTTGAGATAGAGTTTAGAGCTTAGAGAAGAACGTATCTAGAGGTCCCTTTTTATAGACGGAGAGCATAACTGATTGACAGCGACATCTGTAACTGCCTGGTAGTGGGCCGTTCGGGAACACGCGGAGTTTGTTACAGAGAGTAGTGGTGTCAGGGGGCCGTTCAGGGCCACATGGAGTTTGTCATAGAGAGTGGAGTGGTGTCCGTTGTCACAACTTGTCAGAGAGTGATGGAGCCACGTGGAATCCATTATAGAGAGTGGAGTAGGGTAGTGGCTATTGTCGTGACTTGCTAGAGAGTTCGGGCCTGACGGTTGAAGCTCAGCTGGGATGTCTGATGGAGCGGAATGGCTCTCTGTCTCAGCAATCTAGGAGAAGCTCAGATATTTTTGAGGTTGTCGATGAGTCTACTATTGTCGGAGGCCTTGGGTGCTGATGCTGCAGGCGGGAGTCATCTGCTGTAGAAGTTCGAACGAGAACTTTCTGTTGGTGAAGTTTGGTAGGAGTTCCATTGCCAGAGAAGTCCGTCTGGGATTTGCCTGATGTGGAAGCTCGTCTGAAGATTGTCCATCGGAGAGGTCCAGTTTCATGTGAAATCTAACTGGGGGTCGTCCAACAGTGGAGTTCGGATGGCGTTGTGGAGATTTGTCCGCTGGAGGAGTCTCGAGGACATGTGGAAGGTTGAACGTTGGAGGAGTCTGGAATTCAATTCTGCTGTAGAAGTTCGGATGGAGTCCGGCTCTTGTAGGAGTCTGAAAGGAGTCTGCTTATTGTAGAAGCTCGAACGAAGACCAGTTATCGTGGAAGCTCGGATGGAGATTTCTTATTGTAGAAGTCCCACTGCTGGAGAAGCTCGAACATTGATGGAGTCTGAAAGATGTTCGGAGTAAAGTTGCTCGTGGCAGGAGGAAGTCTGGAAGAGATTCAGAGGGTAGCCAATCACTGTAGAAAGTCAGCTGATAGTGAAGCTCGGAAATCGTTTGGAGCAGCCCGGTATATGAATGGAGGAGCTCACTATCGGAGAAGTCCGGATGGTATTATGGAAGCTCAGACGGTCGAGGAAGTTCAGAAAGATGCCACACAAGGTCGGAAGCCGAAAAAGCCCTGGAAGGGTCAACCTTTTATAAACTTCAGCTGGGGGTATTTTATACCCAACAGATTTGATCGCACAAACTGATATAAGGTTGTCCTGCTGTAAGGTTTACTCCTTACATTGCAAAGGTTGTCCTAGTTTGTACTGATCTTTATAAAATTTGATTTTAATTATTTAGATTAGATCTAAATAATTAATTTAGAATTTGAGTAGTATAGTAATCTAATTGAATAAATTCTCATAGCCATCTGATCATAGGAAAAATCAGGATTTCACAATTCTATTTATTTATTCGATGGGATCTCCTATGGCATGTAGGGGTACTGCACGGTCTTTTTCATGATGATGAATAATAAAAAAAAATTAAAATTTTATTTTAGATCTAAAATAATATATATTAGATTTGAAATTAGAATTTTGATCATTAGATGATTGATTATAAAAGTATTTTATAAAATTGAAAATTATTTTCAAACACCGAACCCAAATCCATGTCAGTCCAAAACTTAATTGAGAATTAAGTGATCTAGATTTGAGGATCAAAGATCTAAGATATTAATTTCATAATTCATGGGTTAATGAGTTAGCTTGAGTCAAGTCCATTTTACTGGGTTAGACCTAGGGATAGAAATCATTGATAATGGATCATGTTAGTAATTGATCAAATTTAATTAAAAGTTAATTCTGATTGGGTCAATTTTTTCTCTTGATCAATTTCAATAGGAGTAGTTGGTCAAGTTCATATCTTTGATTACACCAATATGGACTTTGATCATAGCTCCATGATCGAACCCAAGTCTATAAGTTGATCAAATTGAAAATGACTAACCAGTTGGTGTCCAAGATAAGTGTGGCAACTTTGATCGGTGCTCATGAATTGGGAGTTACTTGCATAGATTGAATCTATGTCGAGTTAATGATATATTTCTCCCACCGATCTCACTTACCTGGCCAACATGGTGAATCATATTTTAATTAGATCACTTAATGATTGGGGTGGACCCATGCTAACTAAAAAATCAGTATGACTGATTTAGGTGCCCCTAGTTCAACTTGTTTTAAGTCCTCTTTATGACTTGATGAAGTTAGTGAGAGGGTTTATGACTGGTTGGCTGGATCAGCTTATGCCTAATCTTCTTTAATCTGACTTGGTGAAGTCAGTGGGAGGATTAAGATTAACTGATTAAGTCTTTTCTCATCTCTCAATTCAACTAATTAAATCTTCTTAAATTGTTAGGTTTCTAAAATAAAATAGTTATGGTGATAACTAGATCACAACCTCCCATTAAGTTGGATGATAATGAGTCTAATAGTTTAGATGATCATTGGAGGTGCCACACGTCTGGTGCTCATATAGCTATCGAAATTATCATCTATAATATGTTGATTTAGTTGTATCTTTCTGATGATGGTCAGTTGGCCGAGCCACACTCGAGCCTAATCACCCATTTGTTAGATGCACTAAATTCTGACATGTTAATAGTTGGACCTAATCAGAACTTTCAGTGGAGGCACCACATGCCTACTGAAGAGGCGTCTGGGGTAAAATTGAATGTTTGAAATTGTTTGATAAAATAATTGGTTAAGAACCTACTCATAGGTACGTAGGGGTTAGCCAAGCTACACTCAGACCCGTGTGCAACCCATGTGGATTCTAGTATCCACTAAAAAAATAGTGTAATTTCTCGAATTGGAGGTAGACGCTACAAACTTGAATAAAATAGTGAGAGAATCTTTAGACTAAAATTCATATCTTTAGGTTTAATCAATTCATATACTAATTAGGTTTTGATTTTCTTTTTATAGTTATGGCCACCACCTTGTCGCTCCAATCACTATTAGATAGTGATAAATTGATGAGATCAAATTTCGATAACTGGTATTGAAAGCTTAAAATAGTTTTGGAGCATGAATGGACATGTATGTATTGACAGATCCGACACCCAAGGAGTCAGCTCCGAATATGTGAAGCACGATCAGAGACACTTATCAGAAGTGGCTTAACGATTGAATAGTGGTTCATTGTATTATGCTGGTGGTAATGAATGATGAGTTTAATTGTTGTTTCGAGAATGCTCGGCCACAGGACATATTGTAAATATTGAATGAATTCTTTGGCACACCCGATGACGTTGAGAGGCACAAAACTAGTTGTGCTATCTTCAATGCTCGAATAAGGGAAGGAGCATCAGTCATCGATCATGTATTGTACATGATCGAGATGATTGAGTGCTTAAGCAAGCTCGACTTTTTTCTGCATGAGTAGCTGAAGAAAGATGCCATTTTAAATTCTCTGCCTAAGTCTTACCTCCCTTTTTTTACTCATTTTCGAATGATAAAGCCTGCAGTCAACTACTATGATTTGTTGAGATTGCTGCAGAACTTTGAGAAGGATCACCAGCTCCATAAAAAGTCGGTGAATGTTGTGAGAGGGTCTTCTTCTAGATGTCGACTTTTTAAGAAAGAGAAGAAGAACAAGAAAATGGTGCAAAGTACTAGAGCACCCAAGCCAAGTTAGACCAAGAAATCCAAGTCCGACCAGAGTCAGGCAGAATACTTCTACTACAAGAAGCAGGGGCACTGAAAGAGGAATTGTCCTCAGTACATTGCCTCCCTGGATCCGAGTAGGTTGAGAAAGAAGTAAATTGTTACAGGACAAGGTAATTATATAATAACACCTTATAATTTCTCAATTTGTGATTCTACTATCTGAGTATTAGATACCAGAAGCTCTTTTAATATTTGTAATTCGTTGCAGGGTCTATAGGTCAGTAGGAGATTTGAAGGAGGCGAAGATTCCTCAATATTGGAGATGGAAGATTAGTTCCAGTTCTAGCATTAGAGATTATTAAGCTTGTATTCAAGACGAATATAATTATTTTCAATGAATGTCACTTTTGTCCTTCTTTTTTATTGAACATTATTTTTGTAGGCCTCTTGGCCATGTACGGTTATGAAATTTTAATAAAAAGAAGTAATTTTAATATCATTATGAATGGTGTTAATGTGATTAATAGACAGCTGAATAATGATATTTACATATTGTCACAATCTGTTAGCGTAATGTACTCATTCAGCAAATACCCTAAAGTTAGCAATGTCTCTGATATCTACTTTTGGCACTATAGATTAGGTCATGTTAACAAGAACAGAATAAACAGGTTGACATAAGAAAAAATCCTCGAAGTCAGTGATTGTGAATCACTTTCAACCTGTGAGTCTTGTCTTCTTGAAAAAATGATCAAGTCACCTTTTACTGAAAAAGATAAGCGAGCCAGAGAAGTTCTAGGTCTGATTCATACTGATGTATGTGGACCAATGAATACCAGTGTTAGAGGTGGATATTATTATTTTATTATATTTACAGATGATCTATCAAGGTATGGGCATGTCTACTTAATGACACATAAATTAGAGTCATTTGAAATATTCAAATGATTCCATAATGAAGTAGAAAAATAAACTGAAAAGAGTATTAAAACTCTTTGATCCGATCGAGGAGGAGAATACCTCTCCAGTGAGTTTTTGACATACTTAGAAGAGAATGAAATTCTCTCATAATGGATCTCTCCTGGAACACCACAGCATAATGGTGTATCGAAAAGGAGGAATCGAATCGTGTTAGACATGGTTTGGTCTATGATGGGCTTTGCAAGTCTGTAAATCTCTTTTTGAAGATATGCACTCCAGTCGGCTTATTATATTTTAAATAAAATTTTAAGTAAGTCCATAAGTAAAACACCATATGAGATATAGACAGGATGTAAGCCAGTACTCTCTCACCTTAGGATTTGGAGATGTCTGGCTATAGGATTCAGGGAGAACATGCACAGCGAAAGTATAATGGATTTTAAAAATTTAAACTAAAAAATTTTAAATATTAAATCTATAAACCAGTACTTCCTTGATGATTAACAATCATATATAATATATTCATAACAAAATTCAAGCTATAGAAGAATACTTGCAATACTTATTCTAAAACTCCGACAGAACCTCAACAAGGCACCCAAGCATTCGCCCTCCAACGGTGATCCACACAGGACTATGATCAGAACACCAACTCCTTAGGATGATTTTTTTTTCAAAATTCTCACTCTAAATTTTTTTTTGGATAACAGAACCTCAAGACCTTCTTCCTCTTCTCCTAGCCTTCCTATCTCTACCTTTCTTGTGTCCTTGTCTTCCTTAAATTTCTTCCTAGGCCCTTGTCCAAAAATTAGACTTGTCCTTACTATTTTTGGACTTATCTTAACAAGGAAAGAAAGAGACTAATTGGACAATCGGGAGAGAGTGTAAGAAAGAAGAGATGGAATTAGAAATCTGAATGAATAAAACCCCTAGCGCAGCCCCTTTTAAATAGTTAGCATGGGATGCATTTAGAATTGGCTCGCACCCTCTCCATGCAACATCTCGCACCCATCCAGATTATCTCATGCCCCAAGTCAAATTCCAACGCCCATCTGAAAGCATTTGACACATAGCAAACATCGGGAAAGGAATCCGAGAAATGCTTCGTGCAGAAAGACTCTTCGAAATAATTTTTTCGATGTTTCTCCGATGAATCGCAAGGCTTTAGTGGGCATAATTTTTCTCCTCCACTCATCAGCGATTTTTGATCATCCAAGGGATCAAAATTGAGGCACTAATTCCATGATGGCATGGAGAAAATTCAGATATGAGAGAAAGCGTGAATCAATTTTAAGAGTCCTTAACAGATTGGACTCTAGGTGGCACCTGGATAGATTTGGCTAGGTTTTCAAACATTATCAAATTTTCATAAATAAACCATGAGATTTAGCCACACAAGGACTCCTTTGTGCCTAGAATTAAATCACAATTCTCCATGAATTATTTCAGCATGGAACTAAAAGATAAGATCAAGGAAGGGGTGTCCCATCTCATGGGATGCCAACTCATGTTTTGCACACAAAAACAATCCCACATGCAAGAAAAAATTTTTAGGGCATGGGAACCTAGTTATATGGCATCTAATCCCTGGTTCATCTAGCCATGGGTTGACCCAACACAAACACAAAATTGGATTTAATTTGGATTTAATTAGCCCAATCTAGAATCAATTTCAAACCCAATTCGAAACAAGGAGCTAGAATTTAAAATATGTGCTAGCATGTCTATTTTACAAATATGATTTAATCCAATTAGATTTCTAATCAATTTTTTTTGTATGTGATCCATTGGGTTTTACATTTAGTCAGCAGTAGGTCTGAGTGTAAGTCAATCTGATTTGATTAGAATTTAATCTAATCGATCTAGATCCAATCAATCTAACTCGATTTCAACAATTAGAATCTTTTCTAATTGACGATCAAATTAAACTCTTTAATTCGATCAAATCCTCAAGACAAGATTGATGTCTAGCAATGTATCATGTCTACCTGAAAGATATGAATTTTTGATGGAAACCAAAAATATCCTTCAGTAGAAAATTATCATGTAATTCGATCCTGCGATCACCCTACATCCCGAATATGACTCTGGATATGGAATGATGTCAAATCCAATATCATATTCATATTTCTTTTAATCTTTAATGATGATTCAATTAATAAAATATTAGAAACTATTTTTAATTTTTATCCTGCTTTGATCAAAGGCTTCATGAATCATCAATCAATCAGAGCAAGTAGGATGCGATCTCCTCTTACTAAGATTGATCGATTCTATGTTGACCTACTCACAACCTCCATATACATTCCACCATACCCAGATCATCCCGTACATGAATAAGTCATAAATGAGTATGAACCAAAATATTAATTCATGTATACAAGGTTCTATAGTAGTCTCAGGTCAAAAGATTACATGCATAACTCCCACTATAAGAAAATATCTGGATAAGTAGATTTTATAAGATATTTCTTAAGTCGAATCAATTTAGTGAACTCGTTCTCTAATGAGTACCCACATCCTTATATTAGTATCTCATATAAGTAGCTTATGAGATCAGCCATCCTCTCCATCAAGCATACATAGGAAGTGCTAGTCTATCCGGATCATTGATCTCTTACTCAATGTTTCTATGACTAAAAATATTCTAAATCAGAATTTTTAAGATTTTAGATCTTATAGGTATGATCTCATCATAACCCTAAAGCCATTGTCCTGATTTATGAAGTTCATCATAATCATTACAAAAGTAAGATGCAGCATATGATGAAAAATAAATATCTTATATTTATAAAATATCGATTATATGAGTTTGGAAGATTACAAGAAAAATCTATCAAAATATAAATTTTGATTAGCTTGTAGGGCATATTCCTTTCAATCTCTCACTTACAATAAAACCAATTATCCTTATATTTTATCTCCATACAATCGAGGTGGTGATCGAACTCCTGCTATGGTAGAGCCTTAGTGAACGGATTTGCTATGTTGCTCTTTATATCTACTCGTTCAATGACTACATTTTGTCTTTCAACTATTTCACGAACGAGATGGAAGCACCTTAGAATGTGCTTGGATCTATGATGAGACCTTAGTTCTTTTGCTTGAGCAACTACTAGTATTATCACAGTAAAGTGGTACTAAATTTTCAATCTCAGGAACGACACCTAACTAAGTGATGAACTTCTTCATCCAGACAACTTCCTTGATGGCTTCACTTGCAGCTATGTACTCTATCTCAGTGGTTGAGTCAGCTACAGTCTGCTGCTTAGAACTTTTTCAACTTACTACTCCACCATTTAGAGTAAAGACATATCCTGAAGTGGACTTGCTATTATTAGGGTCTGATTGAAAACTAGAGTCAGAATAGCCTTCTAGTTTTAGATCAGATTCTCTATATATCAGAAAAATATCTTTAGTTCTTCTCAAGTACTTAAGAATATTTTTCACTGCTTTTCGATGATCCTCTCCTGGATCAGCCTGAAATCTACTAACTATGCATAAGGCATAGGCTACATCAGACCTGGTATATAATATAGCATACATGATCGACCCTACTGCCGAAGCGTAGGGAATAGAACTCATTCTATTTCTCTCTTCTAGTATTTTAGAAGACATCCTTTTAGAGAGATGTATGCCTTGACTCATGGATAAGTAACCTCTTTTACTCCCATCCATGCTAAACTTTTTAGCACTAAATCTATGCACCTAGATTGGTATAAGCCTAACATCCTCTTAGATCTATCTCTGTAGATTTTTATACCTAGTATATAGGATGCTTCACCCAAATTCTTCATGAAAAACTTATTTGATAGCTATGTCTTGATCGATTGTAATATTGGGATATCATTTCCAATGAGAAGTATGTCATCCATATATGAAACTAAGAAGACAATGGCACTCCCACTAGTCTTCTTGTATACATACAGTTCATCCATATTTTTGATAAAGCCAGACTCTTTGACTATAATATCAAAGTGGATGTTCCAACTCCTCGAGGCTTGCTTTTATCCATAAATAGATTTCTTAAGCTTGTATACCTTATTTGCTCTCCTTTTTGAGACAAATCTTTCTAACTGAGACATATAAATCTCTTTCTTAAGATAACCATTAAGGAAGGCGGTCTTCACATCCATTTGCCAAATCTCATAATCATGGCATGCTATTATTGCAAGTATAATCTATATAGATTTGAGCATGGCAATAGATGAAAATATTTCATCACAATCAATACCCTATTTTTATCTGAAATCTTTAGCCACCAATTTGGTTTTATAGATTTCAATTTGGTCATCTGCTCCAATCTTTTTCTTATAGTCCCATTTGCATCCAATAGGGGTCACACCCTCTGGTGCATCAACCAAAGTTCATACTTGGTTGGAGTACATAGAGTCCATTTCCAATTTCATAGCCTCTAGCCATTTGTTTGAGTTTCTACTCATGACAGTTTTCATATAGGTCAAAGGTTCATCATTCTTAATGATGTGGACTTCATTATTTTCAACAATGAATCCATACCTTAAAGGGGCATTTCGCACTCTATCCAACCTTTGAAGAAGAGGTGTATTTTGTAGTTGTACCTCATCAATGGGTACTTCTATTTGAGGAGTATCTTGTACTTTTATTTGTAGGTCTTGAACTTCTCCAAGTTTAATTTTCTTCTCACTGCCTCTTTCTAGGATAAACTCATTTTCTATAAAAGTAGTATGTTTATTGACAAACACCATTTGTTCAGTAGGATGGTAAAAGAGATATCCTATACTTTTTTAAGATAACCTATAAATAAATATTTATTTGCCCTAGCACTCAGCTTATGTCCAAAATTTCTTTTAACATAAGCTGGACAGCCCTATATCTTAAGATACTTAAGATTAGGCTTCTTTCCTCTCCATATGCATAGATTTTGAAGGTACTCTGTTCAGGATATAAACAGTAGTTTCTAGGACATATCTTCAGAAAAAAATAGATAAGTCTGTAAGACACATCATGGACCGCACCATATCTAATAAAGTGTGATTCCTCCTTTCTGCTACACCATTTAGCTGTGAAGATAGGGAGGGATCCACTCTGAACAAATTTTATTTTCTTTAAAATGATCTAGAAATTTATTGGATAAGTATTCTCCTCCTCGATCGGATCAAAGAATTTTAATATTTTTTTCAGTTTATTTCTCGATCATACTTTGATACTCTTTAAATTTATCAAAGGCTTCAGATTTATGTTTCATAAGATATACATATCCAAACCTAGATAAATCATCAGTGAATGTAATAAAATAGGAGTATCCTCCTCTGACTTCTGTTGTCATAGGACCACATACATCAGTATGTACAAGTCTTAATAACTCACTTGTCCTTTCTTCATATCCACCAAATAGAGTCTTGGTCATTTTATCTATAAGACAATATTTACAAGTTCCTATTGATTCATAATCATAAGGATTAAAGAACTCTTCTTTGTATAACTTGTTAATTCTTGTTTCACTTATATGACAAGACGATAATACCAAAGTAAAGTATTATTTATTTCTTCTCTTTTTCACTTTTTATTTTTATCAATATAAAAAATATTATTATTAGATAGAATCAAAAAACTATTATTAACAATGTCATAACAGAGAATTTTATTAGAAAAAAAAATTGAGCAACTATTACTCTTTCTATTTATTTTAAAATCTTGTTGCAATAGCAACGGTACAGAAATAATATTTCTAATAATTTTAGGCATATAATAACAGTTTTTTAGCTTTAAGATCTTCTCAGAAGGTAATTTCAACATATATGTCCCCATAGCTTCTGCCTGGATGGACTCTCCTCTAGTGCTGTAGAGCTCGAAGTCATCCTTCCTCAAACGCTAATGTTCTGTAGTCCCTGTAATGACTTGTATATATGAGAACTGCAGGCAGTATCTAATATCCAAGAGTTTGAATTGGAAGAACTTAATGATAAGATTGTATGTATCTCATACATACCTTTTGGTGCATCGCTTGCACCAGCCTTTACAGTTGCAAGATGTGACTTGCAATTCCTTTTCCAATATCCTATCTTGCTACAATGAAAGCAGGTACTTTGTCCGGAGACTTTCTTCTCCTTCTTCTTCATCTTGCCACCCTTAGGGTTCAATGCTTTCTTTGAACCTTTAAAGTCTGATTTCTTCTTAAAGATTTTATCCACAAGAAGAAGTAGAGCCTTTTCCTTTTTATTGTGGCTCTCAGTTATTTTAAGCATGTTTAACAGCTCAGGCAAGGAGGTATTCAGTTTGTTCATGTGATAATTTATGACAAACTGAGTGAATAATTCGGGAGAGATTGTAGGTTCAAATTCTGACTTAATTCTCCATCCATCACAAAACCCAATTGACCTAATCTGGTGATCAGGTCAATGACCTTCAGGATATGGTCTTATATAGATGACCCTTCAGTTATTCTAGCATGGAATAACTACTTAGATATCTTATACCTAGCAGTCCTACTCTGTTCTCCATACAACTCTTTAAGATTAAGGAGTATGGATTGAGTATCCATGCTCTTATGCTTCCTCTATAATTCATTGCTCATAGAGGCCAATATAATGTACTTGATAGTTAAACTGTCATTCTTCCATATCCTGTATGTAGATATCTCCTCCTCAATGGCATCATCCCCAACCTCTTGTGGTTTAGGGATATCAAATATATAAGAAAGCTTCTCTTGAGTGAGTACAATCTTTAAATTCCTCAATCAGTCCATATAATTGAGACTGATCAACTTATTGGAATTTAAGATTTCTCGTAATGATAATGAAGATGTCATTTGTAGAATTTAATCTACAGTGAATAAAGAACATAACATAAGCAAATAACTCATGATGACTTACATAATTAAATAAGGTCTTTAGATTTAATTATGCCTACTACTATTTTATTGAACATTATAATCCTCTAATATATTGAATGAGATATACATTTATCTTAGTGGGATTGAGACCTTTATTCATCATAATGATCTTGTGTTAACACAACAAATCCTTATGAGTTCATAGAAAGAAAATTCTTTTCAATTACATCTCATGTAATTTTTAATATTATATCTTGACTTCTAAAATATTATTAGCCTTGTGGTAACACAATAAGCTATAATATTTTAGTTAAGTAAGATCCTTCATTTCAATACAGTCAAATTTAAATATTACTATCCTTGTGGTAATACAACAAAGCAGTATATCCAAATTTACCGTAAGCATCTTTTATGCATCAGGATTATATTATATCAATCCTTATGACAAACCTTGTGGTAACACAACAAGCTTGCCATAGTTCATGATGTAACCTTAACCTAGCATGAAGGAAGGCCCCTAATGGTGTTTTCAACATTAGAGTTTTTCAATATCAAGATCATTTAATCAAATTGGCTAGGTAAGTAGGTGGAGATCCTCCTGTTGCTTTTCTTAGATGCCAATAAATTGATCAAATTAGTCAACAGAACTAATTAAAGAACCACCTGTAGCACTTTTCTAGACACCAATTGAAAATGATCAAAAATTGGTTAACCCATTGTTGCTTATCACTACCACTTAATATAATTTTTATGAGGGCTTCTTTGGTCTCATGCACATTCTAAATATATAATGCTAATTTATACTAATATATATCAGCATTAAGCATTTTGTATGTGCCAGTGTAATATATAGACTTTTATCATCTTAGGATAACCTTGCAGCAAAACCCCGTTATGCTAGGACAACTTTATTTCAGAATGATGAAGTGATGGATCAAATATGCATCAATTCATATCATCATATGAAAATATAATTCATAGCATAATTAATTTTATAGCATGAATCATAATATACATCACATAAAGATTGTGTATATATGATTGAACCAAATAAGATCGGCTCTGATACTACTATAGGATTTTAGGGAGAACATGCACAAAGAAGTATAATAGATTTCAAAAATTTAAACTAAAAAATCTTAAATATTAAACTCATAAACCAGCACTTTCTTGATGATTAACAATCATATATAATATATTCATAACAAAATTTAAGCTATAGAAGAATATCTGCAATGCTTATTCCAAAACTCCGACAGAACCTCCATCAGGCGCCCAAGCATTCGCCCTCCAACGGTGATCCACATGGGGTTATGATCAGAACACCAACTCTTTAGGATGATTTCTCCTTCAAAATTTTTACTCTGAGAATTTTTTTGGGCAACAAAATCTCAAGACCTTCTTTCTCTTCTCCTAGCCTTCTTGTCTCTACCTTTCTTGTTTCCTTGTCTTCCTTAAATCTCTTCCTAGGCCCTTATCCTAAAGTCAGACTTGTCCTTACTATTTTTGGACTTATCCTAACAAGAGAAGAAAGAGATTAATTGGATAATAGGGAGAGAGTGTAAGAAAGAAGAGATGAAATTAGAAATTTGAATGAATAAAACCCCTGACGTAGCCCCCTTTAAATAGTTAGCGACGGGATGCATTCAGAATTGACTTGCACCCTCTCCATGTGACATCTTGCACCCATCCAGATTATCTCACACCACAAGTCAAATTTTTATGCCCATCTAGAAGCATTTGACACATCGCAAACATTGAAAAAGGAATCCAAGAGATGCTTCGCACAGAAAGACTCTTCGGAATAATTTTCTCGATGTTTCTTTGATGCATCGTGAGGCTTCACTGGGTGCAATTTTTCTCCACCACTCATTAGAATTTTTGACCATCCAAGGGATCAAAATTGAGGCACTAATCCCATGATGGCGTGGAGAAAATTCAGATATAAGAGGAGGCGTGAATCAATTTTAAGAGTCCTTAACATATTGGACTCTAGGTGGCACCATGATAGATTTGGCTAGGTTTCCAAATATTATCAAATTTTCATAAATAAACTATGAAGTGATTTAGCCACAGAAGGACACCTTTGCATCTAGAATTAAATCATGATTCTCTGTGAATTATTTTAGCATGGAACTAAAAGATAAGATCAAGGAAGGGGCATCCCATCTCATGGGATGCCAACTCATATTTTGCGCACAAAAACAATTCAATGCGTAAGAAAAATTTTTGACACATGGGAACCTGGTTATATGGCACCTAATCCCTAGTTTATGAAGGAAAAACTATCTTTTTCCTATGTAGGATCTTTCAGATTTTATCAAATCTGGAGTAGAATAAATTAAAAATTTTTTATCCTATGCTATTTTAGATCTAATATCTATTAGATTTAATTTTATTATCTGATATTTAAAATTTAAAATTAAATCTAAAAGTATGAGAAATATAGACATACCTCAAGGGTAATCTAATTATCCTGTAGATGATCGCAGCACTGCCTGAGGTTCTGATGTAGCCACGCAAGCACCTAGCCTCTATCAGTATCCACTTAGGTAGGATTTGGAACGTCTTCTCCTCATGATTCTATGCTCCAAAAATTAGATCAATATCTGATTTGAAAGTACTTCAGAACTCCTTCTGAAGTTGGAGCAACAGCCTGTCAAAGATGTCCTACAGCCTTCTGTTTCAGGCATCACCATGCCTTGTACCTTTGCCAGATGAATGTCCAACTTCTTGGACGTGAAGAGGGGAGAAAGGAGAGCAGGGAGGATGTGGAGAAGAGGGAATGGGGTGGCAGCTAATGGGTTTTTTGCATAAAATAAGTTCTATCTCGATACCCTAGGTGCAGCAGGGTTTATATAGATCCTGTATGCTGCGCAGTGCCACATCATTCGACCAATCAAAAAATTCCAATAAATTTTGAAAAAATTATAATTGGTGGAGTGATATCATCTGATCACATCAGATAAGAATCCCCATGCTCTCTCCTATGTTGGTGCCAACATTGGATAAGCACAAATAAGGTGGCGCCAAAGAGTCCAAGTTTATCAGGACTCTTTGGTTTTTATCCATTTGGGGCACCACTTAAATCCAATTGAGCTCACACCATAATCTGATTATGGCATCTAATTTGAAGTGGTTTGGACATGTAGACACTCCACAAAAATTCTCCAATGAATCCTCTTCAGTTTAAAACCCATATGTCAACTTTTGACAGATATCCTAAAATGAAATTGACAGGTGCTAGAAATTAGCAGGTGTTGTCTTAAATTCATCTCATGAATTAAGACAAGCCTTTTCTGAGCTAGACAAGCTTCAATTAGACTGAGAAAAATCTTTTCAAGGTTCTCAGGATGAGCCAGATCACATTTGGCTCAATAGAGATAGAAAAGATTACACGAGGAGAAAGTTAGGCTCAATCGAGTGCTAGCACGATTTCCTTGAACCTAATTGGATCTTATCCAAATCAATTGGGGTAGCCCAATTGATGACATCCAGATCCTAACCCTTGTTTATGTGACCCAGTTAGGTTCAATTCTGTATGGTAATGAGACATGTCGTGATCTCATCATCGACATCATCGAAACTCCTTTCGATGGACCAGAACTCTTCTGATTCAGACAATTAGAATGATCGATCATCAAAATCATTCTAATTGCTCCCAAAATCCACCAGTGACACCTAGCAGTATATGGTGGTAACCCATCAGAACTGAAAATGAACCTCTTGGTGTAGCTACCTGTGTGATTGAGTTTCTCTATCATGAGTCTCGACTGAATTAGGGCTAAGATGAACTCGTTAAACCCAACATCAGACATATGAATCAATCGATCGATTCGAGTCCGATGTGAAACCCCAATGGAAAACTTTTTTTCATTATTTCACTTTGCCATGGCCATGGGCTTAAAGACTCGATCTTTCGATCATCATAGGACTACTCCTCTCATCTACCGAGGTTGATAGATCCCATCTTGGTGCGATTTGGTTCCTACAATGGATATGCTACAGCCAACATACACCTCAGGGTTCTGAATGGCTAGGAGATCGAGTTATGTATAGTCAAACTATAACACACTCAAGGTGAACCATCGATGCACCTCAGGTCAAAGAACTAGACACACAACTGCAGCATCGAGCTAGTCATTGACGAGAAGGTAGACTTCCTTATGACTGCTCGAGGTGGTCACGCTCAGTACTCTCATTCTCAATGAATACCTGTACTCTCACTTCGGTGTCTCCACACCGTAGACTTAAGACTCATCTACTCTAAGGAAGTGATCGTACACCAACCTTCCGGATCGATCACCATCCTCGTGATGATCCTATGGTCAGGAGCAGTTTATGAGTTAGTTACGTAAATTCATGCCTTAAATTTGCAACTCTTAAAAATATAAATTTACATTCCCATTAACTCAAAGGATGTATCATAGACACAATGTACACAATGTGATAGAAGAATAACCCTTTTATTCATTTATAGTCAAAATTATAAATTTGCCCTTAGATCTGTACAGAAATGTGTCAGCCGATCTGGCATCTAGGGCACACATCTAACAAACTCTCACTTAACCTAATGCCAATTGGCTAGCCAGCGACCGATCTTGGACTCAGGCTTTCAAGATTAGCTCCCTTGAAGTCGAGCTGGTGGCTGCACGGGAGAAGATCGGCCAGTTGGAAGGGAGCTCGTCCTGGCTCACAATCCAAGCCGACCATGATCGAGACTGGTCGAAAAAGTTCTCTGACCTTCAAAAGTAGCTGCAGGATGCTAAGGCGAACTACAATGCCTATCGAGTTGGCTGGAGCGGGCAAGTAGAGGACTACCGAAGGAAGCTCCAGACGGCGACCGACGAAGTTGCCCACCTTTGGAGGCAGTTGTCTGAGAGAGTCCAGCTTGCCTCTGCACAAGGCTCCAACGAGCTCCGCTCCTTGAGGGGGACCATGGCAGAGCTGTCTGTGGCCCTTGGGTGGGGGGAGGCCGAACTGCAGCGGCTGAAGATTCAGCTGGTCCACAAGCAGCAGGCGGTCAAAGATGTCGAGACGGAGTCCGAGGTCCTGAGAAAGAAGCTTCGAGAGGCGGAGGGTGAGAGCCGGTGGTTCCACCAGATGTACCGGGATATGCTGCTGAGAAAGATGGAACTAGAGAAAGAAGTCAAAAACTTAAAGCAATCCCTAATAAGGACCGAAACCAAGAGCTCGAAGTCGGAAGAAGCTGGGCTTCCTTAGAGCTCCCCCTTTTCTTTTTTTTTTTTATCTTTCACCCTTCCATGTATTCTTTTTCTTTTCTTGTCATTTCTCTTTTCGGCCTTCAAGGCTTTGTAATATATACTTCACTAATGAAATGAAAAAGAAATTTTTCATTACCTTGTCTAGTCTGGTTTTGAGTTATCATTTATCAAACTTCTTTTATCTTTTGTCTTGTCCGACGCCATCGTTGTTTGAATGTTTCCGATCGCCGCCGTATTGATTTGCCTTTTTTGTTCATGACTGTAGGTCTTTTCGAGGCCATTTGAGTTTGACGCTTCCTTCTGGTGCTCGAGCTTGGGGACCCAAACTTCTCGTTACTTTGAGGAAGTCGATTTCTCCTCGGCCTATGTTGAGTTTCCTCTTAGTGACTGAGAATTTTTTGATAGGAGTATCCTTACTTGTTGAGATGAGGTCCCTTGGATCTTTGATGTAGTTTATTTTTCGCTTATCGCTGGTGCAGCTTGTCGTTTTCTCTTTTCATCTCTCCCTTTTTTTTTGTGTTCGAGTGAGGGTTTTTTCTCTGCTCTTAATGAGGTCGTGAAAGCATAGAGGAGCCATTGAGGAGGCTTTCCTCCTCGTCCGATCTTGATCGACTAGGTCTTTGTTTGTGTCAGGACAAGGTTCTCCTCTTTTTTTGATAGCCAATTTCAGCTTGTGTTAGGATGAGGTTCTCCTTCTATTCCTAACAGGATTGTGGGGGCATGTAAGGGCCGTTGCAAGGGCCTCTCCCCCCATTCGATCTTTAAGTAACCGGGCCTTCAACTTTCTCGTGTTAAGACGAGGTTCTCCTCCTATTCCTAACAAGACTGTGGGGGCACATAAGGGCCGTTGCGAGGGCCTCTCCCCCCATCCAATCTTTAAGTAATCGGACCTTCGACTTTGCTCATGTTAGGATGAGGTTCTCCTCCTGTTCCTAACAAGGCTGTGGGGGCACATAAGGGCTGTTGCGAGGATCTCTCCCCCCATCCGATCTTTAAGTAACTGGGCCTTCGACTTTGCTCATGTTAGGACGAGGTTCTCCTCCTGTTCCTAACAAGCTGTGGGGACACATAAGGGCTGTTGCGAGGGCCTCTCTCCCCATCCGATCTTTAAGTAACCGAGCTTTTGACTTTGCTCATGTTAGGATGAGGTTCTCCTCCTGTTCCTAACAGGACTATGGGGGCACATAAGGGCCATTGTGAGGGCCTTTGCCCCCATCCGATCTTTAAGTAATCAGGCCTTCGACTTTGTTCACATTAGGACGAGGTTCTCCTCCTATTCCTAACATGCTTAATTTCGACTAAATGAGGAAGGTACTTTCTGTCGTTATAAGCTCATGCTAAAAGGATAAATATGCAAATATAAAATTTTTATTTAAGGCAAAGCTACTGGCAATAGATTCGCAGATTTTTCAATTCCTATAGCCGTGGAAGGTCTGCTCCCCGTCGGGGTCTTCTTGAGATGGAGTTGATAATCCCAATCAGAGGCCGATCTTCAGGCTGCTCCTCCCTCCTTGACGGCTCCGACTGCGGTAGGGCCCTAGGCCGGTCTTCTCTACCTTCAGGTCGGCATCGAATGAATCTGTCGAGCCGACCTCGTCTGATGAGCTCCTCGATCTCATCTCGGAGCTGGATATACTCCTCCATGTCGTGACCGTGGTCATGATGATAGAGGCAGAACTTGTTAGGATTGCACTTCCTGGGGTGTGTGCGCATCTTTTTCGGCCTTGGCAGCTGCTCCCTGACCTCCATCAGCACTTGAGTTTTCGATGTGTTGAGAGGGGCGTAGCTGTGGAATCTTTCCGGGGGAGAGCCCCGCTGAACTCTGTGGTCTGGGCTCCTCTGCCTACGAGCCCGAGGGGAGTTTGAGAACATGGCCGAGCTTCATTCGGCCCTTTTTCAACTGCGGGCTTGCTGGAGTCCCCCGTCGGTCGCTCTTTCGTGGCCTCCTCGTCCTTCATCTTGAAGGCTTCTTCTGCTTGGGCATATCCTTCGGCCCGAGCCAGCAAATCAACAAAGTCCCTGGGATATTTTTTTTTCAGCGAAAACAAAAGATCGTTCTTTTGAAGACCGCCCTTCAGGGCGGTCATCGTGACTGATTGGTCCAAGTTTCGGACCTCCAATGCGGTGATGTTAAAATGGTTGATGTAAGCTCGAATGGATTCTCCTTCCTTCTGCTTGATGTTGATAAGGGACTCCAAACCTCTCCGGGGATGCCGGCTGCTAACAAAATGAGCCGCAAACTGGTGGCTCATCTGATCAAAGGAGAAGATAGTACCCAACTTCAGCATCGAGTACTAGTTCCTTGCTGCTCCCTTCAAGGTAGATGGGAAAGCTCTGAAGGGATCAGATCTAGGGTTTCAGGGTTAGATCTTGAAAAAGAGGGTTAGATCTTGAAACTTTTTCAAGATCATACAGCGGAAGACTAAAATAAATCAAAATTTATTTTTTAAGATCAGAAAATCTCTAGATCTAAGATCCTATTACATGATTATTACATGGCATTAAATCAAAAATTAAAATATATAAATATAGCATGAACTACATGTTGATCATATCAACATGTTTCTATACTACATCTAATGTATGTATTAAACAATAGATCAGATCTATTACCTTGCAAGTTAGACGTTCTAACCTTGCTGATCTGGGCTTGAGGATGATGTTGCAAGCCGCACACATGTCCGACCTCTAGGAGTCGTCCACACGAGCCCACGAATCTCGATCAGAAGTCCTGCTTCAGGAAATCAGCATAGTATGCTAGTACTGCGCTGATCTTTCTTTGATGGTTGATCAGGTGCCTCCTTCTTCTTGATTTGGACTCTTCCAAAGATGAAAAGTAGAAGGAGGAGTTTCAGATCTGAGACACTCTTAGGAAACTCAAGATGGAGGGAGGAAAGATGTGAAAACAAAAACCCAAGAAGAAGACCCTCTTCTTCTTCACGTTTTTCTCTCTAGACACCCAAACTTACATCTTTTATATCTCCATGACCCAAAGGTATTTCTCTCTGATTTTTGGACGGCACAAAGGTCTCTCAAATCTCTAATTTTTCTAAAATTTCATGAAGAAACTCATCTTATACAGAGAGATATGATAGAGTCCTTATCTAGGTCAAACACCTAGTCAAGGCTTATCCAAACATGGCAAGTTAAGGGACGCCCAACTCTTGAGCACCTCCTTCATATTTTCATGCATGGATTACCAGAAAAGGGTGCACAATGTATACCCTAAAAGCCACAAAAATTCCAAAAAAAATTGGATAAATTCGGTGCAAAATTGAAAGAGTTTTGGATTTCTAAAACTCTATCTCATAGAATTCGAAATCCAAACTTATTCTTTTTAGATTTGATCCAAACCACCTTCCATGTAAGAAAGAAGAGAGGAGACCTTTTGTGAACGTGGGAGAAATCTGGGAGAGGGCTTTTGTCACACAAAATAAGTGGAGATTAGCGTTGAATAAGAGAGAGGGCGTGGAGAAGGATTATGTGGCGCAAGGTGGAATCCTAGTCTTACTAGGATTCTGTCTTATGACTTGTTTTAATTTGGTTTCCCAAACCAAATCAAATCAAAATTAGATCAACTCAATTAAAATAGGTCTTAACCCAATTAAGAATCTAATTTAATCAGATTAAATTAAATTTAAATCTAATTTAATTTTCTAATCAAATTAGAAATTAGATTGACCCAAGTCCTAGTTGAACTAGGACTAGTTTTTTCTTGCACTTGGCTTATCCAATAAACCAATTGGACTTGATCCAATCAAGCCCAAAATAAATCTAATTAAATATATTTAATTAGACTTAATCTCAGCCCATTGGCTTAATCAAATTAAGCCAATTAGCAATCGAATTGCTAATCGATCCTCCTGCAACACTTGCACTGGGTTAAATGTCAATCGTATTGATCATTTAACCCTAGAAGATTCTTAATCGTTGATCAACCATCTGATCGGATCATGAACTCTAATGTGTGTGACCTCATAGGTCCGAACCTAAGTCGGTAGCATAGAAATAAATTTCTATACCAATCGAAGTGACCATCTAGCAATGGTACCCGACGATCGGATAGGTCGAATGTGTAGAACAACATCCTTAGAACCCATGCGGATATAGTTTTCATATAATTCATCTCCTTGACCAAAATGATCATAGGACACCCCAGAGTTTAACTGTCAACTCTGATCAGGTTGTCCACATTGTATTTCAAAATATCAAATCCATCTGATAGATTACCCTGGCCAAGGTTTTGCTAAATTGAAATACAGCGACTCATTCTTCTCCAACTCTTGGAGTGGTCAATCCATCTCGATCACACTCTGACTTCGCAAGTACTTGACTGTGCCCAGAAGCCTTCCGTCTCTGAATTAGAAATTTAGTTAGTCCAGTACCAAAGCACAGTGAGTTGCTTGCAAGTCACTGAGGCGATCTCAAGTCTAAGGGACACTTATACCTATATCCCATCAGAGATATTCTCGACAGTAGAATACTCTGGAGTTGGTCACGTTCAATGATGATGTACTCTTACATCTCACCTGTATGCCATACAGTGTCTCCACACTCTTTGGTTAAGAGGACAACCAACCCATATGGGCTACAGCGACCTATGCTCGATAGAAGCTGTCGTCCTTATTAACAGCCTATCATTTGGTCGTGAACAGTTTTAAGGACTAATCGATAAATCATCTCTTTATCGAACCTAAATAGTCCTAAGAATTTCATCATAACAATGGAGTTTATTAGAAGATGAAAGCTTATGATGAAGATGCCAAATATATTTTATTTATTAACAAATCAATTACAATACTTGGTTGCTCAACCGTCAACAGCTTGACGATTGACTTTTTGGGACACATTTTCCAACAACTCCCACTTGTCTTAAAGCCACTCGGCACAGTATCTAATACCCATCTTCGACTTGTGGTTGTCGAACTCCTTTATTGCCAGGGCTTTAGTGAAGGGGTCGGCTAGGTTCTCCTTTCCGTCGATCTTCTGAAGGTCGACATCACCTCGATCCATGATCTCTCGGATCAGGTGGAAGCGGCGCAAGATGTGCTTCGTCCGCTAATGTGCTTTCGGTTCCTTCACCTGAGCTATGGCACCAGTGCTGTCGCAGTAGAGCAGGACTGGACCATCGAGGGAGGGTGCTACTCTGAGCTCGTTGATGAATTTTCTCAGCCACACAGCTTCCTTCACGGCATCTGATGCTGCGATATACTCTGCTTCACAAACAGAGTCTGCCACAGTATGCTGCTTGGAACTCTTCCAGCAGATGGCTCCACCATTCAGAGTAAAGATATAACCCGACACGCTCCTGCTGTCATCATGGTCAGATTGGAAGCTGGAGTCTGTGAACCCCACAAGTTTCAGATCTGACTCGTCATAAACCAACCATTGGTCCTTAGTATTTCTCAAATACTTAAGGATGGCTTTAACCACTTTCCAGTGATTTTCTCCAGGATCAGATTGGTATCTACTCACTACTCCTAGTGAGTATGCCACATCTGATCTTGTACATGTCATGGCGTACATGATAGATCCCACGACTGAAGCATATGGGACTCTACTCATACGCTCTCTCTCTTCAGGAGTTGTCGGACAATCCTTCTTAGAGAGAGAAATTTCATGGCCTATCGGTAGATAGCCCTTCTTGGAATTCTCCATGCTGAACCTCTTCAGCACAGTATCTATGTACATGGACTGGGATAACCCAAGCATCCTTTTAGATCTATCCCTATAGATCTTCATCCCTAGGATGTAGGATGCTTCACCCAAGTCTTTCATGGAGAACTATGATGACAACCAAACTTTTATTCCCTGTAGTGCGGGGATGTCATTCCCGATTAAGAGAATGTCATCCACGTACAAGATAAGGAATACCACAACTGGACCATTTGCCCATTTATAGATGCAGGGCTCTTCTCCATTCTTAATGAAGCCATACGTTTTGATCACCTTATCAAAACGCATGTTCCAACTCCGAGAAGCTTGCTTCAGTCCATAAATAGATCTCTGAAGCTTGCACACCTTGGACTCATCTGTGGATGTAAACCCTTCAGGTTGTATCATATACACCTCTTCAGTCAGCTCTCCATTCAGGAAAGCTGTCTTTACATCCATCTGCCAGATCTCATAATCCTGATGGGCAGCTATTGCAAGCATTATCCGAATAGATTTGAGCATTGCCACAGGAGAAAACGTCTCGTCATAGTCAATACCATAACGTTGATGATACCCCTTGACAACCAGACGGGCTTTATAGGTCTCCACCTTTCCGTCTGCGCCCCTCTTCCTTTTGAAGACCCATTTACACCCAATGGGTTTAACCCCTTCAGGTGGGTCAACCAATGTCCATACATCGTTGACCTTCATGGACTCCATTTCGGATTTCATGGCTTCAAGCCATTTCTCAGAATCAGGTCTCTGCATAGCATCCATATAGGTGATCGGATCCTCATTATTCTCATCAAGTTCGATGGGATCATCGTCCTGGACCAAGAAACCGTAGTATCTGTCCGGCTGACGTGGTACTCTACCGGATCGCCTTAATGGTACAGGTATATTGGGCTCCGGATCTGATCTAATCATATCCGACTCAGGTTCAGCTATTGGTGTCGGTCCTTCTACCTGTTGAACTTCATCAAGTTCAACCTTAGAGGCAACGGTTCCTTCACCAAGGAACTCCTTTTCTAAAAAGATTGCCTTAAGGCTGACGAACACCTTTTGTTCATCAGCATGATAGAAAAAATATCCTTTTGTCTCTTTGGGGTACCCTATGAATGAGCATTTGTCAGACCTAGGTCCAAGTTTGTCTGTGACTAATCGTTTGACATAGGCGGGCACCCCCAGACCCTAAGGTGTGAAAGTACTGGCTTACGTCCTGTCCATATCTCATATGGAGTCTTAATTACAGACTTACTTGGAATCTTATTTAACAGATAACAGGCCGATTCGAGTGCATATCCCCAGAAGGATATCAGCAAGCTAGCAAAAACCCATCATGGATTGGACCATGTCTAACAAAGTCCGATTCCTCCTTTCAAAACACCATTATGCTGTGGTGTTCCTGGAGGAGTCCATTGGAGAGAATCTCATTCTCTCCTAGATATGTGAGAAACTCACTAGAAAGGTATTCTCCTCCTCGATCAGATCGAAGAGTTTTAATACTCTTCCCAGTTTATTTTTCTACTTCACTTCAGAATCGTTTGAACATTTCAAATGAATCCGACTTATGTTTCATCAGATAGACATATCCATATCGGGATAGGTCATCCATGAAAGTTATGAAGTAGAAATATCCACCTTTAGCACTAGTGCTCATGGGCCCACATACATCAGTATGTACTAGGCTCAAGAGCTCAGTAGCTCTCTCACCTTTTCCAGTAAAAGGTGACTTGGTCATTTTACCAAGAAGACAGGACTCACAGGTTGGAAGTGATTCACAATCACTAACTTCGAGGATTTCCTCTTAAGTCAACCTGTTTATTCTGTTCTTGTTTATATGACCTAGCCTACAGTGCCATAAGTAGATATCTGACACACTATCTAATCTAGGGTGCTTGCCAGTAGAATAGACTCTTATCAGGCTTGACCTTTTTGGTTTGGCTCTGCACTGATGTCCTAGCCTGAACTTGCACCTTCTTTACTTTCTTCTTCTTGTTCTTCTTCCCTTTCTCAAAAGGTCGAGAACCAGAAGACGAACCTCCCACTAAATTCACTGACTCCTTGTGAAGTTGGTGATCCTTCTCAAAGTTCTGAAGCAACCCCAGTAACCCGTGGTAGTTCTCTTCAGGCTTTGTCATTCTATAATGAGTGAGGAATGGGAGATAAGACTTGGGCAGCGAGTTCAGTATTACATCTTTCCCAAGCTGCTCATGCAAGAAAAAGTCGAGCTTGCTCAATCATTCCATCAGCTCGATCATGTACAATACATGATCAGTGACAGAGGCACCATCCCGCATTTTGGCGTTGAAGATGGCACAACTAGTCTTGTGCCTCTCCACGTCATCGGGTGTGCCAAAGGCATCCTCCAACACTTGAAGCTTGTCCTTTGGCTAAACCATCTCAAATCTGCGACTGAACTCATCGCTCATGATAGCCAGCATGATACAGCGCACCGTGATCCGATCACTGAGCCACTTCTGGTAAGTATCTCTGATTGTTCCACGTGCATTGACAGCTGGCTCCTCAGGTGCAGGATCTATTATCATATATAGGATCCGTTCATGCTCCAGGACTATCTTCAACTTTCGGTACCAGCTACTGAAGTTGGGTCCCACCAACTTATCATTGTCCAATAATGATCGGAGCGATAGGAAAGTGGTCATATTTGCACAAAGGAGAACCATAACCTAATTAGTAATTGATTCATTAAACCTAAAGATTTAGACTTTAATCAAAAGGTTTCTCCCACTATTTTATTCGAATTGGTAGCCTCTACCTCCAACTCGAGGAATTACCCTAATTTCTTAGCGGGTACTAGAATCCACTTAGACTGCACACAAGCCCAACTTTGGTTGGTCAACCCATGTACATCTAAGGGTAGGTTCATAACCAATTGTTTCTCTAAATAATTTCTAGTAATTTTAATTTTGCCCCAGAAACCTAATCAGTAGGCTTTGGCCTCCACTGTAAGGATCCGGTTAGGTCCAACCATTAACATGATCATACTTGGTGTATCTAACCAACGAATGATTAAGCCCAACTTTGGTTGGCTCACCTAACCACCATTAGAGAGACACTTCCAAGTCATCATATGATGAGTGATAATTCCATTAGTCAACAAGCACCAGGCCTTTGGGTCTGCAATGATTATTGAGTTAATGGACTCATTATCAAACACCTTAATGGGAGGCTATGACTCAGTTATCTTCATAACTTTGTCATTTTAAGGACCTAATAATTTTAGAGGATTTAAAAAATTTAGAGGATGAAGTCAGATGAACCAGCTTATCATGATCCTCCCACTGGCTTCACCAAGTCAGCTTAAGGGAGACCAGGGCTGGTCTAGGAGCACCTAAATCAGTCACACTGATTTACCTAGCTGACATGGGTCAGCTCGAATAGTCAAGTGATCCGATCAAAACATAATTTCACCAAGAGGCCAGGTAAGTTCGATCAGTGGGAGGGTCTGCCAAAGCTTGCCTTAGACACCATCAGAAATGGCCAGGTAAGCGGGCTCCCAATTAAAAACCACCGGTCTGGTTTACCTTAGACACCAACTGGTTTAATTAGTTTTGATTAGATCAACCTAACAGTTCGTGCTAGACCGCTTAGCCAAGAATCAAGTCCATTTGGTTCTCGTTAAAGACATGGACTTGACCAACTACAACTATTGTAATTGATCTAGAGAATCCTTGACCTAATCTAAGACAACAATTGATTAGATTTAGTCAATTCTCTAATTAAGTCCATCTTTAATCTAACCATAGGTCTAACCCAATTAATGGACCTAATTCCCACTAACCCATTAACCCAATGTGTTATGATTTGTGTCTTAGGTTCTTCAATTCACAATCCTAGAACCTAATCAAACAACTTCTTAATTCTTAATTAAGTTTTGGGCTGAGGGTTGGGTTCGGCTTTTCAAAAAAATAATTTTTATATTTGTAAAATAATTTTACAATATGATTCCACCAACCATATTGCATGTTTGATTCATAATCAAGATGCAAGTGAAATAAACATGAAACTACTTTAGATCTAATCTAAACAGGTTCATGTAATTGAAATAATTTCAACTTTAAACAATTTCTTTGCACAAAAATTATTAACAAAGAGATTTTATTTCAGATTTAAACACCTTTTAAATCTAATAAATCATAAATTTAATCTAGATCATATCTAATAAATTTATGATTAAAGATAGATCTACACAAACTAGGACAACCTTTGCACTGTAAGGGGTAAACCTTACAGCAGGACAACCTTGCAGTTTGTGATTGATCTAAAATTTTAATTTCAGATTTAATAATCAGATTATAAATAAGATCTAATCTAAAAATAATCTAAACATGTATAAATAATCATGTAATAAAGAACCTAGGCTCTGATACCAATTGAAGGGACCAGATCTAGGGTTTCAGGGTTAGATCTTGAAAAAGAGGGTTAGATCTTAAAACTTTTTCAAGATCATACAGCGGAAGACTAAAATAAATCAAAATTTATTTTCTAAGATCAAAAATCCCTAGATCTAAGATCCTATTACATGATTATTACATGGTATTAAATCAAAAATTAAAATATATAAATATAGCATGAACTACATGTTGATCATATCAACATGTTTCTATACTACATCTAATGTATGTATTAAACAATAGATCAGATCTATTACCTTGCAAGTTAGACATTCTAACCTTGCTGATCTGGGCTTGAGGATGATGTTGCAAGCCGCACACATGTCTGGCCTCTAGGAGTCATCCACACGAGCTCACGAATCTCGATCAGAAGTCCTGCTTCAGGAAATCAGCACAGTATGCTAGTACTGCGCTGATCCTTCTTTGATGGTTGATCAGGTGCCTCCTTCTTCTTGATTTGGACTCTTCCAAAGATGAAAAGTAGAAGGAGGAGTTTCAGATCTGAGACACTCTCAGAAAACTCAAGATGGAGGGAGGAAAGATGTGAAAACAAAAATCCAAGAAGAAGACCCTCTTCTTCTTCACGTTTTTCTCTCTAGACACCCAACTTGCGTCTTTTATATCTCCATGACCCAAAGGTATTTCTTTATGATTTTTGGAAGACAAAGGTCTCTCAAATCTCTAATTTCTTATAAAATTTCATGAAGAAACTCATCTTATACAGAGAGATATGGTAGAGTCCTTGTCTAGGTCAAACACCTAGTCAAGGCTTATCCAAACATGGCAAGTTAAGGGACGCCCAACTCTTGAGCACCTCCTTCATATTTTCGTGCATGGATTACCAGAAAAGGGTGCACAATATATACCCTAAAAGCCACAAAAATTCCAAAAAAAATTGGATAAATTCGGTGCAAAATTGAAAGAGTTTTGGATTTCTAAAACTCTATCTCATAGAATTCGAAATCCAAACTTATTCCTTTTAGATTTGATCCAAACCACCTTCCATGTAAGAAAAAAGAGAGGAAACCTTTTGTGAACGTGGGAGAAATCTGGGATAGAGCTTTTGTCGCACAAAATAAGTGGAGATTGGCGTTGAATAAGAGAGAGGGCGTGGAGAAGGATTATGTGGCGCAAGGTGGAATCCTAGTCTTACTAGGATTCTGTCTTATGACTTGTTTTAATTTGGTTTCCCAAATCAAATCAAATCAAAATTAGATCAACCCAATTAAAATAGGTCTTAACCCAATTAAGAACTTAATTTAATCAGATTAAATTAGATTTAAATCTGATTTAATTTTCTAATCAAATTAGAAATTAGATTGACCCAAGTCCTAGTTGAACTAGGACTAGTTTTTCCTTGCACTTGGCTTATCCAATAAACCAATTGGACTTGATCCAATCAAACACAAAATAAATCTAATTAAATCATATTTAATTAGACTTAATCTCATCCCATTGGCTTAATCAAATTAAGTCAATTAGCAATCGAATTGCTAATCGATCCTCCTGCAACACTTGCACTGGGTTAAATGTCAATCGTATTGATCATTTAACCCTAGAATGATTCTTAATCGTTGATCAACCATCTGATCGGATCATGAACTCTAATGTGTGTGACCTCATAGGTCCGAACCTAAGCAGGTAGCATAGAAATAAATTTCTATACCAATCGAAGTGACCATCTAGCAATGGTACCCGACGACCGGATAGGTCGAATGTGTAGAACAACATCCTTAGAACCCATGCGGATATAGTTTTCATATAATTCATCTCCTTGACCAAAATGATCATAGGACACCCCAGAGTTTAACTGTCAACTCTGATCAGGTTGTCCACCTTATATTTCAAAATATCAAATCCATCTGATGGATTACCCTGGCCAAGGTTTTGCTAAATTGAAATACAGCGACTCATTCTTCTCCAACTCTTGGAGTGGTCAATCCCATCTCGATCACACTCTGACTTCGCAAGTACTTGACTGTGCCCAGAAGCCTTCCGTTCCTGAATTAGAAATTCAGTTAGTCCAGTACCAAAGCACAGTGAGTTGCTTGCAAGTCACTGAGGCGATCTCAGGTCTAAGGGACACTTATACCTATATCCCATCAGAGATATTCTCGACAGTAGAATACTCTGGAGTTGGTCACGTTCAATGATGATGTACCCTTACATCTCACCTGTATGCCATACTAGTGTCTCCACACTCTTTGGTTAAGAGGACAACCAACCCATATGGCCTACAGCGACCTATGCTCGATAGAAGCTGTCATCCTTATTAATAGCCTATCATTTGGTCGTGAACAATTTTAAGGACTAATCGATAAATCCTCTCTTTATCGAACCTAAATAGTCCTAAGGACTTCATCATAACAATGGAGTTCATTAGAAGATGAAAGCTTATGATGAAGATGCCAAATATATTTTATTTATTAACAAATCAATTACAATACTTGGTTGCTCAACCGTCAACAGCTTGACGATTGGCTTTTTGAGACACATTTCCCAACAAGCTCGACATAGGATGGCGTCTGGCGTGTCATGGAGCAGCATCATTGTCCGAAAGGCCTCCAGGTGGTCAACCGAATCCGAGGTCCCGTCGTAGCTTTCGAATTGGGGGAGCTTGAAGTTTGGTGGGATCGGTTCCTGCATAATCATTTGAGAGAAAGGAGGGTCAGTACAGATATCCTCACCATAAGCAGGGGGAGCGTGGTGGAGCTCTTCGATCCATTGGTTCATCTCTTGGAGCCTTCGATCCAGGAGGTCCTCTCGACTATGAGTCTTGAGGATCTTCTGACAGAGAAGAGGTAGGGATCCTCCAGGAGTGGAATCATGATCAGACTGAGGGCTCTCCACCCTCAGATTCTTCTTTTCGGAGAAGACAGGATGACTGGCCCAAGTGGCCTGCCCTACTATTGGATCTTGGAACTCCGATGATGCTCTTTCCAACCACACTGATGCCTGCGGCTGTTGCTGCTACTGCATGGCCTGCACTACTTCGGTGAAGCCTCTGACTTGCTGAACCACCAGGTCAAACTGCTCCATGCCGATCACCATTGTCGGAGGAGGAGGAGGAGCCTGAGAAACTGGAGGCGAGGTTGGAGTCTGAGGTCTAACTGCGGAGGCCATGGATCGCCTGGTGGATGCCTTTCGAGGAGGCATCAGGTGGAGATCTAGTAGGAGAAGGAGAAGAGGATGTCGGAGAAGATGATCGGAGACAGTCCCGTTGAGCATTCCTTTAAGAACAAGGGTATTGCAAAGATACAGCCCCTTCCTCTAGCGCCAATTCTGTTGGTGCAGAATTCCACCGAAGTCGGAGTTGCTGGAGTTGAGATGACCGCGGCCATCGTCGGGACCTGCAAGAAAAGTCTAAATCAGAGTTGGGGGTGCTCTGGTAAGATCCTTCGACGCTCAAGTCAGTACTCTGCTTCAACAGAAATGAAGTGCTCAAGTAAAAATTTTAGTAGAGTTTTGAAATAGAGTTTAGAGCTTAGAGAAGAACGTATCTGGGGGTTCCTTTTTATAGACGGAGAGCATAACTGATTGACAGCGACGTCTGTAACCACCTGGTAGTGGGCCGTTCAGAGCCGTACGGAGTTTGTTACAGAGAGTAGTGGTGTCAGGGATCGTTCAGGGCCACATGGAGTTTGTTACAGAGAGTGGAGTGGTGTCCGTTGTCGCGACTTACCAGAGAGTGGAGTGGTGTTCGTTGTCGTGACTTGCCAGAGAGTGGTGGAGTCACGTAGAATCTATTGCAGAGAGTGGAGTAGGGTAGTGGCCATTGTCGTGACTTGCTAGAGAGTTCAGATCTGTCGGTTGGAGCTCGACTGGGATGTCTGTTGGAGCGAAACGACTCTCTATCCCATCAATCTAGGAGAAGCTCGAGTGTTTTTGAGGTTGCTGATGAGTCTACTATTATCGGAGGCCTCGGGCATTGATGCTACAGGCGGGAGTCATCTACTGTAGAAGCTCGAATGGAGACTTTCTGTTGGTGAAGTCCGGTAGGAGTCCGATTGCTAGAGAAGTCTGTCTAGAATTTGCCTGATGTGAAAGCTCATCTGAAGATTATCCGTCGAAGTAGTCCAATTTCATGAAGAATCTGGTAGAGAGTCAGCCGGCGGTGGACTTCGAATGGCATTGGGGAGGTTCGTCCGTCGGAGGAGTCTGGGGATCCTGTGGGAGTCTGGATGGTGTTGTGGAAGTCTGATTGATGCCATTGAAGGCTAATGGCTGGGGAGGTTCGACAGACACCAGAGGCGATCGGCCGTTGTAGAAATCCAGCTGCTGGAGCCCATCCATTATAGAAGCTCGTCTGATATCCATCCGCTATGAAAGTTCGGACGGAGTCTGGTTCTTGTAGAAGGCTGAAAGGAGACCGCTTATTATAGAAGTTCGGTCAAAGATCGATTGTCATGGGAGCTCGGAGTAGCGACCTGACCGGTGGATCCTATCCTGTCGTAGAAGCTCATCTGGGATCCGTCCACTGCAGGAGATCGGCTGAAGTCTGCCTGTAATAGAAGTTCGGAAGAAATTTGTTTACAGTAGAGGCTCGGATGGAATTCGCTTATAGTAGAGATCTGGAGTAGACCGTTTGCAGTAGAAGTTTGGAGTAGAGATCCGACTGGCGGAGCCCTTCCGTTGTCGACATTCGTCTGGGATCCCTCCACAGTGGGAGTTCGGCTGGAATTCAGTTCTCGTAGGAGCTCGGATGGAATCTAGAAGGTGGTCGACCGCCGTAGAAACTTGGATGGAGTCTGGTTACTGTAGAAATCTCATTGTCAGAGAAGCTCGGATGCTGACGAAGTCCAGACAAAGTTCGAAGTAGAGTCGTCCGTGGCCAGAAGAAGTTTGGAAGAGATTCGAAGGATAATCGATCATCGTGGAAAATCGATTGATAGCGGAGTTCGGAGGGCGTTTGGAGTAGTCCGGTAGATGGATGAGGAAGCTCATCGTCGGAGAAGTTTGGATGGTATTATAGAAGCTCGAACGGTCGAGGGAGTTCAGAAAGATGCCACACAAGGTCAGAAGCAGGAAAAGCCCTGGAAGGGTCGGTCTTCTACAAACTTCGATCGGGGGGTATTTTATACCCAACACAAACTAACAAGCTTGGACCTAGGTCCGATAGGTATAATTTTATAGGATACTCTAAGAAAATGAGGGGATATTACTTTTACCTTCCTGCTAAACAAAAAGTATTTGTTAGCAGTAAATCATATTTTTTGAAAAAAGAGTTCCTTAGTGAAGGAATAAATGCTTCTAAAGTCAAGCTTGACGAAGTTCAACAGATAAAAGAACTGACACCAGTGACTGAATCTAAACCGAATTTGATAAGATCAAACCCGGAGCCCAATATACAAACATCCTTAAGGTGATCCAATAGAGTACCACATCAGTAGGATAGATATCTAGGTTTCTTGGTCCGAGACAGGGATCCTATTGAGCTCGATGAGAACAATAAGAATCCAGTCACCTATATGGATGTGATGCAGAGGTCTGACTCTGAAAAATAACTTGAAGCTATGAAATCCGAAATAGAGTCCATTAAGATCAACAATGTGTGGACATTGGTTGATCCACCTGAAGGGATAAAATCTATAGAATGTAAGTGGATCTTCAAAAGGAAAGGGGTGCAGACGGAAAGGTTGAGACTTATAAAGCCTGTCTGATTGCCAAGGGGTATCGTCAGCATTATGGTGTTGAGTATGACAAGACGTTCTCTTCTGTGGTAATGCTCAAGTCTATTCAGATCATGCTTGCGATAGCAGCATACCTGAACTATGAAATCTGACAAATGGATGTGAAGACAGCTTTTCTAAATGGAGAGCTGAACGAAGAGGTGTATATAATGTAACCTAAAGAGTTTACATCCACAAACGAGTCCAAGATGTGCAAGCTTCAAAGATCCATTTATGAATTGAAGCAAGCATCTCGGAGTTGGAACATATATTTTGATAAGGTGATCAGAACGTATAGCTTCATTAAGAACGGAGAGGAATCCTGTATATATAAGTGGACTAATAATTCAGTAATTATATTTCTTATTTTGTATGTAGATGATATTATCTTAATTAGAAATGATGTCCCTGCATTATAGGGAATAAAAGTGTGGCTGTCATCATAATTTTTTATGAAGGATTTGGAAGAAGTAGCCTACATCCTAGGGATGAAGATCTATAGGGATAGATCTAAGAGGCTGCTTGGACTCTCTCAATCAACGTACATAGATATCATGCTGAAATAGTTTAGCATAGAGAATTTCAAGAAAAATTATCTTCCGATAGGCCATGAAATTTCTCTCTCGAAGAAGGATTGTCCGACAACCCCTCAAGAGAGAGAGTGTATGAGTAGAATTTCATATATCTTGACAGTGGATTCTATAATGTACGCCATGACAAGTATGAGATCGAATGTGGCATACTCACTGGGAGTAGTGAGTAGATACCAATCAGATCTGGATAAGAACCATTGGAAGGGTGCAAAAATCATCTTTAGGTATTTGAAAAATATTAAGGATCAGTGACTCGTTTATGGAGAATCTAACTTGAAACTCATGGGATACACTGATTCTAGTTTTTAATCAGATCATGACGACAGCAAAAGCATGTTGGGATACATCTTTATCCTAAATGATGGGGCTATCTGCTAGAAGTTTCAAGCAGCACACTGTAGCCGATTAAGTATGCGAGGTAGAATATATCGCAACATCCGATGCTGCAAAAGAAGCTGTGTGGCTGAGGAAGTTCATCACTGAGCTAGGAGTGACACCCTCAATTGATGGCCCAGTTTTGCTTTACTGCGATAGTATTGGAGCCATAGCTCAGGCAAAGGAACCGAAGGCATATCAGCGGATGAAGCATATTCTGTGTCGCTATCACCAAGTCTGAGAGATCATGGATCGAGATGACTTCTGAAGATCGATGAAAAGAAGAACCTGGCCGATCCATTCACTAAAGTCCTTATGGTAAAGGAGTTTGAAGATCACAAAAAGAAGATGGATATATGATATTGTATCGATTGGCTTTAGTATAAGTGGGAGTAGTTGGAAAATATGTCCCAAAGCCAATCGTCAGTCTATTGATGGTTGTGCTAATTGATGTAATTGTATATAAATTAATTAATAAAATATTTATTTAATAATTTTTTATTATAAGCTTGTACATCTTCTATATCGAACTTCTGTGTTATGATGAAAATTCTTAGGACTATTTTAAATCGATAAATGAGGATTTATCGTTTAGTACTTAAATAAGTTCATGACCAAATGATATGCTATTATTAGGATGATAGACATATCAAGTATAGGTCATTGTATGCCATATAGATTGGTTGTCCTCTTAACTAAGGAGCATGGAGATACTGGTATGGCATGCAGATGAAATATAGGAGTATATTTCACTAAACGTGACCAACTCTAGAGTACTCTACTGTCAAGAGTCACTCCGAAGGAATGTAGGTATAAGTGTCCCTTCGATCTGAGATCACTACGGTGACTTGCAAGCAACTCACTGTGCTTTGGTGCCAAACTATTTAAATTTTTAATTCAGAATCGAAAGATTTTTGGGCACAGTCACGTACTTGTGAAGTCGGTGCGTGAGTCAAGATAGAATTGACCACTACAAAGGATTGAAGAAAATGCTTTATGCTTCAATTTAGTAAGACTTTAGCCAAGGCAATCCTTGTGAGGAGTCATAGGATTTATTAGGTTGAGACACATAATGAATGTACTATTAAGAGTTGACAGTTTAAACTCTAAGTTATCCTAGTATCAAGGATCAAAAGGATGAATTATACGGTAACTATATCCAAGTAGATTCTTGAGTGTTGCTTTGTATATATTTGGCCTATCCAGACGTCAGGTACCATTGCTAGATAGTTGCTCCGATTGGTACAGAAATTTATTTCTGTACTATCAGCTTAGGATCGAACCCATGAGGTCACACACATTAGAAGTTTTTCTCCGATCAGATGGCTAATCTGAAGAGTTCCACTGGACTGGGACTCTTATGAAGAGTCCCATTGGACAGAGACTCTGTACTGGACTGAAACTCTATCATTAATAGAATATTAAGTAGTGATTGGATCACTAATTAATTTAATTTGATTGAACATTAAAGTCTAGACTTCAATCAGGTCAGGTCTGATTGAATTGGATTCAATCAGGTCAGGTCTGATTAGGTTATGAGATGACCTAATCAGCAAAGAAAAAATAATCTTCATTTGATTGGATCTATGGCTCAATTAATTTACTGATTTGATCAAATTTAATTGAAGTTATTGGAGCCTAATTAGATTAGATTCATCATATTTTATTTGAGTCTAATTGGATTGAGTTTGAAAGAAATCCAATTAGTTAAATCCTAGAGTCCCAAATGAATGGGACTCTCTCCCTTATGCCATCCAGAAAGACTCACCCTTTTTCTCATCGCATAAAATTAGTTTGTGCATGAGAAAATCTAAAGCTAAACCCCTTTTTGTTATCCTCTTTGGTGTGGATTAGGTTTGTTTTAAATTGAATTCAAAAAATTTGAATTTAAACTCAAAAACCTATCTTTATCATCCCACTCGCTGGCGCCTTATGAAGGAGCCTGTTTTGTGCGACAAAAAGGAGGAGGTCCCATATATTTTCCTTGCCCAAAATTCTCTAGTAGGTTTCTCTTTAAGTCAAATAAAAGTAAGAAAAAGTTGAAATTAAATTGAAATTCAAAATAGTTTGAATTGCAACAAACTCCAGTCCTCATCCTATCTTATCCCATGTGTGCGACAACCATAAAAAGCCTTCTTTTTTGTGCGCCAAAACATCTAAGGTTTTCACCGTGAGATTGCTGAGGGAAGAGGGGCTGAATACCTTTCTTTGGGCATGAGGTTTGGGTGGGCTTCTACTTTCTTTGGCATGAACAAAGAAGATCGATCTTTCTCTAAGGTGAGAGACCTAGAACTGTTCTAGGATTTCTGGATGAGAAAAAGTCAAAGAGAAGAGAGTCTTTATCTACCTTTCCTCCACCATCCAGCATCCTCCTCTAATCCATCTTTGATATCGGAAAGGTCCGAGGTGATTGAAGAAGGAGATCAAATCAGATCCACCATCAAAAGCCGACTGTGCAAGTTAGCACTCCTGCAGATGGCTGATCGGTCTAAAGACTTCGTGTAAACCATCCATAGAGGCCGGACGTTTGTGCAGCTACGAGCGATCAGAAAGAACTTCCTGATTTACGTTCTCATCATAGAGTTCGACTATCCATGCTCAAGTATTGGGTTTGGAATCCTGATAGTAGTGGATTAGATCTATTACTAAATGCTGATTTTTTGTTCACATACTTGTTGTTTTAAATTCATATTTTTATGCATATAAATTCATGTCATAGATCCGTTTGTAGAAGTTTTAAGATCAAATCTTATGTATATATTTGTAGATTAAACAGTTTAATTTAATATTTTTCACTGTAAAATTTTGAAAATGCATGCATGAAACCCCTACGCATCCAATATTTTTTATCATAGATCATGATGTGGTAGTTTAAGATTAGATCTTATACATTTGATTAGGATTAAATTATTTATTATTTTATTTTTACTGCATAAAAAAATTTTAAAATTGCATGCATCGCACTACTGTATATTTTCTTCAATAAAAAAATAGCAAAGGAGAGAAAAAACTCTCTTCTCTAGAGTTTTGATTTAATAATCATGAAAATAAACAAAACTGATTACAACGATGGTCTAAAGGAACGTATTTATAGGGTAAAGGTCCTAACTAAATATCAAAAGAAATTTAATTAAGAAAAAAATTAAGATAAGAATTGAAAATCTCAATGCAATTGGGATTCTTTTGGACTCCCGTTGACCTCTCAAACAATTGAATTAGGCTTCGAAATTCGGAGTGACGATAAAGTGGCCAACTTTATAGAGCACAAAAGAGTTTTCCGAAATATGGTCATAATAGCGATTTTGATATCGGATGATAAAGTTATGACCGTTCTAACTCCGCAATGTCAAAATTGACATGATCAAATATAGTCAGCTTGATTTTCGATCTTTTCAAATCCGATCTATTGAATTAAGATACTGATCAGTTAAGACATCCATGTCAGTCCCATGATGCTTATTGCCACGGCTGATTAATCTAACTTTTAAAGCCTCTCGATGGGATCTAAAGGATGTGCGAGCTCATACACACACACACACACACAGGGTCCATTTTCGTATTCCCTGTCAAGTGGTCCAGAGAACTCTCATATATATATATAGGGTCCATTTTCGTATTCCCTGTCAAGTGGTCCAGAGAACTCACAGCGTCTGTAAGGGTTGGGCTGCATTGGCCGTACAGCATGGGTTTTTAACTTCTTGTTTCGTCTTATCTTCCAGCTATGTAGCTCTCTATTGTAAAAAAAAAAAAAAAATGCTATCGATCACCAATGGGAGTAGAGGGCTGGATTTTGTGTTTTGAATTCGGCGGTTCGATTATCGGGGTCGGTTAGCTGTGGCGCGAAAATTACCGTCCTTATCTACTTGCACATTAAACCACTAAGAAAATAAAGGAAAAGAGAAAACTCTTCTGTCGCCAGGACACCCTTCCAGCACCCTCTCTCGGCCTTTTCGTGGTTTGCCTTTTCCTCCAGCCAATGCTTATATTTTTATTTTTAGTTCATGTCCTTTAGTCAACATTCTCTATTTGCACCATCGCCAATGAGTTCCCTTGCAACTTTCTCAGTTTTGATCTCTTCTTCAATATATATATATATATATATATATATATATATATTTCTTCATCCGAGTAACCTCAGTGTATATTATGAATGGACAAGGATAAGCAGCTAGTGATTAACATTGGTCTCCCGGTAACACTGCCAACCTATATAGAGTTGCAACCAAAAAAAAAAAATGCTAGTCTGGTGGAATCCAACTACTGATGTCGTAAGAGGTAACGTCTAGCTTGGCCTCACATTAATCACGAGGGTCAATTTTTCAATGCCGATACGGCCGGTGTAGGCATAGTTACACGTGACTTATGGGCTGGTCAAGCACTTAGTCCTCCATGTCATTGGTCATTGCAAAATTTGCATGCTTTTTCTTTTTTTCCGCGAGTTGAAATATTTTATTTTGATCTGGGGTATGGTTTTTCGGCATTGCTGCCGGTTTTTTCTTTTTGATTTTTATTTCTCAAAATATGAAAAGTAAGACGGGAGACAGGTTTGGTTTTCTTTTTTTATTTTTTTATAAAAAATTACATTCTAAAATTTTCAAAAAATGGAAGCTATTATAAGTATCTTTCACTTTCAAATTAGAAATGTGCATGACTACCGTCTCTGTCTTTGAGGCTGCCACCGCCACCACTCGCTCAACTAGCTATTATATTTGCTAGTCGTCACCGGCCAGTCGTCATGGCCACCACCCTCACAACTCATGTGATTCCAAGTCAATTTTGGGTTTAGGTTTTCAAAAATAGTGACTAATTTGGATTTGGTGAAAATCAGAAGTGATGCTCCAAGAAATCAAAATTTTCTAATTAATTATCTTCGATGAAAACATAAGGCAGGTATTTTAATACGAAAAATGAGAACAATAGTAAATGAATTAAGCAAAGGATTTGGGTGAAGTTGGGGGCTTGTACATGCTAAGCATTGTTAACCAATTTGGTGCATTCAACCTACAGGGTGAAGCAGAAGGTTTGCACGTGTCGAGCATGATTTATACAAAATGTCTTACTAATAAATCTTACCACATAGGTCTAAAAATTAGTTGATCCAGTGCGGCTCCTATTCATCAAGAATTTTGTAGATCAAGCCAGTTATTATTTGATTATAATACAACAATTTCATTCAAAAAGACTAGCCAAAAATATTATTTGAGCTCCTTTAGTCCTACATAAATATCCAAAATTTTTTTGATGAGTAATCAATATGGGACTAAATATATGCTCACATAGATTTAATCACAAACACTACAATTAACTTGTGATCAATCCAAATGAACTCATACTATAGTATCTCCTAGTCTATATAAATCATAAGTTAGATCCGTTCTGATATCATTTGTAACAACGGAAGATCTCACTCAAAAGAACTAGCCGGAAGATATTACTTAGATTCCATAATCCTATATAAGTATTCAAAATCTTTTCAATAAATAATTAATATGGATCTAAACATACATCTGCATAGATCTTTATATAGACAATACTTGCACATCAAAAGAAAGTTAGAAAGTGGGCACTTTGCTTCATTTTAGAGGTTGTTTCTTGCTTCGAACTCCTAAGAGGATATTTCAAGATTTGAAGCAAGAGTAAATAGGCTACCGTTGGGTGTAGAGCAAGTCCAAAAAAAATAACCAACTTGCTTTCTACTCATTTAATTTTGAAATAAATTATTTTATCATGAAAGGTAGAAATACTGTAGATTAAAAAAAATATTTATTTTTTGAAATATCTATTTTATTTTTAGATTAAATAGTTATATATATATATATATATATATAGAGAGAGAGAGAGAGAGAGATGCAAATGAGCTAGGGAAAAACAAACTCAAGTACAGTAGTTTAATAGTAATACTATGAATAAATGAGAGTGTGAAGTTACTGACTCCACACACAATTCAGGATGTTGAAGTGGGAAAGTATTCAAAGTTTAATATAGAGTTATCCGTATTTCTAATACGCTCTATATCATGTTTCAAATTTAAAATATAACATAACTATGCTATCAAGAGATACAATTCTCGATAATATAAAATTATATTTATTTTTTTAATTATAATAATAAATATATCATAAATAAAAAAAATAAAAAATTCAATTCAAATTTTTAATTAAACTAAAACTGATTCAGATCATCTAAATCCAAAAGCAAATATCAATCCAAGTCTCAATATTCATAATAACAATAAATCTATGATCATAAAATAAATTAAACTTCCACTATAAAATTTTCAAGCTTGCTTCGTAGATCACCAAGCTTGAATTTTCTTTACCGATCCTAACCTTATTTCTCTATATAAAAAAAATTAAAAAGAATATGAGCTACACTAGCCCAGTAAGCAGAACCTGCGCTTCATTACTGGATCAAGCATAAATTTTTTATGATAATATAATATTTAAAAAATAACAGATAATATAAAATAAAATATTTCATAAAATATATAATAAAATAAGTAATAAACCAATCATGCATGTATAAATCATGAACCTTTCATAAACATATTTCGTAAATCATTCTTGTCATGTGTCTATGTCATGTTTCTAAATCTTGCTCATAGATATTCGTGATATGGTCACTTTATGAAGCGAAAATTTAGTGCAGGGGCAAAATGGTAATTTTAAAACTTTTTCAAAATTACTATTTTACAGCAAAATTATTAATTAATCTCATTAATTAATACTAATTAATCTTACACTAGGATCTAAATATAATACAACAGCATGCATTTAAATTTGAAATTCAAATTTGAATTAGTAAACGTTTTACAGTACTGTGTTCAGAACACATCACCTGTTGTGGGTAGTCGATCACCGCAATCTGATCACCGTCGGAGGGCTCTGATCATCACGTCGCAGTCACACAAATGTCTGGCCTCTGTGGATCGTCCACACGAAGCTCCCGTCTGATCAGCTCCTCACGAATGCTAGTTCGTGATTTCACCCTTTTGATGGTAGATGTTGATCGAACTCCTTCGATCGATGTGTGCCGACTTCTCGGATACTCTGGATCGTCTGTACAGTTGCTTGAGAGGCTGATGGATCTCTCCCTGAAATTTGGTGGACTCACGACACTCGTGGCACACCAATCTCACTTCCCGAACCCTAGGTAGAAATCCTAGGGTACACACCAAAAACCCTGCGCCCAATTTTCTCTCTTTTCTTTCTTTTTCTCTCAGAAGGTTTTGGACCTTCACCTTGCACAGAAGCCTTCCTCACGTCCCAAAGATTCTCTCCTAAAATTTTTATGCACGTCCCACCTTTCTCCTCTTTTTAAAATAACGTCGAACATGTCTTATCCGTGTGAGAGGATAAAGACAAGAGGTTACACATTTGAATTCAAATCAAATTTGAATTCAAACGAAAACCAACTTATCCCTATCCTTTTGGGCGTGAGAAGAGAAGGGGCGTGGCTCTTTGTGCGTGAAAAATATTTCATGAGAAACCTTTTCTCGTGTAAGTAATGTGGCGCACAAAATGGATAAGGATGAAAGGGCAAGTGATAAGTTATCCATTCAAATTCAAACATGCTTTGAATTTGAATGGCTAACTAATTATTTTATCCATCCATATGGTGCACAAATGAGGGTGTGGGGAAGGGTTTTGCATGAGAAAAATTTCACGAGAAGTTTCTTCTCGTGAATTCAAATGGGTGCAAGGAAGTTGGGTGTCGCAGGGAATTTAAAACAAGGTGGTTTGATTCAAATTGAGCCAACCTAGTTTAAAATAGGTCAAGCACAATTAGACCAGATTAAACCCAACATAATTAGGCTTAATTAGACTCAATAAAATCCTAATCAAATCATAAATTAACTAAACCTAACCCCTGATCAAATCAGGGACTAAACCACCTTAGCGATTAGGTCAACATTTAACCTAATCGGGTCAATCCAAAATGAATCCAATTCAATTGGACTTGATCCAAAAATAATTACTCAATCAAATTGAGTTAATTAGCAATCAAATCACTAATTAAACCTCTCATAAATATTGAGTCCAAATCTGATGGGCAATCAGGCATCAGAGACCATCGATATGAAACCCTGATCAACGAGTTCAAATTTCAAATTCAAAATTTGAAATTCAAAATTTTGACCCCAGTACCCAAAATGTGTGGAACTTATGATTAGAGAATCCTAATTCTCAATCATAGAGTCCCAGATAGATAACACTCATAATCAGCCATCAGATCAGAAAGGAACCTCTAATGTGTGTGACCCCGCAGGTTCGAACCTAAACCGGTAGCACAGGAACCAATTCCTGTACTAATCGAAGTGACCATCTAGCAATGGTACCCGATGATCGGATAGGTCGAATAATCGCAATCGCAACATTCAAAACCTACGTGAATATGGTTACCGTATAATTCATCCCTTTTGAACCCTGTGTTTAGGACGACTCAGGGTTAAACTGTCAACCCTGATGATATCATCCAAATCGTGCTCAACTCAATTAGTCTTGTGACTCCTCACTAGGACTACCCTGGCCAAGGTTTTGTTAAATTGAAACACGACTGTACACAGCTCCTAAACTGAAGTGGTCAATCCCATCTTGACACACGCACCGACAAGTCAAGTACTTGACTACACCCAGCAACCTTCCGTCACTGAATTAGAAATTTAGGTAGTCCAGTGCCTAAGTACAGTGAGTTGCTTGCAAGTCACCGTGGCGGTCTCAGGTCGGAGGGACATTTATACCCATATCCCATCGAAGCAAATCCGAAGTTGGTCACGTTCAGTGCAGATGTACCATTACATCTCACCTGTATGCCATACCAGTGTTTTCACACTCTTTGGTTATGAGGACAACCAACCCATATGGCACACAACGACCTATGCTCGATAAACATTGTCATCCTTGGTAACAACGTATCATTTGGTCGCGAACATGTTTAAGGACTAAGCGACAAATCCTCCTTTGTCGAGTCTAAATAGTCCTAAGGACTTCACCACAACACAGGAGTTCATTAGAAGATGAAACATTTGTGATGAAAAAATACCAAAATAACTTTTATTTATTTATAATTCATGTACTAATACAAAAAGGAGTACAACCGTCAACAGGCTGATGATTGGCTTTGGGACACTATTCCCAACAATCTCCCACTTGGCCTAAAGCCTATCGATGCAGTATCTAATACCCATCTTCGACTTGTAGTCGTTGAACTCCTTCACCGAATGGCTTTAGTGAATGGATCGGCCAGGTTCTCCTTCCCGTCGGTCTTCTGAAGGTCGACGTCACCTCGATCCACGATCTCCCGGATGAGATGGTAGCGACGCAGAATATGCTTCGTCCGCTGGTGTGCCTTTGGTTCCTTCGCCTGAGCAATGGCTTCAGAGCTGTCGCAGTAGAGCAGAACTGGACCAACAAGGGAGGGTGCTACTTCGAGCTCGGTGATGAATTTCCTCAGCCACACCGCTTCTTTGGCAGCATCTAATGCAGCAATATACTCCGCCTCGCATACTGAATCAGCCACAGTGTGTTGCTTGGAACTCTTCCAACAGACAGCCCCACCATTAAGGGTAAAAATAAATCCTGACACACTCTTGCTATCATCGCGATCAGACTGGAAACTAGAGTTTGTAAACCCTATAAGTCTCAAGTCCGATTCACCATATATAAGCCACTGGTCCTTAGTATTTCTTAAATACTTAAGGATGGTTTTAACAACCTTCCAGTCATTCTCTCCTGGATCAGATTGGTATCTACTAACTACCCCTAGTGAGTATGCCACATTTAGTCGTGTACATGTCATGGCGTACATGATAGATCCCACTGCCGAAGCATATGGAATCCTACCCATATGCTCTCTCTCTCTTGAGGTGTTGTCGGACAATCCCTCTTCGAGAGAGAAATTCCATGGCCTATCGGTAGATAGCCTTTCTTGAAATTTTTCATGCTGAACCTTTTCAGCATAGTATCAATGTACGTAGACTGGGATAAGCCAAGCAACTTTTTGGATCTATCCCTATAGATCCTCATCCCTAGGATGTAGGAAGCTTCTCCCAGATCCTTCATGGAGAACTGTGACGATAGCCAAATCTTTATTCCCTGTAATGCAGGGACATCATTCCCGATTAAGAGAATATCATCCACATACAATACAAGAAATACTACTACTGGACCATTAGCCCACTTATAAATGCAGGGCTCTTCTCCGTTCTTAATGAAGCCATACGTTTTGATCGTCCTATCAAAACGTATGTTCCAACTCCGAGATGCCTGCTTAAGTCCATAAATGGACCTTTGTAGCTTGCACACCTTAGACTCATCTGTGGATGTGAACCCTTCAGGTTGTATCATATACACCTCTTCATCCAGCTCTCCGTTTAGGAAAGCTGTCTTCACATCCATCTGCCAGATTTCATAGTCCAGATGGGCAGCTATCACAAGCATAATCCGAATGGATTTGAGCATTGCCACAGGAGAAAACGTCTTGTCATAGTCTATACCATAACGTTGACGATATCCCTTGGCAACCAAACGGGCTTTATAGGTCTCCACCTTTCCATCTGCGCCCCTCTTCCTTTTGAAGACCCACTTACACCCTATGGGTTTTACTCCTTCGGGTGGGTCAACCAATGTCCACACATCGTTGACCTTCATGGACTCCATTTTGGATTTCATGGCCTCTAGCCATTTCTCAGAGTCAGGTCTTTGCATTGCATCCATGTAGGTGATCGGATCCTCATCATTTTCATCAAGTTCGACAGGATCACCATCCCGGACCAAGAAACCATAGTATCTGTCCGGTTGATGTGGTACTCTACTAGACCGCCTTAAGGGTGCATAATCAATGGGCTCCGGATCTGATCTAATCAAATCTGGTTCAGGTTCAGTAATATGTGTCGGTTTTTCCACCTGTCGAACTTCGTCAAGTTCGACTTTAGAGGCAACAGTTCCTTCACTAAGGAACTTCTTTTCTAAAAAGATTGCCTTAAGGCTAACAAACACCTTTTGCTCATCAGCAAGGTAGAAATAATACCCTTTGGTCTCTTTTGGGTACCCTATAAAATTACACTTGTCAGACCTAGGTCCAAGCTTGTCTGTAATTAAACGTTTAACATAAGTCGGACACCCCCAAACCCTAAGGTGCGAGAGTACTGGCTTACGTCCTATCCATATCTCATATGGCGTTTTGGCTACAGACTTACTCGGAACTCTATTTAGAAGGTAACAAGCCGATTCGAGCGCATATCCCCAGAGAGAGATCGGCAGACCAGCAAACCCCATCATGGATCGAACCATGTCTAACAGGGTCCGATTCCTCCTTTCAGACACACCGTTATGCTGTGATGTTCCAGGAGGAGTCCATTGAGAGAGAATCCCATTCTCCCCTAGATACGTCAGAAACTCATTGAAAAGGTATTCACCTCCTCGATCAGATCGAAGAGTTTTAATACACTTTCCAGTTTATTTTTCTACCTCATTTCGGAATAGTTTGAACATTTCAAATGATTCCGACTTATGCTTCATTAAATAGACATACCCATACCTAGATAGGTCGTCTGTGAAGGTTATGAAGTAGAAAAATCCACCTCTTGCACTTGAGCTCATGGGTCCACATACATCAGAATGTACCAGACCTAAGAGTTCACTGGCTCGCTCACCTTTTCCAGTAAAAGGTGACTTGGTCATCTTTCCAAGAAGACAGGACTCACAGGTTGGAAGTGATTCACAATCACTAACTTCAAGAATTCCTTCTTGAGCCAACCTGTTTATCCTGTTCTTATTGATATGACCTAGCCTACAGTGCCAAAGGTAGACTTCTGACACATTATCTATTCTAGAGCATTTACCAAATTTTTGAACCACATTAATAGGCTGTGATAGTAAGTAAATTCCATTATTTAATTGTCCAACAAATATTGTAACATCATTCAAAATGATATTGCAAATATTTTCTTTTAAAAAATCATAATCGTACATGGCCAAAAGGCCTACAGAAATAATATTTAATAAAAAACTTAGACAATAGTGACATTCACTCAGAATTACATTACGAGAATTGATTACAAGACTCATGATTCCTAAAGCTAGAACTGGAACTTTGCTTCCATCTCCAACATTCAGGAACCTCTCACCTTCATCAAATCTCCTACTGACCTGCAGACCCTGCATCGAATTACAAATATGATAAGGGCTTCCGGTATCCAATACCCAGACAGTAGTATCACAAATCGAAAAGTTGCAAGGAGTTATCATATAATTACCTTGCTTCTTCTTTGGCCTGTTCGGGTCCAGGGAGGCAATGTATTGAGGACAGTTTCTCTTCCAATGCCCGTGCTTCTCGCAAAAGAAGCACTCTGCCTGGCTCTGGTCGTGCTTGCGCTTCTTGGTCTGACCCCATGCTACTGTCCCAGCATGAGATTGCACCTTCTTATTTTTCTTCTTCTTGTTCTTCTTCCCCTTCCCAAAGGGTTGACGACGAGAAGAAGACCCTCCCACTACATTCACCGACTCCTTATGGAGTTAGTGATCCTTCTCAAAGTTCTGTAGCAACCCTAACAATCCGTGGTAGTTTACTGCAGGCTTTGTCATTCGAAAATGAGTAAGGAATGGGAGGAAGGACTTGGGCAAGGAAATTAAGGATCGCATCCTTACCGAGCTGCTCGTGCAGAGGAAAGCCCAATTTGCTTAGGCGCTCAATCATCTCGATCATGTACAGTACATGATCAGTGACTGAGGCCCCATCCCTCATCTGAGCATTGAAAATGGCACAACTAGTTTTGTGCCTTTCAACGTCGTCAAGCGTGCCAAAGGAGTCGTTCAACATTTGAAGCATCTCCTGTGGCTGGGCGTTCTCAAACCTTCGGCTGAACTCGTCATTCATTGCTGCCCGCATTATACATCGAACGGTGATGCGGTCATTGAGCCACTTCAAGTAAGTATCTCGGATCGCCTTACTAGCATTCGGAGCTGGCTCCTCAGGTGCTGGATCCGTTACTACATAAAGGATCCGCTCATGCTCAAGGACGATTTTCAATTTTCGATACCAGCTATCAAAATTGGGTCCCATGAGCTTGTCATTATCTAATAATGACCGGAGCGACAGGGTAGTGGCCATAGCTGCTTAAAGGAAAACAAGACCTCTATTAGTACATAAATTAATACTAAAGACTTGGATTTTAGTCTAAAGTTTTTCCCAATATTTTTACGAACTGGTAGCCTCATCCTCCAATTCGAGGAATTACTTTAATTCCTTAATGGGTACTAGAATCTACACAGACTACACACGAGCCCAACTTTGGTTGGTCAACCCATGTGCATCTATGGGTAGGTTCTTAACCAGTTGTTTCTCTAAACAACTTCTAGTAATTGATTTTGCCCCAGAACCTAATCAGTAGGCTTTGGCCTTCACTGAAAAGATCTGGTTAGGTCCAACCATTAACATGACTTAATTTAGTGAATCAGACCAATAAATGATCAGGCCCGACTTTGGCCGGCCAACCTAACCACCATCAGAAAGACTCAATCAAATTATCATATTATGAATAATAATTCCATTAGCCAATGAGCACCAGGCCTTTGGGCCTCCAATGATCATTGAACTAATGGACTAATTATCACTCACTTAATGGGAGGCTATGACTTAGTTATCATTATAACTTAATCATTTTAGGGACCTAATAATTTTGAGGATTTTATTAAAGAATAGTAGAGAAGAAATCATCCAGCCAATTTCAATCCTTCCACTGACTTCATCAAGTCAGATTAAAAAAGGATTTAATTAAAGCTGGCATTAGGAGCACCTAAATCAGTCACACTGATTTACCTAATGACATGGGTGAGCTCTAATCACCAAGTGATCTAATCAAAATCTAACTTACCAGATTGGCCAGGTAAGTGAGATCAGTGGTGGGGATTTGCCATTAACTCGTCAATGATCGAATCAATGCGAGTAGCTCCCGCTTAAGAACCACTGGTCAAAACGCCGAACTTACCTTAGACACCAACCGGTTCATTAGTTTTAATTTTGATCAACTTAGTAAATAGGGCTCCACCGCATAGCCATGAATTAAGTCCATCTTGGTCTAGTTAAAGACATGGACCCATTCAACTACAACTATTGAAGTTGAGTCTAGAGTATCCTTGACCTAATCTAATTCAACTTTTGATTAGATTTGACCAATTACTCCATTTAGTCCATATTTTAAACTAACCTTAGGTCTAACCCAATTATGGACCTAATTCATCTAACCCATTGACCCACAAGTTTATGCAATTGTCTTAGGTCTTAATTCACAATTCTAGACCTACTAGACAACACTTAATTCTTTTAATTAAGTACTTGGGCTGATGGGTCAGGGTTTGACATTTTGAAAATAATTTTTAAATTTTGAGTTATTTTCTGTTATGAAATGAGCAATAGAATTGCTGTTTATGAAATGTACTGACCCGTTTGTGAAATGAGTTAACACATTTGGTGAGCGAAAATTTAGTGCAGGGGCAAAATGGTAATTTTAAAACTTTTTCAAAATTACTATTTTACAGTAGAATTATTAATTAATCTCATTAATTAATACTAATTAACCCTACACTAGGATCTAAATATGATACAACAGCATGCATTTAAATTTGAAATTCAAATTTGAATCAGTAAACATTTTACAGTGCTGTGTTCAAAACACATCACCTTTTGCGGGTAGTCGATCACCGTAATCTGATCACCATCGGGGGGCTCTGATCATCACGTCATAGCCACACAAATGTCTGGCCTCTGTGGATCATCCACACGAAGCTCCCGTCTGATCAGCTCCTCACGAATGCTAGTTCGTGATTTCACCCTTTTAATGGCAGATGTTGATCGAACTCCTTCGATCGATGTGTGCCGACTTCTTGGATGCTCTGGATCATCTACACAGTTGCTTGAGAGGCTGATGGATCTCTCTCTGAAATTTGGTGGACTCACGACACTCGTGGCACACCAATCTCACTTCCCAAACCCTAGGTAGAAACCCTAGGGTACACACCAAAAACCCTGCGCCCAATTTTCTCTCTTTTCTTTCTTTTTCTCTCGGAAGGTTTTGGACCTTAACCTTATGTAGAAGCCTTCCTCACGCCTCAAAGTTTCTCTCCTAAAATTTCTACGCATGTCCCACCTTTCTCCTCTTTTTAAAACAACGTCGAACGTGTCTTATCCGCGTGAGAGGATAAAGACAAGAGGTTACACATTTGAATTCAAATCAAATTTGAATTCAAACGAAAACCAACTTATCCCTATCCTTTTGGGCATGAGAAGAGAAGGGGTGTGGCTCTTTGTGCGTGGAAAATGTTTCATGAGAAACCTTTTCTTGTGTAAGTAATGTGGCGCACAAAATGGATAAGGATGAAAGGGCAAGTGATAAGTTATCCATTCAAATTCAAACATGCTTTGAATTTGAATGGCTAACTAATTATTTTATCCATCCATATGGCGCACAAATGAGGGTGTGGGGAAGGGTTTTGCGTGAGAAAAATTTCATGAGAAGTTTCTTCTCGTGAATTCAAATGGGTGCAAGGAAGTTGGGTGTCGCAGAGAATTTAAAATAAGGTGGTTTGATTCAAATTGAGCCAACCTAGTTTAAAATAGGTCAAGCACAATTAGATCAGATTAAACCCAACATAATTAGGCTTAATTAAGCTCAATAAAATCCTAATCAAATTAGGAATTAACTAAAACTAACCCCTGATCAAATCAGGGACTAAACCACCTTAGCGATTAGGTCAACATTTAACCTAATCGGGTCAATCCAAACTGAATCCAATTCAATTTGGACTTGATCCAAAAATAATTACTCAATCAAATTGAGTTAATTAGTGATTAAATCACTAATTAAACCTCTCATAAATATTGAGTCCAAATCCGATGGGCAATCAGGCATCAGAGACCATCAATATGAAACCCTGATCAAAAAGTTCAAATTTCAAATTCAAAATTTGAAATTCAAAATTTTGACCCCGGTACCCAAAATGTGTGAAACTCATGATTAGAAAATCCTAATTCTCAATCATAGAGTCTCAGATAGATAAGACTCATAATCAGCCATCAGATCAGAAAGGATCCTCTAATGTGTGTGACCCCGCAGGTTTGAACCTAAACCGGTAGCACAGGAACCAATTCCTGTACTAATCGAAGTGACCATCTAGCAATGGTACCCGATGACCGGATAGGTCGAATAATCGCAATCGCAACATTCAGAACCAACGTGAATATGGTTACCGTATAATTCATCCCTTTTGACCCCTGTGTTTAGGACGACTCAGGGTTAAACTGTCAACCCTGATGATATCATCCGAATTGTGCTCAACTCAATTAGTCCTGCGACTCCTCACTAGGACTACCCTGGCCAAGATTTTGCTAAATTGAAACATGAATGTACACAGCTCCTAAACTGGAGTGGTCAATCCCATCTTGACACACGCACCGACAAGTCAAGTACTTGACTACACCCAGCAACCTTCCGTCACTGAATTAGAAATTCAGGTAGTCCAGTGCCTAAGTGCAGTGAGTTGCTTGCAAGTCACCGTGGCGGTCTCAGGTCGGAGGGACATTTATACCCATATCCCATCGGAGCAAATCTTGACAGCAGAAATAGCTCCGGAGTTGGTCACGTTCAGTGCAGATGTACCATTACATCTCATCTGTATGCCATACCAGTATCTCCACACTCTTTGGTTATGAGGACAACCAACCCATATGGCACACAACGACCTATGCTCGATAAATGTTGTCATCCTTGGTAACAACGTATCATTTGGTCGCGAACATGTTTAAGGACTAAGTGACAAATCCTCCTTTGTCGAGTCTAAATAGTCCTAAGGACTTCACTACAACACAGGAGTTCATTAGAAGATGAAACATTTGTGATGAAAAAATACCAAAATAACTTTTATTTATTTATAATTCATGTACTAATACAAAAAGGAGCACAACCGTCAACAGGCTGACGATTGGCTTTGGGACACTATTCCTAACAATCTCCCACTTGGCCTAAAGCCTATCGGTGCAGTATCTAATACCCATCTTCGACTTGTAGTCGTTGTGTTGCCCAGCTATGCAACCCAAGAGGGGGGGTGAATTGGGTTTCTAAAAATTTTAAGCCCAACAGATAACTTATGAAGAACAAAATAATGGCTTTAAATCAATATTAATTAACTAAAGCAGTATTGCAAGGATATAAATATGATAAAGCGATAAAGCACACCACAAACACAAGGATTTATAGTGGTTCGGTGCTAACCTTGCACCTACGTCCACTCCCCAAGATCCCACTTGGGAATTTTAATCCACTATCCTTTGTATTCAACCCGAATACAAAACGTCGGAAACTCCGACACTAGCTATCCCAAGCTAGAATACAGGACGTCGGAAACTCCGACCCTAGCTATCCCAAGCTAGAACACTTGTTTCCCGGGTACAAGCCAACCCACAACACTCCGATTTCAGGTTCGGATCAACCTTTCCTTGTTTTGGAAATCCTCCAAAAACAAGAGCAAAAACTTACAAAGAGTAAGAATATTTAGAGCACAGATGAATACAAAAACAGCTCCTTAAATGAGCAAATATAACAATAAAAGCTTTACTCAAATGAAGAACCCCTTTTTCAGATTTTCTCAAGATGAATGAACGGTTGAACGCTTGAGAAGAGGTTGATTGTTGATTGAAGATCTCTTGAAAGCTTTGAACGATCTCTAGATCAAGGTTGAAACGATAGGCGTGAAGAATTCTCTCCTTGAAAGATCTTCCTTTTCTCTTTCACAATCTCTCTGGTATATTGTGGATCCTCTCTCTTTTTCTCTATGGATATTTCGTTGATCTCAGGCTTTTTCTTGCAAATTTCGGATCCTCTCTTCTGTTCTTCTCTTTTTCCTCTCTTTTCTTCTCTGCGTTTGATTTCACGTTTGATCCGCTATTTAATCTGCAATTTCTTTCATCATTTAAAGCATTTTGTAGCATTAGAAGCAAGAGAAAACAATTTAGGCAGATAAAGAGCCGTTAGAGGATTTTTAGGAAGCATAAATGGCAATTAAAACGGGCAAAAAAAATAGCCGTTGCTGACATTTCCCGTCGCAGGGGTCGACTCATGAGTCGACTCATGCTTCAGGAGTCGACTCATGAGTCGACTTCTGTTGCAACAGACCAGAAGATCTGATTTCTGAATTTTTCGGTTCAAATCAGCAGGGGTCGACTCATGAGTCGACTCATGCCTTGTGGGTCAACTCATGAGTCGACTCACAGGTCGTGCCAAGCCAAAAAATCCAGCGTGCCATGGGAATTTTTTTCGTGCCATTCAGCTCATAGTGCCATGAGTTGACTCATGAGTCGACTCATGCACTTTAAACCTTCATAACTTCAAAAATATTAGTCCAAACACAATGAAATTTTCACCAATAGATTTCAAATCATTTGTTCTACCAAATGGTACTATCAAATCAGGATTTTAGTAAAATTACGATTTTGCCCTTGAAGAGCATAAGGACTTTTTCAATTGTTTGTATCCCTTCAATCTGCTTTGTAATCATCAAAATCAATCTAGGAGCAACAATCTCCCCCTTTTTGATGATGACAAAACATATGAACAAAAATATTTATGTTAATGCATTAATTTCAAAAGAATCCATTATGGGTGTATATGCTTGAAAAGAGTATGATTCTTTTGGCATGTAATATAAATGCAAAAATAGTTTGTCCATTTTCTTAAAGATTTGAAAAGGGTATTAGATCATTTTGAGTTCAAGATATTTCAGAGCAAGAGAAGATAAATAACTTTTTCTATGTATCAGAGCAAAAATAATTTTTACAATGATATCAGAAAAGATTTTATAATGTATCAGAGCAAGAAAATTTTAATGTATCAGAGAAAATTTCATACAGTATTAGAGCAAATGTTATAATATTTTAGAGAAACCTTCACACTGTATCGGATCAAATGTTATCATGTATCAGATCAAGATGAAAGAAATTGTAGGATGAATCAGAGTAAAACAAATTTCTTATTGATGTCTCAAGGTGAGTAAAATTTCAAAAGCAAGTTTGAATATCAGAGCATATATATAAAAAAAATACTTATTTGCATTATACTCATGATTTTGCTTTTGATGGATTTAAAGTTCTGTCTGATACCAAATTTCTCTATCTGATACCAAATTTCGATAGCAAAATTTCTCAAAGTTTTGTTTAATCTTGCAATCCTTGTTTTTGTCTAATTTCTCCAATATTTGTTTAATTTCTTCAATATTTGTTTTAATTTAATTTCTCCCCCATTTTCTCATAATTTAGGGTTTTGCTTTTTGTCTAATTTCAATTTTTGTTTAATTTTAATTTCTCCCCCTTTTTGACATCATCAAACATAGTTAACTCTTTCTTTTCCTTTTCTGAAAATATTCTTTAATTTCTTCCTCTTTAGAGTTTTTCACAGATGTTTGCTCCCCCTCAATATAGCAATTATCAATAGCAAACAACAATAAGGAGAAGATAATATTTCAACAGATGTATCGGAGATTGAAATATAACCAAAATATAATCATTACAAAGAGGTAGAAATATAGGTAAAAGATGATTCCATTTATATCATAATTGTTTCAATACATAAAATTCAACCAGCTAAATGTCAATACATGGCCCCAAGGTATAGATCCTAGAACAAGATACTAACTCCTAGAACCTAGTAAAGATCAAGATAAGTCAATGATCAAGACAAATCATGGATCGGAGTCATCAGATATAGGGTGAGGAGATGATGGATCAGAAGTGCGTCCTCTACCCCGTCTGCCTCTGCCACGAGTAGGAGAACGAGATGAACTGGGTGGCTGAGAACGCTGAGATGCTAGGGACTGAACAGAAATGGTGAGTCTAATAGAATCAAGGACGTTCAGTGCTCTGGAAACAGATTGAAGTAGAGCAGTGAACTGGGTGGTAGCATGCTCACTCGATCCTCTGATCTCTTTCCTCAGTAGCTCATATCCACCTTCTAGTGCTCCTCTGAGCCTGCCAGCCTCTGCAGTGAGGTCTGTGACCTCAATAGTAGACTCCTGTGGCTGGGGATGGGCCAATGCAAGGACTTGCCCCTGCAAGTCAAGAACTCTGCCAGTAAGTCTCCAGACTGTATCCTCAAGCTGCTGTATCCTGACGGACTGATCTGAAATCATCTGAAATATAGTGGAGATGTGGGGAGTAATGGTCTGATCAGAAGAAGTAGCTCCAGGTGCAAAAGAAGTACTACTCCACTGGCTAGACAACAAAGAAGCCACACGCTGAGATATATGCTCGATCTGATCATCAGCCAGTCTGAACTCTGAATGAGGTGCTCTGCTCTCTGGCTGATACACTGGTGTGGGCATCCTAGTAAACTCAGAAGGGCCAGCCTCAGTATCATGAATGAACTGGGTATCTGGTGAAGCTGCCCTGAAATCATGTACAGGAGAAGTTGGACCTTCTTCTTCTACTCTGCCTTCAGTTCTGTCTTCAGCTCTTTCCTCAGCTCTCTCCTCAGCTCTTTCTTCAGAGCCCTTGATCCAACCACCAACAGTCTTTGTAATTCCATTCGATGCAGGCTGTGTTGGTTGAAAGTGTCCACATGTGAGAGCTTGGTAGGTGTCTCCCCTTCACAGCTAACTCCAAACCTCCTAAAAACTCTAGTAAGGGCCATACCATAAGGCAAGTGTGCCTTGGATCTGTTCAAAGTTTCTCTCATGGCCTCTATCATAAGTGTAGGGAGGTTTAAGGGGGTCTGAGTGATGATATGAAACATGACACATACATCTCTGCCAGATAGTAAGTCATGTCTACCACTCCTAGGAAAGAATAGTTTTGTCACAATCTGATGCAGGACCCTCATCTCAATGGACAGTAGCTTTGCTTCCAATCTGTTTAAACTTCCTGAAAAATCTTCTCCTAAGATAATTCTGATCCCTTCTTCTTTAATTGGGAGTTCCATATATGAGTATCCTTCACTAGGCAACTGAAGTATCTCTCCCAATATCCTAGAATCCAAACAGATGTCAATCCCCTTTACAGTTGAAGTCACAGATCCGTTTCCATAATTTAGGTTCTGGTAGAACTCTCTGACTAGATCAACATAGGTGACTTCCTTAAGAGAGCAATAAAGTTCCCATCCTTGATTTTTGATCTTGGTAGCAAAAGTAAAGCCTTCTTTCTCAAAGAACCGAAAATCTATATTTTTCCCGGTTTCTACTTTTCTATCAGAAAGAAGATTTACATTGGGGCTTATGGAGGGTTGAGAGGGACCTTGAGCAGGTACTGAAACTGGATTGGGAACAGTGGAAGACTGAGCATGCCTTTTCTTTCGGACAATTTCCTCAGGCTCTCGGATTGATTTCCTTCTTTGGGGAAGTTTCATCTTTGGAGCCATATCCAATAAGGTAGCAGACAAGAAGACTTGAATTCAGTGGAGGAGGGATCACTAAAGAGTAAAGAAGAATTTTGGTGGAAAAAAGAAGTGGATTTGAATAACGGTGAAGTTCTAGGGCACGTTCCACCCGCGCCAAACACTGCGAGAATGCACAGAAAAATCCTTTTCAAGGAGGCGATTTTTGGTGGAGAGAAGGAGGGAGAATTGCCTCGAAATTAATCTTTGAATTTGGAGCAAAACAGAAGTTTGGAGAGGACGGCTTTCGGAAGGAAGACGACGAGAAGATGAGTCGTCTCATAAACAGGTTTCCCGTTTTAAAAACAATGAACCCGATGGAAGTTGGTGGGATTTACAAGTTTGCCATTGAGTCGACTCATGGGGGTCGACTCATGAAGTTCAGAAAATCAGGAAAAATGCAAATAAATTCCAGAAAAATTCAAAATTTTGGGAGAAAGAATTTTGCTCAATGATAAGTTTTTAGAGTGATAAAACTGAGCTTTTGGAACAGGATAGATGTTGAAAATTGAGCTCTAAGAGATTTTGACATCTATTCTTTGGAAATTGAGAAATTTCAGACAAATGGATCTAGAATTCCTAGATTTCTCCTAATTTCACAGAATCTTTCCTCACTAAGGGCCTTTGTAAAGATATCAGCTAATTGATTTTCAGTGCAAACATATTCAAGAATTATATTTTTGTTTTGAACATGTTCTCTTATAAAATGATGTCTTATCTCAATATGTTTAGATCTTGAGTGTTGTATTGGATTTTTAGATAGATTTATAGCACTTGTATTATCACATTTTATTGGTGTTTCATTAAGTTTGATTCCAAAATCTTCGAGTTGTTGCTTAATCCACAAGATTTGAGCACAACAACTTCCGGCTGCAATGTATTCGGCCTCAGCCGTAGACAGTGCTACCGAATTTTGTTTCTTGCTAAACCATGAGATTAGGTTAACTCCAAGAAATTGGCAAGTTCCACTTGTGCTTTTTCTATCTAATTTACATCCAGCAAAATCAGCATCAGAATATCCTAACAAATTAATTTGTGAGTCCTTAGAGTACCATAACCCTATAGTTTGTGTACCATTTAAGTATCTAAGGATTCTTTTAACAGCATTCAAATGAGATTCCTTAGGATTAGATTGATATCTTGCACATAAGCAAACACTAAACATGATATCAGGCCTACTTGCAGTTAAATATAATAATGAGCCAATCATACCTCTATAGTATTTTAAGTCTACGCTTTTACCTTCATCATCCTTGTCAAGCTTACATGAGGGACTCATTGGTGTGCCAATTGGTTTGCAGTTCTCCATTCCAAATCTTTTGAGTAGTTCCTTGGTGTACTTGCTTTGGGTGATGGAGATTCCCTCTTTTGATTGTTTGATTTGGAGTCCGAGGAAGAAGGTGAGTTCTCCCATCATGCTCATCTCGAACTCTCCCTGCATAAGCTTAGCAAAGTCTTGACAAAGGGATTCATTAGTAGACCCAAAAATTATGTCATCAACATAAATTTGTATAATTAGCATATCATTTTGGTTTCTTTTAATAAATAGAGTTGTATCCACATTGCCTCTTGAGAAACCATTATTTAGTAGAAATTTGCTTAGCCTTTCATACCATGCTCTAGGTGCTTGTTTTAGACCATATAAAGCTTTATTTAATCTAAAGACATGATTGGGAAAAGCATGATTTTCAAATCCAGGGGGTTGTTCTACATATACTTCTTCAGAAATATATCCATTTAAAAATGCACTTTTAACATCCATTTGAAATAGTTTGAATTTCATAAAGCAAGCATAAGCAAGTAGAAGTCTAATGGCTTCTAATCTAGCAACAGGTGCAAAGGTTTCATCAAAATCAATTCCTTCTTCTTGATTATATCCCTTAGCAACCAGTCTTGCTTTATTTCTAATTACATTTCCATGCTCATCTAATTTGTTTCTAAAGACCCATTTTGTGCCAATTATTGAATAATCTTTAGGTCTTTTCACTAAGGTCCAAACATTATTTCTTTCAAATTGACTGAGTTCTTCTTGCATAGCATTAATCCAGTTATGATCATTTTCAGCTTCTTCAAAAGTTTTAGGTTCAAGTTGAGATACAAAAGCACAATGATTAAGTACATCTCTAAGTGAAGAACGTGTTTTTACCCCATGCATAGGATCTCCGATAATTAATTCCTTAGGGTGGTTGTGAACATACCTCCATTCCTTGGGTAAGTCATTTGTACCTTGAGGTTGTTCTTGAATTTCTTCACCTTTCTCATTTTGTTCATCTTCTTGATCCTTGTCTTCTGGAGTTGCTGAATCTTTTAGAGTGATCTCCTTCATACCTTCTATTAGTGGATCTGCATCATCAACACCCTTATTCTTCCTTGAAGGAAGATCGTTAGATTCATCAAAGACAACATGTATGGACTCCTCAACTACTAAGGTTCTTTTGTTGAACACTCTAAATGCTTTACTAGTGGAGGAGTAGCCTAGAAGGATTGCTTCATCTGATTTTGCATCAAATTTACCAAGTTTTTCTTTGCCATTATTTAATACAAAACATCGGCAACCAAAAACATGAAAATAGGCAATATTTGGTTTTCTTCCTTTCCAAAGTTCATAGGGGTTTTCTTTAAAAATTGTCTTATTAAAGCACGATTTAAAATGTAACATGCTGTGTTAATAGCTTCCGCCCAAAAATATTTTGGAAGGTTGCTTTCACAGAGCATGGTACGGGCCATTTCTTCTAAGGTTCTATTTTTCCTTTCAACTACCCCATTTTGTTGGGGTGTCCTAGGAGCAGAGAAGTTGTGGCCAATTCCATTTTCATCACAAAAATTTTCAAAGTCATGATTTTCAAATTCTGTTCCATGATCACTTCTAATATTTGAATTGAAAACCCTTTTTCATTAGTGACTTTTCGATGAAATTTCGTGAAAATTTGAAAAGTTTCATTTTTGAGAGCTAAAAAGAAAACCCAAGTAAAACGAGAGTAATCATCAATTATTACAAATCCATATCGTTTTCCTCCTAGACTAGTGGTTTTAGTTGGTCCAAATAAATCCATATGTAAGAGCTCTAAAGGTCTAGAAGTTGAAATAGTGTTTTTGGATTTAAATGATATTCTAGTTTGTTTACCTAATTGGCATGCATCACAAATTCTATCCTTTTCAAAATTTAATTTTGGCAAACCGAGAACTAAATCCTTTTTGATTAATTTTGAAAGAGAATGCATGCTAATATGTGCAAGTCTACGATGCCACAGCCAACTAGTCTCATTATTTTAGCATTTAAGGAAACTAGGCATTGCATGTCTAATTTAGTTAAATCATTCAAGTCTACCATATAAACATTGCCATGCCTATGTCCTATAAATTTAATGCCATCGTTAATAGGACTCGTCACAATGCATACAGATGATTCAAAACTTACTTTATACCCTTTATCACAGAATTGACTAATGCTAAGTAAGTTATGCTTTAAACCTTTAACAAGTAAAACATTCTCAATGTATTTGGAGGGAGTGATACCAATGTTACCTATCCCGATGATCTTTCCTTTGCCATTATCTCCAAAGGTGACCATCCCTCCATCCTTAGCATCAAGCGTGATGAATTGTGATTCATCACCAGTCATGTGTCTCGAGCATCCGCTGTCAAGATACCATTTCCTGTTTCCTTCTTGGGATGCTAGACACACCTGCAAGCACAGATCAAGTTTCTGTCTTAGGTACCCAAGCTTTCTTGGGTCCTTTCAGGTTAGTCAGAATGGTTCCTTTTGGAACCCATATTTTCTTTGTGTTTGCATATTTGTTAATAAGACATGTGTATGATTTATGTCCTATTCTTCCACATTTAAAACAAGTAATATTTGTAGGCTTTTTGCTTGAATAATTTGCATAAATATCCTTCAAAAATTTTTGTTTCTTCAGGGTTTATAACCAAGTCCAGCCTTATCATATATAGCTTTCTGATTATCAAGGATCATATTTAGCTTGTTTGAACTTAAGGTGAACTTATCTACTATAGATTTCAGTTTGTTAATTTCATCCTTAAAGTTTTGATTTTCTTGAATCAATGTGAATTTTTCAATTGAAAGAATTTCAGCTTGTTTCACTAAGGACTGATTTTCCAATTTCAGCTCTTTGTTTTTCTTCCCTAGTTTCTTTAATTCATCAATTGAATCATAGAAAGCTTCATGCAATTCTTCAAAAGTAAATTCACTAGTGGATTCAGAAGTTACCTCATTTTCATGTGCCATCAGGCACAGATTGGCTTGTTCGGTTGAGGTTTCCTCGTCGGAGCTTGAGTCATCACTCGCACTCCAGGTCGCCATCATTGCCTTCTTTTTGAATTTCTTTGGACCTTTCTTCAATTGAGGACATTCGGATCTGAAATGTCCTGGCTTCTTGCACTCGTAGCATATAGGGGTTTGATCTTTCTCCTTTTCTATGCTTTGATCCCCTTTTGTAAATTTCTTTCTCATCCCCTGTTTCCTTTTTCTTAGAAACTTCTTGAATTTCCGGGTGATGAGAGCCATCTCCTCATCCTGATCTTCATCTTCAGAGTCATCTGTTTCATAATCAGGTGAAGTTGTGGATTTGAGGGCAATGGTTCTTTTCTTTTTGATTTCATCCTCTTGATGTTGCATCATGCTAAGTTCATGAGTCATCAAGGATCCAAGAAGCTCTTCTAGAGGTAGAGTGTTCAAGTCCTTTGCTTCTTGGATGGCAGTCACCTTGGCTTCCCAAGTTCTTGGCAGTGACCTGAGAATCTTCCTTACAAGTTCACTGTTAGTATAAGATTTGCCAAGACTCTTTAAACCATTGATTATATCAGTAAAACGAGTAAACATAGCAGTTATGGACTCATCATGCTCTATTTTGAACAATTCATATTTATGTACAAGCATGTTTATTTTAGACTCTTTTACTTGATTTGTTCCCTCATGGGTGACTTCTAACCTATTCCATATTTCTTTAGCAGATGCACAAGTAGAAATGCGATTAAATTCACTAGCATCTAGTGCACAATAAAGAACATTCATAGCTTTGGCATTTAATTGTGCTAATTTCTTGTCAACCTCATCCCATTCTTTCTCGGGTTTGGTTGACTCCTCACCATCTATAATCTTGGTGGGTGTGTGAGGACCATTCACTATGATACTCCACATATCATAGTCGAGTGCTTGTATGAAAATCTTTATCCGAGCTTTCCAATAGGTGTAATTAAACCCATTGAAAAGTGGAGGTCGGTTTGTTGATTGCCCCTCGGCTAGAGAAGTTCCAACATGGGTTGCCATAGATCTTTGGCTCTTTGATTGTTAGATCAAAGAAGGGCTAGAGCACTGGCTCTGATACCACTTGTTGCCCAGCTATGCAACCCAAGAGGGGGGTGAATTGGGTTTCTAAAAATTTTAAGCCCAACAGATAACTTATGAAGAACAAAATAATGGCTTTAAATCAATATTAATTAACTAAAGCAGTATTGCAAGGATATAAATAAGATAAAGCGATAAAGCACACCACAAACACAAGGATTTATAGTGGTTCGGTGCTAACCTTGCACCTACGTCCACTCCCCAAGATCCCACTTGGGAATTTTAATCCACTATCCTTTGTATTCAACCCGAATACAAAACGTCGAAACTCCGACACTAGCTATCCCAAGCTAGAATACAGGACGTCGGAAACTCCGACCCTAGCTATCCCAAGCTAGAACACTTGTTTCCCGGGTACAAGCCAACCCACAACACTCCGATTTCAGGTTCGGATCAACCTTTCCTTGTTTTGGAAATCCTCCAAAAACAAGAGCAAAAACTCACAAAGAGTAAGAATATTTAGAGCACAGATGAATACAAAAACAGCTCCTTAAATGAGCAAATATAACAATAAAAGCTTTACTCAAATGAAGAACCCCTTTTTCAGATTTTCTCAAGATGAATGAACGGTTGAACGCTTGAGAAGAGGTTGATTGTTGATTGAAGATCTCTTGAAAACTTTGAACGATCTCTAGATCTAGGTTGAAACGATAGGCGTGAAGAATTCTCTCCTTGAAAGATCTTCCTTTTCTCTTTCACAATCTCTCTGGTATATTGTGGATCCTCTCTCTTTTTCTCTATGGATATTTCTTTGATCTCAGGCTTTTTCTTGCAAATTTCGGATCCTCTCTTCTGTTCTTCTCTTTTTCCTCTCTTTTCTTCTCTACATTTGATTTCACGTTTGATCCGCTATTTAATCTGCAATTTCTTTCATCATTTAAAGCATTTTGTAGCATTAGAAGCAAGAGAAAACAATTTAGGCAGATAAAGAGCCGTTAGAGGATTTTTAGGAAGCATAAATGGCAATTAAAACGGGCAAAAAAATAGCCGTTGCTGACATTTCCCGTCGCAGGGGTCGACTCATGAGTCGACTCATGCTTCAGGAGTCGACTCATGAGTCGACTTCTGTTGCAACAGACCAGAAGATCTGATTTCTGAATTTTTCGGTTCAAATCAGCAGGGGTCGACTCATGAGTCGACTCATGCCTTGTGGGTCGACTCATGAGTCGACTCACAGGTCGTGCCAAGCCAAAAAATCCAGCGTGCCATGGGAATTTTTTCGTGCCATTCAGCTCATAGTGCCATGAGTTGACTCATGAGTCGACTCATGCACTTCAAACCTTCATAACTTCAAAAATATTAGTCCAAACACAATGAAATTTTCACCAATAGATTTTAAATCATTTGTTCTACCAAATGGTACTATCAAATCAGGATTTTAGTGAAATTACGATTTTGCCCTTGAAGAGCATAAGGACTTTTTCAATTGTTTGTATCCCTTCAATCTGCTTTGTAATCATCAAAATCAATCTAGGAGCAACACTCATAATGGACTCTTCCTGATGTACCTTAATTTGATGGGGTGTCGAGTGCAGGAATAGGACTATAATCAATATAGTCCAATCCATGATGAGTATCACTGATCTTTCCTTATTTTCTTTAGGAATAAACTTTACTTAATGAATAAGATTTCTTTCTAAGTCTTTCCTATCATGCCGTATGAGATATGGCATGCTTAGGATGTTTGGCTCATGTCAAATGTTGACATATGGATCAAGTTAGAGGTTAGGTCTATGAGTCTCATTTTTTTAGTATTCTAAAGAGTTTTAAGAGTACTAATTGCTTTTTAGAGGATTACAATGTGATTGTGACCTACATACTATGCTCTTAGAAAATAATTTGTCCAAGACAAAAATAATGGGAGGAAAATTGAGCTCCAAGAGAAAGTCTCTTAAGAGCAATGAGTTATAAAAATTATTCATATTGAGTCAGTACATGTAGTCCCTCCTTCATTTCATAATCTTCTGTCCTACTGAAAGATACTTAGGTATTTTAAAAAAGGAGATAGAGAAAATATTCCTCAAAGGAGATAAAGAATATGAATTTGATGTGATCAAATCATTTGATGTGATCAAATGTTCTTTGAGGGAAACATGTCTTTATAAAGGTCAGTGGGAGTATGATTATGATCCTCGTATTGTACATGGATGACATCCTCCTGATTAAGAAAGTTGTTCCTATACTGACATCGATTTAAAATTTGGTTGCCTAGAAAATTCTCCATGAAGGACCTTGGAAAGCATCCAATAAAGATTTATGACATAGATCTAGATTTATAAGATAGATCTAAAGGAATGCTAGACCTTTCACAAAGACATGTGCATAGAAGAGGTGTTGAAGGGGTTCGTATGGAAAACTTCAATAAGGATTTCTACCCTTTAGGCATGAGACTGATCTCTCTAAGAAGATGTGTTTCAACACATTTGAGGAGATATAGCACATGAGCTAGATCCCTTATGTTTTGGCTAAAAGAAGCCTCATGTATGCCATACTATATACATGACCCGATATAGACCTTACTGTGAGTATTACGAGCAATATCAGTTGAATTCAGATTGAGAGCATTGGATAGCTATAAAAAATATTTTTAAATATTTGAGAAACACTTAGGATATATTCATGATCTTAGAAAGAAAAAAAAATTGCAGATACAAAGGTTCGCAATTCAAATTTTATGTATGATATTGATGGTAGAGGGTCTATATTAGGATATATTTCCTTATACAATGAAATTCGATAAACTGAAACAGTTCCTAATAACTGATTATTACAAATTTTAGAAGCTGAATATATCGCTGCTTATGAGGTAGCTAAGAAAGTATTCTGATTTGTTATGAAACTAGATGTAACGTCATGAGATGGCATAACACTGTTCTTCAATAATGATGGCACCATAGCTCTAGCTAAGGAGCCAAGATCTCACCAAATTTCTTAGCACATAAGAGTGATGATTCATGACTATTTTGAGAAATAAGATTTCGAAGATCAAAGTAGATCCTATGAAAACATTATGGGCCCACTGACTAAACAACTTAGCTAGCCAGGATCAAAGTACATCTTGGAGAAGACAGAGCTTAAGTTTGTAGCAGATTGGCTTTAGTACAAGTAGGAGATTGTTAAATGTATTTTATAGAAGTCAATCAAGCCGACACATTAATTCTTTCTAGGATAAAATTTTATATTTGACTTAATTAATTAGGACAGTTAATTCTATTCATATAGTGTATGTCTCTATGAATCATTCAAAGAATTAATTAGACGATGACACATTCTCAAGAATTGAGAATTTGAGGCATATGTCATTGATAGTTAATTCTCAAATTATTTTCAATCGAAGGATCATCATAGGGATGATGATTGTTTCAGTAAGATTGATGCACAGATTGCTTCTCTTAGGATAGATAAATCTCGAGTCTATAATATGGAGATACTGGAGTGAGAGTATAGGTATTTGTTAGAGAACAAAGATACTGAGTGTGATCAATATGAGAAGTCACTTGGATATCTACTATTTATCAATGACTTTCTCGATGCTATAATAGTGTAACTAGTTCTTAGACCTATGATGTCTTGGTTGTTCATAATGAGATTGCTGTAGTTTGATTACACCATAATTTGATCTCTTAGCCATCTAGAGCCTTGAGGTATATGTTAGCCACAGTAGGTTCATTATAGGAATAAGATGTGCACCTAGATGGGATCTATCGATCTTAGTAGTTAAATAGTCCTATGTAATTTATGAGATTGAGTTCTGAAGATCTTGACTAGGGTGGAGTGAATGATGAAAAAGAGTTGCCATCAGATTTTACAAATGAACTCAAGTCAAATAAATCTTATATATGACAGACGATGAGATTTGATGAGTTTTTCATAACCTCCATTTTATCGAAACTCATGATATAAGAATTGAATCACATGGTAACTATACCTAGAGATATTCTTCTGTTCTATTGGATTGTCACTATATACTGCTAGACATCATTGATAGATTGTGGGATCAATGAGAATTATTTTGACGGTCAATAATTTTTAATTAGTAAGTTAGAATTATTTCAATTCATTGAAAGGAGTTTCAATGATATTTTGATGGAGATCAAAATATTTCTCACTATCAAATAGAATAGAACCTATAAGATCACACATAAAAGAGGTCTTAACTGATCGAATTGTTGAATTACAATTTTGAATTACAAATCGTAAGTGGTCTCAATTATTAATTTGATTGATAATTGAACTTAAATGTCAAAGATATATAAGGGACTTGCTAAAAGTTAGTAAGTTATAGAAGAACTTAATTGTAATTATTGCATATTATTTGATTTGATCAAATATTAGGAATGGATCCTAATCAAATTAAATTAGATTAGATTTGATTTGATTAGGTTTGAGTTTGACTCAAACTAAGTTTTATTAATCTAATAGGATTAGATTTAATCAATACTAGATCCAAACCTATCTAGATTATGTTTGACTTAATCTTTAGCAATGTTTGATTTGGATTGGATCCTAGTCAATTTAAATTAGATTTAATTTGATTAGATATGATTTTAATTTAACTTGGATTGGATTTCATTAGTCTAATGGGATTGGACCTGATTTATGATAAAATTCAAATCTAAAAAGACTCAAATTAATTTTGGATTTGGACTAGGATTAGATCCTTATCCAAATCCTCTAAAGCCACAATGCCCCACCTATGAAAGGGGATGTCCCATAATGTTTTCATGTTAAAACAAGGAGGGCGTGGGGACTTATGGCATGGAGAAAAAAGTATAGGAGAGGATAAATGGGTGGCACAACTAAAGGGAGAGTCCTAATCAAAACCAACTCTATTATATCCCTAAACCCTAAGTACCTTGGGATTTAAATAGGGATAAGAGGGGGTGCCTCTCTTATTGATGAGAACAAGCAAGGAGGATGCCTAAGGATTGGTTGGCGTGAGAAAAGGATGGGTATGAGGCTTCTTTCAATGTGAAGAGAAGGTTGGATGCCCATTCTCTTACCTCTTCTTTCTAATAACCAATGTTTGGTTGTTTTGAAGGTAGCACGCTCTTTCTCTCCTTGTCCAAAAGTTGGACATGTCTCCTTCTCCTTCTCCTCAAAAGATGTCTGAGAGTTGGATATGCATAAAATCAGATTGGATCTGATTTTTCTCTCCTTAGTAGTCCATGAGATGGACACAAAAAGTTTTTCTCTTTTTTTCTAGATCTAGTCCAAGTGCTGGACAAGATGGAAGAGAAAAGAGATTAGATCTCTTATCTTCTTCAGTAGATCTTGAATTTTTCTTGAGAAGAGAAAAGTAAAATAAGAAATTAGATTTGATCTAATTCTATATTCTCCTACAGATTTATTTGATTCTCTTGAAAAGAGAATCAAAAGATTAAATCGATTTGACAATCCAGAGAGCGATCTTCGTAAGAGAGCTAGCATCCTGATGAAATTGAGATCTCCTGATCAAATCAACCTCGATGGATATTTATAGAGGTTGAATATTTGTGCAGCTACAATGAGACCTCGAAGACATCTATGGACCATCAAATCATGATAAAGATTTATCTGCATAAAGGTATGAAATTTAGATTCTCTTTTAGATCTTTAATCTTGTAATTAATGACGATGCCTAGTTTATTTTGAGATTTGATCTCTATGTTGATGGAAAATAGTAGGCATTTCATGCATGCATTTTAAAAATTTTAACGGAAGCAATCTAAATTAAATGATTTAGTGTACCATACATGCATTAGATCTGATCGAAAATAGCCTATGCTAGGATCAATGATATGACATAACATGCATATAAAATTTGAAATCAAAAATCATAGATCAAATCTATATGATCATATCAATACTGTACATCATATCTACTTTGTGATTGAGTTTCGAACCTAATATCTTAGTACGGATCGACGATCGTCACTACTAATTACTATGGATTTGAGGTTCTTTCAGTCGCATAGTAGCTGCATAAGTTGTCTGGCCTCTACAGGACGTTCACACGAAGCCCTAAACCTGATCGATCTCCCAAGAGTGCTAGCCCACGCAGAGACCCTATTGATGGCTAATCACGTTCCTTCTTTGAATCACTCAAACTCTTCCAAGGATGAAGATGGATATTTAGGAGGAGGATGTGGTGGAACAAGGTGAAGAGGAGACACTCTCTTCTCACTTTTCTCTCTTCTCGAAAGCCTAGATCGGAATCCTAGGATGCACATGCCAAAAGACCCTCATCCAAAAAAGGCTCACACCCTCCCACCTTCCTCACGATGAATATCTGATGTTTTTCTAGATAAAGCCTTCTATTTTGTCACACAAAAGAGGGCCCATCTTATGGTTGGCGACAAAGGATTAGATAAGGATTAGGTTGAGTTCAAATTCAAATCCTATTTAAAATCAAACCAATCCTATCCCTATCTAGTTGCAAACTTGAATTCAAACCTGATTTGAATTCAAATAAAAACCATCCTAATCCATGAGAGTGGGTAACAAGGGAGCTTAGTGCATGGAAATCTGTCATGCAAAATCAGAGAGGGCATGAAAATTTTTTCGACGTGGTCATGGGGTTGGTGCTAGGGAGAAGTCCAAACCAAGTTGGACTCTTGTTTGATCTCATTTGGTTCCTATCCAAATCTCATTTGGTTAGAGCCAATGAGATAATTAAACCTAATCTAATTAGACACTAAATGAACTCAATTAAATATTAATCTAATCAAAAATTAATCAAGCTCAAGTCCTAATCAAATCAGGAATCAATCTCCCGTAGTGATTAGGTCATCTTATAAGCTAATCGGGTTAAACCTAATCGAATTCAATTCAATTAGATTTGATCCAGATCTTATTACTTAATCAAATTGAGCTAATCAGTAATCTAATTACTAATTAATCCTTCTATAATTTACTAATTATTAGTAAATTAATTTATCATAATATTTATATAAAGTTAATCATCAATCATATTGACGATTACATCCTTGAATGATTCTCAATTATTGATTAGCCATCTGATCAGACAGGAACCTCTTTTGTGTGTGATCCTATAGGTTCAAACCTAAGTTAATAGCATAAAAATTTATGTGTGATCCCATAGGTTCGAACTTAAGTTGGTAGCATTGGAATAAATTTCTATACTAATCAAAGTGACTATCAAGCAATGATATCCGACTTTCAGATAGGCTGAATGGTTGCAAAGCAACATTCAAGAATCTTTGGCATATGGTTATCGTATAATTCATTCTTTTAATTTTGAATACTCAAAATAACTTCAGAGTTAAACTATCTATTGAAAAATATGTCCCAAAGCTAATCGTTAGACGATTGTGCTCATCTTGTAAATTATATATAAATTTTTATTAATAAAAATTATTTGATATTTTTATTACAAATTGATCATCTTTGAACTCTTGTGTTGTAATAAAGTCCTTAAGACTATATATATTAATCGACAAAGGATGATTTGTCGTTAAGTCCTTAAAATTATTCGCGACCAAATGATACGCTATTACTAGGATGATAGCGATATCAAGTGTAGGTCATTGTGTGCCATATGAGTTGATTGTCCTTTTAACCAAAGAGTGTGCAGATACTATTATGGCATGCAGATGAAATATAGAAGTACATTCATATCGACCATGATCATGTGTCAAGCACTCTACTGTCAAGAATAGCTTGTGAAGGATATGGGTATAAGTATCCCTCCGACCTGAGACTACCATGGTGACTTGTAAGTAATTCACTGTACTTTAGTATCAGACTATCTGAATTTCTAACTTAGTGACGGAAGGATACTAGGTACAATCAAGTACTTATCAAGTCGGTGTGTGAGTCAAGATGGAATTGATCCCTCTGAATTGGTAGGAGATATGCATCAGTGTATTTTAATTTAGCAAAATCTTGGCTAAGGTAATCCATGAGATGGATTTGAAAGGTTGAAATATAATGTAGTCGACTTAATCAGGGTTCACAGTTAAATTCTAAGTCACCTTGAGCATTTGGATCAAAGGGATAAATTATACGGTAACCATACGCCGTAGGTTCTAGAAGGTTGCTTTGCAACACTTTGACCCATCCGATCGTCGGGTCATCATTGCTAGATGGTTATATCGATTGGTATAGAAAGTTATTCCTATTCTACCGACTTAGGTTCGAACCTATGGGGTCACATGCATTAGAAGATTTGATCAGATCTGATGGCTGAAGAGTCCAATTGGATTGTGACTCTGGTGAAGAATCCTACTTGGACTCAGACTTTGTGGGAGAGTCCCACTGAGACTAGAACTCTATCATTTATGAAGAATTAATTAGCAATTAGATTACTAATTGACTCAATTTAATTAAAAAAAGAGCTTTGGAATAAGTCTAATTGAATTAGATTCAGTTCGACTCAGATTGGGATTGATATGATTAAACCTGATTATAAGAGAAATTTGATCCTGATTCGATCAGGATTTGGACTCGATTAATTCTTAATTGGATTTAGAATTTGATGAGATATTTATATTTTTAATTAGATTAAATTTATTTTTATTAGTGATTTTAATTCAAATTTGATTTGGATTAGAATTGAATTAGAAATGAAGAGTCCAAGTCAGACTATGACTCTATCCTTATCTTTTGTGCCACATCTGGATCCATGCCAATTTCTCCACGCCTAATTAGATTTGGATTATGATTTTTAGAATCATGAGAGAGGATCTAATAAGGGTGGTCGGCTATAGCTGATGAGTCATAATATTATCTCTCGCCTAATTCGAATGCGATCCGAATTAGAGATAAGATGCAGACTAGGAAAGGGATTTTTTGTATATGGTATATTATTGGAGCCATATCATTTTTTCTCTTATTTTTCTTAAGAAATTCTTTGGCATGTGAGACTTTGATTCTTTCTCCATGTCTTAATGATTTTTTTGAAATTTTTGGGGATGCCAAAAGGGTGTGTTGGCATTGATTTATGGCATCCTTTCTTGGAAAGTCCCAATTCCTAATCTATTAAAGGGGACCCCTCTCCTGGACCTCCTATAATCAATTTTCTTACAGATTTTTTATTTTTAGAGCCTCTTCTCCTCCTCCTCTCTTCCTCCTCCAGATCTTCTATCACTTTAGAGTGTCCAAGGTACTTGTAGAAGAAGAAAGAGGTCAGCTATTGAAGTTATTCGTAGATTAGCATCTTCGAGCCCCTGATCTGCGCCAGTCTTCGTGTAGATTTTTTTTTAGAGGCCAGATGACTTTGTGTGGCTATGAGTGACCTAAAAAATACTCTCTCCAATCATTGGATCAGAGGAGATCAAGATCAAAATTTTTTTGATAACGATCTCTAACTTATTTTGATTCCTATGGTAGATCTAATAGTTAGATCCAGAATTTCGGCATCGATGAGATCGATGTAATTTTTATTTTCAGATCTAAAGTATATATTTTTTATATCAAAAATTTTAATATGATAGTCTAAGATTAGATATTATATATATGATTAGGATTAAATTATTTAATCTATTATTTTTATTGCATAAAAATTTTTAATTGCATGTACTGCACTACCACAAATTTTTTTCAATTGGTATCAGAGCCAGATTATTTTGATATAAATTAATATGACTTTAGATTTAATTTTTATTATTAGATCTGATTATTTATGATTTAAATTAGATCTAAAATAGTTTATTTTTAGATCCAATTATTATTTATTTAAATTAGATGTTCTGAGTAGCAAAGTACTCATATTGGGTAATCACCAGGCCGTTCGATCATAGAAGCAAGTGGGGTTTCATGACCCTCTCCTCTCATTTAATGGGTGCTCTTCATAGTGTGTAGGGGTGTCACTGTGAGGTCCCATAAAGAAGAAAGTGAAAAGAAAAAATTTACTTTCTTACAAAATCCTAGATCTTGAAACCCTAGGGTATGTGATGCAAGTTGTAAAAATAGTTAGTTACATCTAATCTAGTTGAGTCAAAATTATTTTGATCTAAAATCATAAAAATTTAAATTTGATCTAAAAGATTTTATGACTTGATATAAAAAGTTTACAAGAAAAATTATTTTCAAAACCTTAACCATGTTGATGCAAACTTAATTGAGAATTGAGTATCAAGCTGATTGGATCTAGAAGTATGATTTAGATCTAATGACATTGCATAAAACATGGGGCATAGGTTAGCTCAAATCAAAGAATTAGATTGACTATGTAAAGAAATTGATTAAGTCTAACCAAATATTGAATTAGATTAATCAAGATTTCTCTAGTATAATAGTTGTAGATGGTCAAGTCCATGTCTTTGATTAGACCAAATGGACCTTGATTGTAGCTCAGTGGTTGAACCCGAATTATTAGGTTGGTCAAATTGAAACTAGTTAACCAATTGGTGTCTAAGGTAAGTTTGGTATTTCGATCAGTGATTTTTAATTAGGAGCGGCTTACCTGACCATTTCGATAGTGTCTAAAACAAGCTTAGCAGACCTCCCACCGATCTCACTTACCTGGCCAATTTGGTGAACTAAATTTTGATTAGATCGCTAAGTGATTTGAGTTAGCCCATGCCATTAAGGTTGACCAGTGTGATTGATCTAGGTGCCAGTTCAATTAGCATGACTTAATCTGATTCAATGACTTGGTGAAGTCAGTGGGAGGATTATGATCTACTGATTGATCTTTTCTTCTCTTCTCTCTTCTCTAAATCGATTAAATCCTCTAAATTTTTAGGTCCTTAAAATGAGCTAGTTATGGTGATAACTAGATCATAGCCTCCCATTAAGGTGAGTGATAATGGATCCATTATTTTAGATTGACATTACAGGCGCCTTCCGTCTGATGTTCTCTCTGAATGATAGAATTATCATTCATTATATGATGACTCTGATGAACCATCTGATGATGGTTGGGTTGACTGAGCCATCCTCAGACCTGATCACTCATTAGGTAGAATCACTGAGTAGGTTCATGTTAATGGTTTGACCTAATCAGAACTTTCAGTAGAGGCCCATCACCTATTGAAATGAAATCTGGGGCTAAATTAAATACTAAAAATTGTTTGGAGAAATAATTGGTTGAGAACCTACCTATAGGTGCATATGGGTTGATTGAGCCATCTTCGGGCCTATATGTAGCCTGTGTGGATTCTAGTACCCGCTAAAAAATTAAGATAATTCCTTGAATTGGAGGTAGAGGCTACCAATTCGTATAAAATAGTGGGAGGACCTTTAGACTAAAGTCCAAGTCTTTAGGATTAATAAATTCATATACTAATTAAGCTTTATTCTTTCTTTGTGTGTGCAGATATGGCCTCAAACTCGTTACTCCAATTACTGTTGGACATGAGAAGCTTACCAAATCAAATTTCAATAATTGATATCGAAAATTAAAGATTGTCCTGGAGCACAAGCAGATCCTTTATGTGATAACAAATTTGACACCTGAGGAGCTTGCTCCTAATGCTCGAAGAGTGGTCCGAGATACTTATTTGAAGTGGTTCAATGATCACACCATGATTCGTTGCATCATGCGGACCTCCACAAACGACGAGTTCAGACGAAAGTTTGAAGAAGCTCAGTCAGAGGAAATGCTTCAAGTGTTGAGGGATTCTTTGGTACTCCTGATGATGTTAAGTGGCACAAGACTAGTTGCACCATTTTTAATATCTGGATGAGGGAGGGTGCATCTATTACCGATCATGTATTGTACATGATCGAGCAGATTAAAAAATTGAGCAAACTCAACTTTCCTTTGCATTAACAGCTGGGAAAGATGCGATTCTGAACTCTCTTCCCAAGTCCTACCTACCATTCTTTAGTCATTTCAAAATGACGAAGCTTATAGTCAACTACCACGGTCTGTTGGGGTTGCTATAGATTTTTGAGAAAGATACCAGCTTCACAAGGAGATAGTGAATCTAGTGGGAGGATCTTCTTTGGGTAGTCATCGTCCCTTTAAGAAAGATAAAAAGAAGAAGAATAAGAAAGTGCCTGGTGCTGGGAGTCAGTCCCAAAAACCCAAGTTTAAGGCTGATCAAAGTCAGACAGAGTGCTTCTTTTGCAAGAAGTAGGGTCACTGAAAGAGGAATTATCCTCAGTATATCACTTCTCTTGATCCGAACAAACCAAAGAAGAAGAAGCAATCAGTTGCTAGACAAGGTACTTATGTGATAACACCTTGTAACTCTCTCTTATAGATACAATGACCTGGGTATTGGATACTGAAAGCCCTATTCATATTTACAATTCATTGCTGGGTCTTTAGTTCACTAGGAGATTTGGAGAAGGTGAGAAATTTTTGAATGTTAGAGATGGAAGATCAGTTTCAGTTCTAGCTTTAGAAATCATCAAGCTTGTATTCGAGTCTCAGTATATTGTTCTTAATGAGTGTCATTACTATCCTAGTTTTTTTTAAATATTATTTTTGTAGGTCTTTTGGCCAATTCAAATTATAAAATATCAATAAAAAAATTTTGTGATATCATTTTGAATGGTGTTATAATTTTACGTGGATAGTTGAACAATGATATCTATATTGTATCTAGGCCTAATGTAATATACATTTCAAATAAACATCCTAGAATAGATGATGTCACAGATGCCTACCTTTGGCATTGTAGGCTAGGTCATATCAACAAGAATAGGATAAACAGTTTGGCTCAAAAAAGAATTCTTAATAAACACGATTATGAATCGTTACCTACCTGTGAGTCTTGTTTGCTTGGAAAGATGACCAAGTCATCTTTTACTGGAAAAGGTGAATGAGTCAGTGATGTGCTGGGTCTGATACATACCGATGTATGTAGACCCATGAGCACATGTGCCAAAAGAGGATATAGCTACTTCATCACATTCATAGACGACCTATCTAGGTATGGATACGTCTACTTGATAAAACACAAGTCCGAATCGATTGAAATGTTCAAACAATTCTGTAATGAAGTAGATAAACAAACTAAAAAAAGTATTAAAATTTTTTGATTTGATCGAGGAGGTGAATACCTTTCCAATGAATTTCTAATATATCTAGGAGAAAATAGGATTCTCTCCCAATGGACCCCTCTAAGGACACCACAGTATAATGGCATCTCAGAAAAGAGGAATCGAACTTTGTTGGACATGGTTCGGTCCATGATGGGGTTTGCAACTCTGTCGATCTTTTTTTAGAGATATGCACTTGAAATTGCCTGTCTTATGCTCAATAATGTTTCGAGCAAGTCAGTTAGTAAGACACCATATGAGATATGGTCAGGACGTAGGCCGAACCTCTCTTACTTTAGGATCTGGCGATGTCCAGCTTATGTTAAATGATTACAAACTGACAAGCTCAGTCCTAAGTCTGATAAGTATAATTTCATAGGATACCCCAAGAAAATGAGAGGATATTATTTTTACCTGCCTGCTGAACAAAAGATATTTGTCAGCAATAAGGCACATTTTTTGAAAAAAAAATTTCTTAATGAAGGAATAAGTGTCTCTAAAATCGAGCTTGACGAAGTTCGACAGATAGAAGAACCGACATCAATGATTGAATTTGAATCAAATTTGATGAGATCAAACCTAGAGCCCAATGAACAAACATCCTTAAGGCGATCTAATAGAGTACCGTATCAGCCAGACAGATACTTAGGTTTTTTGGTCCAGAATGGAGATCCTGTCAAACTCGATGAGAACGATGAGGATCCGATCATCTATATGGATGCAATATAGAGATCCGACTTTGATAAATAACTTGAAGCTATGATATCTGAAATAGAGTCCATGAAGATCAACGATGTATGGACATTAGTTGATCCATCTGAAGGGGTAAAGCCCATAGGGTGTAAGTGGGCCTTCAAGAGGAAGAGGGGTGCAGACGGAAAGGTGGAGACCTATAAAACTATTTGGTTGCCAAGAGTTATCATCAACATTATAGTATTGACTATGAGAGATATTTTTTCCTATGGTAAAGCTCAAATCCATTCAAATCATGCTTGCGATAGCAGCATATCTGGACTATAACGTTTGGCAAATAGATGTAAAGACAGCTTTCCTAAATGGAGAGTTGAATGAAGAGGTGTATATGATACAATCTGAAGGGTTCATATCCACAGATGAGTCCAAGGTGTACAAGCTTTAGAGATCTATTTATGGATTGAAGAAGCATCTTGAAGTTGGAACATACGTTTTGATAAGGTGATCGAAACGTATGACTTCGTTCGGAATGGAGAGGAACCCTACATAGATAAGTAGGCAAATGGTTCGATAATTATATTTCTTGTGTTGTATGTAGATGACATTCTCTTAATCAAAAATGATGTCTCTATATTATAGGGAATAAAAGTATGGCTGTCATTATAATTCTCCATGAAGGATCTGAGAGAAGCAGCCTACATCCTAGGGATGAAGATCTATAGGGATAAATCTAAGAGACCGCTCGGGTTCTCCCAAACCATGTACATAGATACTATGCTAAAATAATTCAGCATGGAGAATTTCAAGAAAAACTATCTTTCGATAGGCCAAAGAATTTTTCTTTCGAAAGGAGATTGTCCGACAACTCCTCAAGAGAGAGTGTGTATGAGTAGAGTTCTATATACTTCGACAGTGGGTTCTATTATGTATATCATGACATGTACGAGACTAGATATGACATACTCATTAGAGGTAGTGAGTAGATACCAGTCTGATCCAGGAGAAAACCACTGGAAGGTCATAAAGATCATTCATAAGTATTTAAAAAATACTAAGGATCAGTGGCTTGTGTATGGTGAAACTGACTTGAAATTTATGGGGTTCACCGACTTCAGCTTTCAGTCAGATCATGATGATAGTAAGAGTGTGTCAGATTATATTTTTACCCTAAATGGTAGAGCAATCTATTGAAAAAATTTTAAGTAGAATACTGTGGCAGACTCTGTTTGTGAAGCAGAGTATATCGCGGCATCCGATGCTGCAAAGGATGCTGTATGGTTGTGAAAGTTCATCAGCAAGCTCGAAGTGGCACCCTCCATTGATGGCTCTGTCTTATTATACTATGACAATACTGGAGCCATTACTCAAGCTAAGGAGCCGAGAGCCCATCAGTGCACCAAACATATTCTGCACTATTATCACCTTATCCAAAAGATCGTAGATCGAGGTGATGTTGATCTTTAGAAGATCGATGGAAGGAAGAACCTGACCGATCCATTTACTAAAGCTCTCAGAATTAAGGAGTTAGATGACCATAAATCGAAAATGGATATACAATACTGTACCGATTGGCTTTAGTCCAAGTGAGAGTTGTTAGGAAATGTGTCCCAAAGTCAGTCATTAGATAATTATGCTCATTTTATAAACTGTATATAAATTTTTATTAATAAAAATTATTTGATATTTTCATTATAAATTGACCATCTTTAAACTCCTGTATTGTAATGAAGTCCTTAGGACTATATATATTAATCGACAAAGGAGGATTTGTCGTTAAGTCCTTAAAATTGTTCGCGACCAAATGATACGCTATTACTAGGATGATAGCGATATCAAGTGTAGGTCATTGTGTGCCATATGAGTTGGTTGTCCTCTTAACCAAAGAGTGTGGAGACACTGTTATGGCATATAGATAGAATGTAGAAGTACATTCACATCGAATGTGATCATATGTCGAGCACTCTATAGTTAAGAGTAGCTTGTGAAGGATATGGGTATAAGTATCCCTCCGATCTGAGACCACCATGGTGACTTGTAAGCAACTCACTATACTTTAATACCAGACTATCTAAGTTTCTAACTTAGTGATGGAAGTATACTACATCAAGTACTTATCAAGTCGATGTGTGAGTCAAGATGGAATTGACCCCTCTGAATTAGTAGGAGATATGCATCAGTGTATTTCAATTTAGCAAAATCTTGATCAAGATAATCCATGAGATGGATTTGAAAGGTTGAAATATAATGTGATCGACTTAATTAGGGTTGACAGTTAAATCCTAAGTCAGCTTGAGCATTTGGATTAAAAGAATGAATTATACGGTAACTATACGCTAGTAGGTTCTACAAGGTTGCTTTGCAATACTTTGACCCATCCGATCGTCGGGTCATCATTACTAGATGATTACATCGATTGGTATAGAAAGTTATTCCTATGCTATCGATTTAGATTCAAACTTATGTGGTCACACGCATTAGAAGATTTGGTCAGATTTGATGGCTGAAGAGTCCAATTGGATTGTGACTCTGGTGAAGAGTCCCACTTGGACTAGGACTCTATGGGAGAGTCCTACTAAGATCGAGATTCTATCATTTATATAGAATTAATTAGTAATTAGATTACTAATTGACTTAATTTGATTGAGTAAAGAGCTTTGGAACAAGTCTAATTGAATTAGATTTAGTTCGACTCAAATTGAAATTGATATGATCAAACCCGATTACAAAGAAAATTTGATCCTGATTCGATCAAGGTTTGGACTTGGTTAATTTCTAATTGGGTTAGAAATTTGATGAGATATTTAGATTTTTAATTAGATTAGGTTCATTTCTATCAGTGATTTCAATCCAAATTTGATTTGGATTAGAATTGAATTAGAAATGAAGAGTCCAAGTCGAACTAGGACTCTATCCTTATCTTTTGTGCCACATCTGGATCCATGCCAATTTCTCCACATCTAATTGGATCTGGGTTGTGATTTTCGGCATCATAAGAGACAATCCAATAAGGGTGGTTGGCTACAGCTGATGAGTCATAATATTATCTTTTGCCTAATTTGAATGCGATCTGAATTAGAAATAAGATACAGATTAGGAAAGAGATTTTTCATATATAGTATATTGTTGGAGTCATATTATTTTTTTTTAATTTTTATTAAGGAATCCTTTAGTGTGTGAGACTTTTGATTCCTTCTCCATGTATTAATAATTTTTTTATAATTTTTAGAGATGCCAAAATGGGGTTTTGGCATTGATTTATGGCATCCTTTCTTGGAAAGTCCCAATTCCTGATCTATAAAAGGGGATTCCTCTCTTAGACGTCCTATGATCAATTCTCTTATAAATTTTTTATTTTCAAAGCTTCTTCTCCTTCTCCTCTCTTCCTCCTCTAGATCTCCTATCACTTTGGAGTATCTAAGGTGCTTGTAGAAGAAGGAAGAGGTCAGCTGTCGAAGTTGTTCGCAGACTAGCATCTCCAAGCCCCTGATCTGCGCCAGTCTTCGCATGGATTTTTCTATAGAGGTTAGATCGATGTGATTTTTATTTTTAGATCTAAAGTATATATTTTTTATATCAAAAATTTTGATATGATAGTCTAAGATTAAATCTTATACATATAATTAGAATTAAATTATTTAATTTATTATTTTCATTGCATAAAATTTTTTAATTGCATATACTGTATTACCGCAACTTTTCTTCACTATCAACTCTTAATCAGTACATCCGATTTGTGTCTTAACCTTATAAATCTTGTGACTTCTCATAGAGATTACCCTGACCAAGGTTTTACTAAATTAAAATATAATGTAGTACTATCTTCTAAAATCAGGAATAGTCAATCCCATCTTGACTCATACACAGACTGTATAAGTACTTAATTGTGCTTAGAAATCTTTCGTCACTGAATTAGAAATTCAGGTAGTTCGGCACCAAAGTACAGTGAGTTGTTTGCAAGTCACCGTGGTGATCTTAGATCAAAGGAACACTTATACCCATATCCTTCGTGAGCTACTCTTGATGGTAGAGTGCTCTGAAGTTTGGTCACGTTCAGTGCAAATGTACTATATTTCATCTGTATCCCATACTAGTGTCTTCACATTTCTTAGTTACGAGAACAACCAATTCATATGGCACACAACGATCTATACTTGATAAACATTATTGTCCTAGTAATAATGTATCATTTGATCACGAATCATATTTAAGAACTATACGATAAATCTTTTTTTATCAACTAGAAGTAGTTCTAAGGACTTCATCATAACATAAGAGTTCAATAAGAAAGATGCAAAATTTTTTGATGAAAATATCAAATAATTTTTATTAATTAATAATTCATATACAATTTACATGGAGCACATTCATTTAAAGATAGATGCTTGGCTTTAGGACATACTTTCCAACAACTCCTATCTGGACTAAAGCCAATTAGAATAGTATCTAATACCAATCTTCCACTTGTGATCAACAAACTTCTTGATTCTGAGGGCTTTAGTAAATTAGTCGATCAATTTTTTCTTTCTATCAACTTCTAAAGCTCGACGTCACCTCGATCTATGATCTCTCGAACAAAATGATAGTGATGCATAATGTGTTTGATTCTTTGGTGAGACTTTGATTCTTTTGTTCGAGCTATAGCTCCAATGCTGTCATAATACAGCACAAAAGGACCATCAATGGAGAGTGCCACTCCAAGCTCATCGATGAACTTCTACAACCAAACAGCTTTCTTGACAGCATCAAATACCGTGATGTTCTCTGCCTTACAAATAGAATCGATTACGCTGTGCTGCTTGAAACTTTTTCAACATATCGTCCCACCATTTAGGATAAAGATATAATCTGACACACTTTTACAATCATCATGATGTGATCAAAAATTAAAATCAGTATATCCCATAAGTTTTAAGTCAAAGTCTCCATAAATGAATATTGGTCCTTAGTATTTCTCAAATATTTAAGGATGATTTTTACAACCTTCCAATGACTCTCATTCTGATCAGACTGATACCTACTCACTACCCCTAGTGAGTAGGTAACATCCAATCTCGTACATGTCATAACATACATAATAGATCCTACTGTCGAGGTATATGAAATTCTACTCTTATGGAGTTGTAAAAAGGATTGCCCTGCTTAGAAATTTCATAAGAGTAGGTAACATCCTAGGCATATGAAATTTTTTTCTCTCTTATGGAGTTGTCGGACAATCCTTCTTAGAAAGAGAAATTCGATGGCCTATCGAAAGATAGCCCTACTTGAAATTCATCATGCTGAACCACTTTAGCATGATATCAATATACGTAGATTGGGACAACTCAAGTAATCTTTTAGATCTATCTCTATAGATCTTCATCCCTAGAATGTAGGATGCTTCTTCCAAATTCTTCATGGAGAACTATGATGATAGCCAAACTTTTATAGCTTGTAATGTAGGGATGTCATTCCTGATTAAGAGAATATCATCCATATACAATACAAAATATATGACTACAGAACTATTAGCCCATTTATAGATACATGGTTCTTCTCCATTCTTACCAAAATCATACGTTCTGATTATCTTATCAAAATACATATTCCAACTTCAAGATGTCTGCTTCAATCCATATATGGATCTCTGAAGCTTGCACAACTTTGATTCATCTATGTATGTGAATCCTTCAGGTTATATCATATACACCTCTTCTTCCAATTCTTCATTTAAGAAAATGATTTTGACATCCATTATTAGATTTCGTAATCAAGGTGTGTCACTATCGCAAGCATAATCCGAATAGACATAAGCATTGCTATAGGAGAAAATATCTTATCATAGTCAATACCATAATGTTGATGATATCTCTTGACAATCAAACAGACTTTATAGGTCTCCACCTTTCTGTCTGTGCCCCTTTACATTTTGAAAATCTACTTATACCCTATTGGTTTTATCCCTTTAGGTGGATCAATGAGTGTCCATACATTATTGATCTTCATGGACTCCATTTTGAACTTCATGGCTTCAAGCCACTTATCAGAGTCGAAACTCTGCATGGCATCCATGTAGGTGATTGGATCCTCATTATTTTCATCAAGTTCAATAGGATCACTATTCGGATCAAGAAATCATAGTATCTATCTAGCGATGCGGTACTCTATCGGATCTTCTCAATGGTGCCTCTATATTGGGCTTTAAATTTGATCTAATCAAATGCAGTTCTGTAGGTTCACTTATCCATGTCAGTTCTTCTACCTATCAAACTTCATCAAGCTCAACTTTAGTGGCATTAGTTTCTTCTCCAAGAAACTCTTTTTTCAAAAAGATTGTCCCATTAGTGACAAACATCTTTTGTTCTTCAGCAAGGTAGAAGAAATAATCTCTAATTTCTTTCGGATATCCAATAAATAAATATTTATCAAACTTAGGTCTGAGTTTATCTATTTTTAAATATTTGATATAAGCCAGATACCCCCAAATCCTAAGATGTGAAAGTACTAGCTTACACTCTGTCCATGTCTTACATGATGTTTTATTTACAAACTTGCTCGGAACCTTATTAAGTATATAACAGGTAGACTCAAGGGCAAATCTCCAAAATGAGATCGACAGACTTGAAAAATTCATCATGGATCGAATCATATCTAACCAAGTTTGATTCCTCCTTTCTGACATCCCATTGTATTGTGGTATCCCAAGAGGAGTCCATTCTGAGAGAATCACATTCTTTTCTAAATATGTCATGAACTCATTGGTGAGATATTCACCTCCTCAATCAAACCAAAGAGTTTTAATATTTTTTTAATTTATTTTTCAACTTCACTATGAAATTATTGAAATATTTTAAATAATTCAAACTTATGTTTCATAAGATAGACATACCCATACCTTGATAGATCATCAGTAAACATAATGAAGTAGTAATACCCATCTCTGATATAAGTATTCATCGATCTACATACATCACTATGTACTAGGCTTAGAATTTTATTAGCTCGTTCACCTTTTCTAGTAAAAGATGACTTAGTAATCTTTTTAAGAAGATAGGATTCACAGATCGACAATGATTTACAATCATTGACTTCGAAAATTTTCTCTTGGATCAACCTGTTTATCCAGTTCTTGTTAATATGACCTAGCCTACAAAGCCAAAGGTAGGCATCCATGACATTATCTAATCTGGGGCATTTATTCAATGTGTATGCTATACTAACAGGCTGTGATAAAATATAATATAAATATCGTTACACATTTATCCATATATCACAATAACACCATTCATAATGATATTACAATAATTATTTTTTATTAAAAATTTATATTCCTTCATGACCAAAAGGCCTATAAAAATTATGTTCAATAGAATGATGGATAATAGTGACAATCACTCAAAATGATAATTTTAGAATTGAAACAAGCTTGATAATCCCTAAAAGTAGGACTGAAACTTGCTTCCATCTTCTACATTCAGGAATCTCTCACTGTCTTCAAATCTCCTACTGATCTGAAGTCTCTGCAATGAATTATAAATATTAATAGGATTTCAGTATCCAATACCCAGATCATAGTATCACAAATAGAGAAGTTATAAGGTATTATCATATAATTACTTTGACTAGCAACCACTTGCTTCTTTCTCTTATTAGGTCTGTTCGGATCAAGGAAAGCAATGTATTGAGGATAATTCCTCTTTGAATGACCTGCTTCTTATAGTAGAAGCACTCTACCAGACTCTGGTCAGCCTTGGACTTCTTGATCTGATTGGCTTAGATGCCCCAACATGCTGCACCTTTTTCTTATTCTTCTTCTTTCCTTTCTTAAAGGGATGACGCCCAGAAGAGGACCTCCTACTACATTCACCAGCTCCTTATGAAGCTGGTAATCTTTCTCAAAGGTCTGTAGTAACTCCAGTAAATTGTGTTAGTTTACTGCTGACTTACTCATTCTATAATGACTAAAGGAGAGATAGGACTTGGGCAGGAGTTCAGAATTGCATCTTTCCCAGGCAGCTCATGCAAGAAAAAATCTGAGTTTGCTCAAGCACTCGATCTACTCGATCATTATAGTTGATGCGAAGTCGTTGATAGCACCAAAAATAACTCTATCACTACGTAGGTAGGATGAGTCGAGATCGTATCCTCAGGGATCTTGGGCTAAGTTGAGATTGCAAGATAAAAAAATATTGTTTTTGATTTAGAAAATAAATTATCTTAAAATTGAGGTAATTAGAAAATAAAGAGCTCGGGAGTTTTGAATTACTTTGCACTAGCAGAGTTGTATCTCTTTTTTTTTAATTAAATGATGTGATTAATCTTAGGAAAAATATCTATCTTTCCTCGACACGCTCCGTACCCGTAGATCACGTGCGTATCTCGAAAAGTACTAGGTAAACAACTCTTCTTTCCTCGGCACGCCCCGTATCCGTAGATCACGGCGCGTCTCCGGAAAGTAACAGTTGTTCCTAATATTAATCTAACAAGAAAGCATAAATAAAAGCATATAAAAGGAGCAAATAAAGAACTCATGACAATTTAAATAAAAAGCATAATCTTTATTGCATATAAAGAAATACAGAAAAGTTTAGAACAATAAACCATCTCTGTGTCGTTACAAAAATTTCTTCTCCACTCCGAGACTGCTAGCCTAGCTGCTCATGAAGTAGTCCCTTTCTATTCCTCTATGCAAGGCTCTAGAAGAATTTCTGGGCTCCCCTCTCAATGGGAGTACAAAAGTTTTTTATAGGTGTTAGGAGGGAGGAGTTTTACATGATTTTCGATGTGGGACTAAAGAAAATACAAATCTTTCAAAATATTTCTAATATTAATTTTTTTCTTTAATAATATTTGTTTGACGCCATCAAAAATTCCTTGTGAACCCGTCTGCCGTGCGCCCACACCCGCGCGATGCTGCACCCGTGCCCGCTCAGGCCACGCCACGTCCACGCCTCATGCTTCCGGTCCTGCGCTGCTGCCGCGATCCGTGTCTGTCCCGCGTCTGCGTCCGTCCACATCTGCATCGCGTCCGTCCCGCGTCCGCATCGCGTCCACGCCGGGCGTTCACGTGCTGGTGTTCACGCCGCCCAGAGCATCAATTTTTTTTGAATTCACGTGAACATTCTTTGTATATTCCAAAAAGAAACAAAGTTTCTTCATAATGACATCTATATCCTTTTGGATTCCTTGCATAGTATCTTCATTTTCTATAATACCATATGCATCCTTCTTTTATTTTAATTTTATTTTAAGTCCAAATTTCTTCAAACTTGAGTCTTTTTGATCTATGAATTGGACTCTTTGTATCGACGATCATCTTTTCTGTAAAACATAAAAGAAACATCAAATTTTAATAAATAAAATAAATTAAATATAATTTTCTACTTTAAATGACTTAAATTAAGTGTTTATCACACCCCCAACTTGAATTTTGCTCGTCCTCGAGTAAAATAGATATATCAGCATTGTGTACCGACTCGATCTTGAATCAAAAATTAGGTTAGGCATCCAAAAGGTAGATGATACTTGGTCAGACCATTAAAGAGATATTTCATTGGATTATCAATTTGACCCAATTAGTGGTTGAGTATTAACTAAAGAAATTTCAGAGCTTTTCTTTCACCAACTCCCACTTTACTCTTTAAATCCTCTAACTTAATGGGAAAGAGGTTTATTATCTTCTTGTAATTTAGTCCCCTTAATATATATATTTATTATTATTATTATTATTTTTTTTATATAACATTGCCTACCTTTTTACGCGAACCACAACGCTTACTTAGGCGAAAGGGCCCGGTTACTCAGTAGGAAACCAATATTATTTTTTTGTTTTTTTTTTTTTTTTTTTATTTTTTTTTTTTTTAAGGAGAATTTTTTGCATACCTCGATCTTTCCACCCAATTTCTCATGAAGCAGATTCTTTATTGAGATCAGTAAGAAGAGGGTTGTAGAATCACTCCTAAAATTTGGTCTAGTTTAAACCCTACCATTCATTGGGTTTTCTTAATAATTTATTCCTCAGTATCTCTAAAATTATCTTGACCGTTAATCATTCATTTATTAGGATGCCTAATTGACTCTTAATCAAAATAAAATTTGAATACACAAAACTACTTATTTCTGACCATACTCGAGGATTTGATTAATTTCCTTCCCCCCCAACTTAATCTACATTGTCCTCAATGGAGTAGGAAAGCAAAGAAAATAAAAGGAGAGAGTGCACCTGGGATAATTTTGCTTCGAAGTTGAAGATAGCTTCATTGATTAATAGGCTCTTGTTCTAAATTCTGCAGCTGCGGTAAAGTAAAAAATATGAAATCGTTGGGTTGCCTCCCAACAAGTGCTAAGTTTTACGTCTTCAGCCAGACTGAATTGAGTATTATGACAGTTTTGGATCCACTAAATCAACAGATTCAATTAATTCTCCATCACTAATTCCATCTATGTAAGGTTTCAATCGCTGACCATTCACTTTAAAAGTGTTCCCCTGTTTAGGATTTTTGAGTTCTATAGCTCCATGAGGAAATACCTGAGTTACAATGAAAGGTCCGTCCCAACGTGAGCGAAGTTTTTCAGGAAACAGACGCAATCTAGAATTGAAGAGCCAAACTTTTTGATTGGGCTCGAACATTTTTCGTGTAATAAATTTATCATGGTATGCTTTAGTTCGTGCCTTATAAATTTTGACACTCTCATACGCTTCATTGTGTAGCTCTTCAAGTTTATTTAATTGGAGTCTCCTATTGGAACCTGCATTTTTCATATCAAAGTTAAATTGCCGTATGGCCCAAAATGCACGATGTTCCAATTCCACCGGCAAATGACAAGCTTTTTCGAATACAAGTCGATAGGGAGACATTCCTATGGGTGTTTTAAAAGCAGTACGGTAAGCCCATAATGCATCGTCTAAGCGAAGAGACCAATCCTTTCTATCGGGCCTAACCGTCTTTTCTAGGATATGTTTAATCTCCCTATTTGACACCTCTACCTGACCATTAGTTTGGGGGTGATATGGTGTGGCCACTTTGTGTGAAATATTATATTTTTTCATAAGTGCTTCAAAATGTTTATTCGTAAAAGAGTCCCCCCATCACTAATGATCACCCTTGGGAAGCCAAATCGACTAATGATGTTTCGTTGGATAAAACTAATTACAATTTTATTATCATTAGTCTGTGTAGCTACTGCCTCCACCCATTTTGATACGTAATCAACTACCACCAGAATATATTCAAATCCAAATGAGGCTGGAAAAGGTCCCATGAAATCAATCCCCAAACATCGAAGATTTCTACTACTAAAATGGGGGTCAGCGGCATCATATCCTTCTTGGATAAATTTTCTGTTTGCTGACATCGCAGACAACTTCGGCCAAATTCATGTGCATCCTTGAAAAGCGTTGGCCAATAAAACCCACTCTGCAGTACTTTTGCTGTAGTTTTTCTTCCACTAAAATGTCCCCCACATGCCGAAGAATGGCAAAAAGTGAGAATGCTTTGGAATTCACTCTCGGGGACACAACGGCGAATAACTTGGTCAGGACAGTATTTGAATAGTTCAGGTTCTTCCCAGAAATAATGTTTAATTTGCGAAAAAATCGATCCTTTTCTTGTTTTGTCCAGTGAGAAGGTACTTTCATGTTGACAAGTAATTGACAATATGGGCAAACCATGGAGGATGGCTAGAGGAGATTGCGAAAAGTTGTTCGTCAGAAATTTTTTCTTTGACCTCATCTATGCCTATCGTGTGTTCAACTAAGATCCTGGAGATGTGATCAGCTACCACATTCTCAGAACCCTTCTTATCTCGGATTTCCAGATCAAATTCTTGTAAAAGAAGGATCCATCTGATCAAACGTGGTTTAGTATCTTTCTTTGAGAGAGATGTTTCAGAGCCGCATGATCAGAGTAAACTAGAACCTTAGACCCTAACAGATATGAGCAAATTTTTCAAGGATGAACACTACTGCTAGTAGCTCTTTTTCTGTTGTGGTGTAGTTTAATTGGGCATCGAAAAGAGTCTTGCTAGCATAATAGATCACATGTGGCTCCTTATTGATTTTTTGGCCTAAGAGACACCTATTGCAAAGTCAGAGGCATCACACATAATCTCAAAATGAATGGACCGTCAGGGGATTTTATTATGGGTGCTGTTGTTAGGGCTGTTCGTAATGTGTTGAACGCTTTCAAACAGTCTTCATCAAAGACAAATGGTGTATCCTTGGCCAACAGATTGCACAAGGGTCTTGAAATCTTGCTAAAGTCTTTGATGAAGCGTCTATAAAATCCGGCATGACCTAAGAAAGATCGTATTTGTCGGACCGAAGTAGGGGGTGGTAGTTTTTGAAATAACCTCAACTTTGGCTTTATCTACCTCGATCCCTTTTTCAGAAATAATATGTCCTAATACAATTCCTTTCCCACCATGAAATGGTTTTTTCCCAACTTAGGACAAGATTTGTCTCCATACACCGTTTAAGAACTTTGGAAAGATTATGGAGACAATCCTCAAAGGTGGTTCCAAACACAGAAAAATCATCCATAAAAACTTCAAGACATTTGTCCACCATATCCGAAAAAATGGCCAGTATGCACCGTTGAAATGTAGCGGGTGCATTGCAAAGCCCGAATGGCATACGTCGAAAAGCGAAGGTGCCATAGGGACAGGTGAAGGTAGTCTTTTCTTGATCATCCAAAAATACAGGTACTTGATTGTACCCTGAATAACCATCAAGAAAAAGTAGAAACTTTGTCCTGCTAACCGTTCTAGGATTTGGTCGATGAAGGGCAATGGAAAATGATCCTTCCTAGTAACGGCATTCAGTTTTCTATAATCTATGCATACTCACCATCCAGATGATATGCGAGTTGGAAGTAGTTCACCTTCTTCGTTCTCCACCACAGTAATACCAGATTTCTTAGGTACTACTTGAGTGGAACTGACCCATTTACTATCGAATATGGGTAGATGATTCCAGCATCTAACCACTTTACCACCTCTTTTTTTACTACTTCACGCATGTTTGGGTTCAATCTCCTCTGCATATCTCGATGGGGTTTGGCATTTCCTCAAAATGAATATGGTGCATGCAAATGGAGGGGTCAATTCCTTTTAAATCGGCAATGGACCAACCGATAGCCTCTTTGTGTTCCTTCAGAATACCAACCAATTGTGCTTCCTGATTAGGGGTCAAGTCTGATGCAATGATTGCCGGGAGGGTGTCATTGAGTCCTAGAAATACATACTTAAGCGTAGCAGGAAGAGGTTTCAATTCTAACGTAGGTGGTGATTCTAAAGATGGGACTATTGGTGTACTGGCTAATGTGGGCAATGGCTCATACTTGATTGTCCATGGAGGAGTGGTTTTATCATGTGGTGTATCTAACAAGATGTTAACTTCTTTCATATATTCCTCAAAGTCACACACTCCAAAGTGAGCCAAGCAAGTATCTAAGGGTCTGGTGCTAGAATTATGGGTGTTGCATCTTCTATAATATCTTCTAGTGTATCTACTTCGAAGCAACTATCCATTGATGGTCCTTGGGAAGCACCAAACACATTCAGTCTTAGTTTCTTATTCCAAACGATACGTCCATGACTCCTGTCCTACAATTAATGCATGCATTTGCCGTAGCTAGGAAGGGTCGTCCTAAGATAATGGGAATTTGTCTGGGGTTGCCACTTAATTCCATATCGAGAACCAGAAAATCAACTGGAAAGTAAAACTCATCTACCTTGACCAAGACATCCTCAAGCATTCCACGTGTTCCTTAATTGATCTGTCAGCTAACTGCC
>NC_025996.2:93562868-93663583 GCF_000442705.2 Elaeis guineensis
TTTTGAAGCGAAAATTTAGTGCAGGGGCAAAATGGTAATTTTAAAACTTTTTAAAAATTACTATTTTACAGCAGACTTATTAATTAATCTCATTAATTAATACTAATTAACCCTACACTAGGATCTAAATATGATACAACAGCATACATTTAAATTTGAATTTTAAATTTGAATCAGTAAACGTTTTACAGTACTGTGTTCAGAACACATCACCTTTTGCGAGTAGTCGATCACCGTAATTTGATCACCGTTGGGAGGCTCTGATCGTCATGTCACAGCCACACAAATGTCTGGCCTCTGCGGATCATCCACACGAAGCTCCCATCTGATCAGCTCCTCACGAATGCTAGTTCGTGATTTCACCCTTTTGATGGCAGATGTTGATCGAACTCCTTCGATCGATGTGTGCTGACTTCTTGGATACTCCGAATCATCTGTACAGTTGCTTGAGAGGCTGATGGATCTCTCCCTAAAATTTGGTAGACTCACGACACTCGTGGCACACCAATCTCACTTCCCGAACCCTAGGTAGAAACCCTAGGGTACACACCAAAAACCCTGCGCCCAATTTTCTCTCTTTTCTTTTTTTTTCTCTCGGAAGGTTTTGGACCTTCACCTTACACAGAAGCCTTCCTCACGCCCCAAAATTTCTCTCCTAAAATTTTTACGCACGTCCCACCTTTCTCTTCTTTTTAAAACAACGTCGAACGTGTCTTATCCGCGTGAGAGGATAAAGACAAGAGGTTACACATTTGAATTCAAATCAAATTTGAATTCAAACAAAAACCAACTTATCCCTATCCTTTTGGGTGTGAGAAGAGAAGGGGTGTGGCTTCTTGTGCGTGGAAAATATTTCACAAGAAACCTTTTCTCGTGTAAGTAATGTGGCGCACAAAATGGATAAGGATGAAAGGGCAAGTGATAAGTTATCCATTCAAATTCAAACATGCTTTGAATTTGAATGGCTAACTAATTATTTTATCCATCCATATGGTGCACAAATGAGGGTGTGGGGAAGGGTTTTGCGTGAGAAAAATTTCACGAGAAGTTTCTTCTCGTGAATTCAAATGGGTGCAAGGAAGTTGGGTGTCGCAGGGAATTTAAAACAAGGTGGTTTGATTCAAATTGAGCCAACCTAGTTTAAAATAGGTCAAGCACAATTAGATCAGATTAAACCCAACATAATTAGGCTTAATTAGGCTCAATAAAATTCTAATCAAATCAGGAATTAACTAAACCTAACCCCTGATCAAATCAGGGACTAAACCACCTTAGCGATTAGGTCAACATTTAACCTAATCGGGTCAATCCAAAATGAATCCAATTCAATTGGACTTGATTTAAAAATAATTACTCAATCAAATTGAGTTAATTAGTGATCAAATCACTAATTAAATCTCTTATAAATATTGAGTCCAAATTCGATGGGCAATCAGGCATCAGAGACCATCGATATGAAACCTTGATCAAAGAGTTCAAATTTCAAATTCAAAATTTGAAATTCAAAATTTTGACCCCGGTACCCAAAATGTGTGGAACTCATGATTAGAGAATCTTAATTCTCAATCATAGAGTCCCAGATAGATAAGACTCATAATCAACCATCAGATCAGAAAGGAACCTCTAATGTGTGTGACCCCGCAGGTTCGAACCTAAACCGGTAGCACAGGAACCAATTCCTGTACTAATCGAAGTGACCATCTAGCAATGGTACCCGATGATCGGATAGGTCGAATAATCGCAATCGCAATATTCAGAACCTACGTGAATATGGTTACCGTATAATTCATCCCTTTTGACCCCTGTGTTTAGGATGACTCAGGGTTAAACTGTCAACCCTAATGATATCATCCGAATCGTGCTCAACTCAATTAGTCCTGTGACTCCTCACTAGGACTACCCTGGCCAAAGTTTTGCTAAATTGAAATACGACTGTACACAGCTCCTAAACTGGAGTGGTCAATCCCATCTTGACACACGCACCGACAAGTCAAGTACTTGACTACACCCAGCAACCTTCCGTCACTGAATTAGAAATTCAGGTAGTCCAGTGCCTAAGTGCAGTGAGTTGCTTGCAAGTCACCGTGGCGGTCTCAGGTCGGAGAGACATTTATACCCATATCCCATCGGAGCAAATCTTGACAGCAGAAATAGCTCCGGAGTTGGTCACGTTCAGTGCAGATGTACCATTATATCTCACCTGTATGCCATACCAGTGTCTTCACACTCTTTGGTTATGAGGACAACCAACCCATATGGCACACAACGATCTATGCTCGATAAACGTTGTCGTCCTTGGTAACAACGTATCATTTGGTCGCGAACATGTTTAAGGACTAAGCGACAAATCCTCCTTTGTCGAGTCTAAATAGTCCTAAGGACTTCACCACAACACAGGAGTTTATTAGAAGATGAAATATTTGTGATGAAAAAATATCAAAATAACTTTTATTTATTTATAATTCATGTACTAATATAAAAAAGAGCACAACCGTCAACAGGCTGACGATTGACTTTGGGACACTATTCCCAACACTTTATACCCATGACAGAATCAGTGTTCTTAATGACAAGTTCATATTTTATATGCCAACTTTATACCCATTGATGGGGCCATATTTCGTATGGATGCTAGCTCCGGATGTTGATCTTTCCGAAGAGATTCGTTCATAGCTATCTGAGAGTCTTTAAAATTTTTATATATTTTTCTTAAAATATATATATACATAGATAGAAAAATAATAAAATTTATACTTCATAATCATGTTATTTTCATAAAACGCATTCATGGAATCAATGCTCATAATAAAACATGCTTTTTCATATCACAGATACTGATCTTTATTTTATGAAAAATATGATTTCATCAACAATAATTTTTTGCATGAAAAATATGATTATTTAAAAAAAAAATAAGGAGCGTAAGATCTACTTATCTCGTTCGTTTGAGATCTTCAGGCTTTATTAGAAGAATCAGCTAATCTTATTTAAAATATCAAATCATCATTAATTTCTATTCGATGAATATAATAAGATTAAATCATAAGAAAAGAAGATTATTGATCGGACGTGTTGGACCATCCAGACACCAAAGCAATTCAGAGTCTCCGAGCTGAGGGTCAGATTTAAGTGACTTGATCAAAAAATCATGAAGGACAGATCGGATCAAGGTTAAGATCATTCAATAGAGTTCATTAATAATGGATTTGAAAGATATTTGATATGGCCAAATGATGTTAACATACAGTACGGATATCAAAGCGATTTGGATCATCTTGTTGGAGTCAACATAAGTCCCTAGAAGATGAAGGTATGACTCGGTATAGGATTCATAGACCTTCTTAAAGAGAAAAAGTCAGTCATGAGAGAGAAAATAGAGAGAGAAAGTAGAGAGAGGATCTTTGTATCTTTCAGAAGAGACAATCATGATTGAGATAATCAAAGGTCATATCAAGATGACTCAATATAGATTAACTGTGATCAGAAGCTATAAATTTTGAATAAAGATCAGGCTAGGATCCAACCTACTGCATGACTTTCGAAGTGATTTCAGGTTATTTTATTTTCATCTCAAGTTTGTTCTAGGATCCGTGATGCAGTTAGAGAGAGAAAGAGAGAGAGTAGAAAAATCTTAAAGAGAGAAGGAGAGAGAGAGGAGAGAGAAAATTATTTTCACTCTCTTTTTCTTTTTTTCTTTTCTTCTTCTTCTTTCTTTTCTTTTCTTCTTTCTTTTTCAGGATGAACTGAGCAGGGACATAAGGGGGGCTTGGTGGCTCATGCTTCGATGAGGTACGGTGGCACGGTCGGTGGTCCGACAGTGGTGACCGACGGTGGTGGAGCCAAAGATGGCCAGCGACGAGGTTCGATCGGTGAGAAATTTGAAAATAATCAAAAAATAGGGCACATGTAATTTTTCTTTGTTTTTGGTCATTGGTCGTTCGTCAGTAGTCATGATCTCACTATGGAGGATCATGGGGAGGCTAAGGGTTATAGTCCAAGAGTGCGGTACTACAGGTGGTGGCATCGGTGGTCGAAAAAGAGAGGGAGGAGGCTTGTTCAAAACAGAGAAGAACAGGGATCTTCTTTTTGTGGATTTTTTGGCAAATCCAATGGCCGGCGGGGGTGCACAACGTCGTGGAATGGAGGGGAGGGAAGAGAGGAAGGAGGGTCAGGGTTTACCTCAGGCTTGAGCAGTGTTGTTGGCTCCAATTTCAGCGAGCATGAGTACGAGAGGCCACAGCTTCAATGGGAGAAATCAAGGAGAAAGGAGAGAGAGGAAAGTCGGTGGTCATCGTTGGTTGCTTAGGAGGGGGGAGAGGGAGTTTTATAGGGGAGGGGAGAGGTTGAATCCTTCTCAGATTCAACATCCCCTTCCGATGAGGTTGCGTGGAAGAAGACTCCCAACGGGAGTCTTCAACATTTTTTTATTTTTTTAAAAAAGTGGGATATCACATTCTATCCTCAAAAAAAATTTTGTTCTCGAAACTTGACATACTTGAGATTTCGAACATTAAAATACATAACCCTCGTATTGTCCTTAAGCTTCCAAATTATTTACATCTCAAAATACTTGTTTCATAAGTTTTCAACATAAATAATTATATGGTATTTCGAAACTAGATTATTTCTATTTGCAAGATAATGAATTTCTTTGATCTCTTAATGTTGATTTAAAATATTATAATTCTTTGCCTATAAAATTATTTGCTCTTGATTAATTTTACATGAAAATCATAATCGATCCAATCTATTCTTCATAAATATAGAAAAATCTAAAGCATTAGATGCTCAAAATTCTTCTAACCATTGCTATAATAAAAGAACCAATTATCGAAGATAGTATTGCAACATCTAAATAAGCCCAAGAATCAATAATCTTATCCTTTTATTTATTAATGGTGGTCTCTTTTATAAAAATCAGATCTCCGTTCATATCACTTACTACATTAGTATTCTTAACTAGTTTTAGTATAATTTAACTACCATACTTCTATTATGCACTTTGATATGAACCCATCAAATTCTCCAAAGCTATCAAAAGAATCCCAGCAAAAGATCCAACCTTTCAATATTTTTTTGGATAGAACTAGAATAAAATTTTAAGTTTCTTTATCTTTACTATTCCTCGAGCATACCATATTAAAATTAAATCTTGATCCACTTTCTATATTTGAAATCATTGCATAAGCTTTCACTGCTCATCTAGAATTCAATATATCTAAAATTAATTTGGAGTAAGTTAACTCTACATTTTCTGATAATTGGGTTAATTTCAAACTAATATTTCTTTATAAAATGATTAACTCAAACCTCCAACAAATTAGAAGGTCTCAAGTCAATATCATTATAAGTAGAATCAATTTGGTTATCTCTTATGGATAGCTTCTTTTATCATGACTCTTACATCAATAAATAAATCGACATAAAATCTTATCGCTTATTTATTAAAAAATCATATAAGTCTTTCAAAAATTTGATAATAGCAAGATACTTTAGATCAACTCCAAATCTTAAACTTTGACTTGAAATAATTAATGTACTCCATTATCTTCAACAGACTTAAGAAGGATGAAGTAATCTAATATAAAAAATGGCAATACAAATTATTAAAGATTTCACTAATATGTACATGTCATCCAATCTATAAATAAACTAAATATATATATATATATATATATATATTATTTTTTTATAAATTTTATACATGATCCTCTTATAGGTTCAATATTTGAAAAATATCTTAAATATATTTATTCTAATAAATCTAAAATTATAATGATCAAATAATTAACATCAAAATTTGAAAAGCTATCATGATCTTCACCCATATCAAGTTTAGAACTTTAAAATCATCTAAATAACAATTGAATAAGTATACTCAATATAACATATTAATATATCCTATTTTATTCTAGAGTCAACATCTCTTATACTTAAGTCAAGCCTTATTTATTAAAATTTAAGATATAATTCATCCAATTCTTTAATATACATTATATATCACTTTTTGCAAAAAAAATTATTATAATATCTATTGATCTGAAATTCAGATCTTGAATACTTTTGCTACTTCTATCATGTTTCTTGTGATCATAACCTTTATATTTAAATTTTACTTAAGTCATAGTCCCTATTGATCATAACCTAAGCTCTGATATTATTTATATAATGTCCTAGTCACTTAATCTACAGTCCCAAGTAATCATAATCTAAGCTTCGATACTATAAAATGTCACGTCTTAAATTCGAGACATAATACGGCCATGATATCAAGGGATGCAGCCCTTGATAACACGAAGCCACATTCATTTTCTTAATTATAATAACAAATGTATCATAAATAAAAAAATAAAAAGATTCAATTCAAATTCTTAATTAAATCAAAACTGGTTCAGAGCTTCTAAATCCAAAAGTAAATATCAATCCAAATCTTAATATTCATAATAACTATAAATTCATGATCATAAAATAAACTAAACTTTCACTACAAAATTTTCAAGCTTACTTCATAGATCCCCAAGCCTGAATTTCTTTTACCGGTCCTAACCTTATTTCTCTGTATAAGAAAAAGAAAATAAAAAAAATATGAGCTATACTAGTCCAGTAAATAGAACCTGCACTTCTTTAACAGATTAAGCATAAATTTTTCATGATAATATAATATTTAAAAAATAATAGATAATATAAAATAAATATTCCATAGAACATATAATAAAACAAGTCATAAACCAATCATGCATGCATAAATCAAGAACCTTTCATAAATATGTTTCGTAAATCATTCTTGTCATGTATCCTATCATATTTCTATATTTTGCTCATAGATATTCGTATTATGATTACTTTATACCCATGATAGGATCAGTATTTTTAATCGACAAGTTCATATTTCATATGCCAAACTTATATCCGTTGATGGGGCTATGTTTCGTATGGATGCTAACTCTAAATGTCGACCTTTTCGAAGAATTCGTTCATAGTTATCTGAGAGCTTTTAAAATATTTATATTTTTTTAAAATATATATATATAGATAAAAAAATAATAAAATTCATACTTCATAATCATGTTATTTTCATAAAATACATTCATGGAATCAATGTTCATAATAAAACATATTTTTTTATATCACATATGCTGATCTTTATTTTATGAAAAATATGATTTCATTAACAATAATTTTTTACATAAAAAATATGATTATTTAAAAAATAAATAAGGAGTGTATGATCTACTTACCTCATTCGTTTTAGATCTTTAGACTTCGTTAGAAGAATCAGCTAATCCTATTTAAAATATCAAATCATCATTAATTTCTATTCGATAAATATAGTAAGATTAAATCATAAGAAAAGAAGACTATTGATGGACATATCGGACCATCCAGACATCAGGATAATTCAGGATCTTCGAGCTGAGGGTCAGATTTAGGTGACTTGATCAAAGAATCATGAACTACAGATCAGATCAAGATTAAGATCAATCAATAGGTTTATTTATAATAGATTTGAAAGATACTTAATATGGCCAAATGAGGTTAACATATAGCATGGATATCAAAGTAATTTTGGGTCATCTTGTTGGAGTCAACATAAGTTCCTAGAAGATGAAGGCATGACTTAGTACAGGATTCATAGACCTTCTCAGAGAGAAAAAGTTGGTCATGAGAGAGAAAGTAAAGAGAGAAAGTGAAAGAGAATCTTCATATCCTTAAGAAGAGGTAATCATGATTAAGATAATCAGAGGCCATATCAAGGTGACTCAATATGGATTAATTTGATCAGATGCTATAAATTTCGAATAAAGATCAGATTGGGATCCAACTGAAAAAATAATATCCTACAAGTCAATCACATATAGAATGCGATAGAGTATTTTTTTAATTTATTATTCAGACTCATGTAATTGATATTATTATTATTAATAAAATAGATATTTTTGATTCATTATATGCTGTATCTTTTTATTCTTAAGATTATAATAAACCCCATAGGTCTGGATAATGATTTTAGGGTCATGATGAGAACACGCCAGTGAGACTTAAATCCTTGATAGTCATGTTCTAAAATATTTTTTGTCGTTGGTTCATTGAGTCGGAGATCAATAATACCGGTAAGACTGGCATGTCCTATGTATGCTCAAAATGAGGATGGTTGATCTCACAACACTTGTGTGGTGACACTAATACAAGATATGGGTGCTCATTAGAGAATGAGTTACTGAATTACCTACAAGAGAATATCAGATAGAGTCTTATTTAAATATCAGCTGATGATTCTCTAGTGGGAGTTGTGTAAGTGATCCTTTGACTTGAGATTGCCATGGTATCTTGTGTACATGGATCCACATTTTGGTTCACTTCCTAACTTGATTCTTTGATCCTTGTATGGGTATTCTGGATATGATGAAGTATGTATGGAGATTGTGAGTGATCAATAAGGGATCAGTCACTCCTAATAAGGAGAGCAAACATCCTATGTGATCTCATAGGTCGATGATTCTGAAAGTCTTTGGCCCAAGCAATAATAATTAAAAAAAAAATTAATGTATCATTAACTAAATCATCTCTTTCTGATCGAGATACATATAGATAAGTGATTGAATTTGACATATTTTCATACCCATAGTTCATCTGAGATATTATTTGATTGAAGGATTGAATTAGACGGTAACTTGCCACTGAAGGATATTTTGATAATTTTCTATCAAAATTTTAAATCTTTCGAGTTGTCATGACACATTGCTAGATATAATCTTGACTTGTAGAGTCATCAGAATTAAAAAGTTTAATTCATGAATCAATAGGAAGAGTCCTAGTTGATTGAGACTCTTCGGCTGACCTAATTAGGGTTACGTCAAAAGTCCGGATCCACTGTTGGCTAGATTTGAAATACAATGGGTCACACACTTTAAAATTTAGTCTTGATCTAATTTAATTAAAATTTAATATAAATTTTAAAGATTAATTTGATATGCTAGTACATTGTATTAACTCAAATTCCTAAATTGGTTTAGATCAAAGTGTTTGAGCTAACCTAGACCAGTTGCCTTTGATCTAAGGGACTTGGGTCCATTTTAATTGGATTCTTATCCAACTTGGAATAGTTTTAAGTGGGGAAGGACTCCTCTACACCCACCAGGTTCTACACCAAAATAAAATGGCACCCCCCTCCTAATTAGCATGTGAAGATGGAGAGTCCTTCTTAAAGAAGGCTCTTATCTTAATGTGTTGCCTTAAATTCTCATCCAGATCTCTTTTGAATTCATGCCAATTTATTATGAGATTTTTATAAGATATAGAAGAGGAGTCCTTCTACATGAAGACTCTCCTATACCAAAAATTATACATAGTGAAGTTATTCACCATGTGAGAAAGTGGAGCGCCAAAGGTTGGTGCCCCTTGGTCTTCTCATGTCCCTTGGTCCGCTATTTAAATGGGGCATCTCATATGGCCAAGTGCTGGGTTTTTGATGAAAACTAAAGATAAGTGGCATGTAAATTAGAAAAAAAAATTGAAAAAAATTTGAGAAAATAATAAGAAAAAATTGAGAGGCAAAAGTTATAAGAAGGATGGTGAGAGAATTAGCAAGTGTTGCTAGTATGCCCTAGGATTTAGTTTTTCTATATGTTGGAGCCCAAAATCAAATCCTAGTTGTAAGACATCTAAAGAGTATCTTCTTGATGTGATTCTAGTGGCAAGATCGAAACCAACTGGACTTTGATGTGATCATTCCTTGAGTTTGAAGCCGATAGTGTTCTTGAGAAGATAAGGCTGCGGCAGCGCACCGATTTGGAAGGACCTTGATCAATTTTTGTGTGGATCACCATTAGAGGACTTCTACTTTGGAGTCTCATGGAGATCACCAATGTGTCATATTATCTTTTTGGTGAAAGTAAAAGTTCTATCCCTTTGCATGCTTATTTTGTTTTGATCGACATCGGCAAGATGATTCTATGATTTGGATTTCGGCTCAATAATTTTAATTATTAAAGTAATTTAATTTATTTGATTTTAAAATTTTTAAAAATTATTTTTTGCTATATGATTGAAATCCAACAGTGGCATCAGAGCTATCCTTGTTAGATTCAATCAAACAAGTGTAAAGTAGTAGTATAGAATTATTCTTGTTCATATATGGCCAAAAATATTGCTTCAATTTTTAGCATCGATCTTTAAAATCAAAAATTATTTTTGAATTTATAAAAAACCATGAATTTAAATTTTAATTATTAAATTATAAATTTATGATAATTTAAATTTATATTATCATGGTAGCTTGATGCTTAAATCGATTTATGGTTAAGGGTGTTATGCATGCCTAATATGATTAGGGTTTGCTTTATTTTTGGATATGCTTGACATATATTATGTCTTCTTCTGCACCCTTATATGCTTTTTGGCATGATTATATGATTGATATTATGACTTGTGAAAGCATATCGAATTACATAATATGTTTAGCACATTTTATGTAGTTGTATTAGGATGTGCCGAGACCAGTTCAAAGACTCTCTTAAAAAATTATATTAAGTTGTAATGTTGGAATTCACTTTCAATTCAAATATCAAATTTATTTGATCAATTGATGTCGAAAAAAGTATGAAAGTGATTTTCTAATTAAGTCCGTATGCTGGTCTGACCAACTTTGTTGGTATCTAAGAAAAGCTATAGAGAGCTTCCCACCTACTGATCTGGCTAATTTGATCTTATTAATTTCAGACTTAAATTGATTAGTGATGTAGACACTGTAAAGGCTTCTTTCAAACTTGATCAATAGAGTATGTCAAGATCTTAGTGAGCTTATTATGCTATCACAAGGCTTACTATATGTTAGTGCAGAATTCCACCAACGCGGAGAAGCTGGAGTCGAGGGGATCGCGGCCGCCGTCGGGACCTGCAAGAAAGTCTAAACCGGAGTTGGGGGTGCTCTGGCAAGACCCTCTGACGCTTAAGTCAGTACTCTGCTTCAACAGAAATGGAGCACTCGAATGGGATTTTAACAGAGTTTCGAGATAGTGTTTAGAGCTTAGAAAAAAATGTATCTGGGGGGTCTCTTTTATAGACAGGAGCGTAACCGCTTGATAGCGACGTCTGTAACTGCCTGGTAGTAGGCCATCCAGGGTCACGTGGAGTTTCTTATGGAGAGTGGAGTGGTGTCCGTTGTTCGACTTGCCAGAGAGTGGTGGGGCCATGTGGAATCTGTTACAGAGAGTGGAGTGGTGTCCATCGTCGTGACTTATCAGAGAGTGGTGGGGCACGTGGAATCTGTTACAGAGAGTGGAGTGGTGTCCGTCGTCGGACTTGCCAGAGGGTGGTAGGGCCAGTGGAATCTGTTATAGAGAGTAGAGTGGTGTCTGTTGTCGTGACTTGTCGGAGAGTTCGAGCTGGATGGCTGAAGCTCGGTTGGGATGTCTGGTGGAGCAGAATGGCTCTCTGTCTCAGCAATCTAAGAGAAACTCGATGTTTTTGAGGTTGCTGACGAGTTCACTATTGTTGGATGCCTTAGGCCTGATGCTGCAGGCGGAAGTATCTACTATAGAAGCTCGGACGAATCTTTCTATTGGAGAGTCCGCAAGAGTCCGATTGCTAGAGAAGTCTGTCTAAATTTGCCTGATGTAGAAGCTCGTCTGAAGATAGTCCACTGAAGGGTCTGGAATTCAATTTATTATAGAAGTTCGGATGGAGTCGATTCTTGTAGGAGTCTGAAAGGAGGCCGCTTACTGTAGAAGCTCGGACGAAGATCGATTGCCGTGGAAGCTCGGATGAAGACTTCTTATTATAGAAGTTTGGATGAAGTCCACTTGCAATAGAAGTTCGGAGTAGAGATCCGACTGGTGGAGCCCGTCGTTGTAAAGTTCATCTGGGATTCATCTGCTATAGAAGCTCAGACTGAGTCGGCTCTTGTAGGAGCTCGGATGAAATCGAAAGATGGTCGACCATCATAAAAACTTGGATGGAGTCTAGTTATGTAGAATCCTGCTGCTAGAGAAGCTCGGACATTGACGAAGTCGGGAAGAAGTTCGAAGAAAATCGATCGTGGCAGGAAGAAGTCTGGAAGAGATTCAGAGGGTAGTCGATCACTGTAGAAAGTCAACTGATAATGAAGCCCAAAGAGTATTTAGAGTAGTCCGGTAGACGACTGAAGGAGCTCATTATCGGAGAAGTCCAGATGGCACGATGGGAGTTCGTCCGTTGGAGGAATCTGGAGGAACTATGGAAGGTCGACTGCTGGAGGAGTTCGGATGGTATTGTGGAAGCTCGACGGCTGGGGGAGTTCAGAAAAATGCCGTACAAGGTTGGAAGCCAGAAGAGCTCTGGGAGGGTCAGCCTCTTACGAACTTTGACTAGGATTATTTTATATCCAACACCAGTCTCCCTACTTTCGAGTTCGAATATCGAATGAAGTACAAAAAATTTTCACAATCGAAGTTGTCTCCCTCGATTTCGTACTTAGTTGTTTCAGATATTTTGGCATTTGGCGTGCTGGTGCTGGAGTCTTTTCAAATCGAGGTGATCCAAAAAGATTTTTTCGAAATTTCTACTGGAGCGTTGCTTAAGGTATGGCACAATAATGATTCTGTCAGTTGTCAGCCACCTTCAGCGCCTGCCATGATAAGTGGGGCACGCGGCGGTTGTAGATCGGCCAGAGGAGATCTGCAATCATTATTGCGCCAAACCCCGTTACCTATTTAAACTCGCCCCCCTCCTTCAGGGGTTTCACTTTGCCTGAGAATTCTGTTGGTGTCCTTCTCCTTCCCGAGAGCTTCGTCTTCCTCCAGTGTGTCCTTCTCGATTTTAAGTGCTCTTCGGGTCGACCCTCATCACCTTGCTGCCTTCCTGCATCTTTCAGACCAGCTTAGGTTAGTTTTGGAACCCCTCTCTTTCTTGTTCTTCTTTTATTTTTTATCCTTCGCATTCTGCCCATTCGATTTTTTGCGAGCACCCTATTTTTTATTTTTTCTAATTTTTTTGAGATTTTTTTAAGATTTTTGCTTGATTCATAATGTCCTCCAACACTTCCTTCTCTAGCAGTACTAGGAGTTCGTCCGTCCTAGTCCCATAAAATTCTAGTTCTGTAGATGAACCTCGTCGATCTTTATACCAGACACCATTCCTAGTACTCTGACTTCGGATGAACTCTCGTGATCAGGATTCAGTATGGGTTCCTCCAGAGTACGAGTTTGAGCTTCCCGGCCAACTGACCGGGCTAGCGCCCCTCCTCCTGGCCGCTTCTGCTTATATCAGGAAGCTTTTCGCATTGGGTTTCGACTTCCACTTCCACCTTTTGTCATCGCTCTTTTTCATTTTTTGAATATTTCTCTAGTTTCTGTAGCGCCGAACTCCTTTAGGTTTCTAATAGGATTTCTTTCCCTCTGTCGTTTAGCCGAAGTCCACCAACCCTTTCCTTGTTTAGAAATTTCTATACCTTCAAGCATCACCCTTCGGCCAAGGACTGGTGGTACTTCTCCCCCAGTTCGGTAGAAAGGGGTTGCTGAAAGGTGCCCCCTCTTCTATCCACAACTGGAAGAGAGGTACTTCTATGTCCAATGCCCGACCTTGGAGTTGGAGTTGCCCCCTTGGGGCTCCCTGAGGGACTCCGTCTGCGGGCTTCTAGCTTGGGAAGGGACGACCTTGAAGCCTCCAACAAATTCGAGGCTTATCCAGCTTCTCTCTTCTCCGACCTTCTGAAGAAGCAACTTTTATTTAACATCGGCCTAAACCCTCTCAACCCTGCCAGTATTTTTTTTTTTTTTAGTCATTCACTGCTTTTCCTTTCTTCTTGTTCTTTTCTAAGCTATGCTGATCTTCTTTCATTGCAGATATGGATGCAGACGCAGCTCGAATGCTAGCCAAAGGTCTCAAGACCCATAAAAGGAAAGACGCCGCATCCTCGGGGGCTGCGAAGAGGGCAAGGGTAGAAGAGACGAGCTTGACCGTGCCTGCCCAGACGGCCATTACCGTCGATGCCCCCTCCGACGTCAAGCCCGCAGTCCCCTGAGCTTCTCCGAGAAGCCCCCCGACCAAGGTTCCCGCTCCAGAGTCTCATCCCGAGGAGGCATCGGGGGCCGAAAGGAGGAGGAGAAAGAAGATGTTGGCCCGTAAGAGCCACAGCAGCAGGGCTACCATCGAGGGGGCGATGGCTCCGAAGAGGACCGAAGGAGAATCCCTTCAATAATAGAGATTTAATAAAAAGATTGGTCGACGGGTGCATCCTGGCTTCTCGGAGGGTCGGGCGGCACCTCCCTGGGCTCGTGGCATGGAAAGACACCACCGTGCTTCACCTTGATCATCCAGAGCCCGTGCTTGTGGTACATCTTCGATCGTGAGTACTTCTCGATCCCGTGGATGAGCTCGGGATTCTGGCTCAAAGCCCTTGGTTTTCTTGGCACCATGGAGAGCGAAGGAAGAGAGGAGGGGAAGAAACCCTAGAAATGGAGGAGGGACAGAAGCGGAGAAGCAAAATCCTTTAAGAGGGATTGGAAGAAGAAGTTGAGAGCTTAAAGCAAGCCCTGATGATGGCTGGAACTGAGAGTTTGAAGTCGAAAGAAGCCGAGCTTCCCTAGAGCCTCTTTTACCTTTTGTTCTTCCATGTATTCTTTTCTTTTCTTGTCATTTTTTTTGGCCTTAAAGGCTTTGTAACGTGCACTTTACTAATGAAATGAAAAAAAAAATTTCATTACCTTATCTATTCTTGCATTGAGTTTCATTTACCGAGCCTCTTTTGTCTTTTGTCTTGTTCGATGTCGACGTTGTTTGAAGGTTCCTGGTCATCGCTGTATTGATTCACCCTTTTTTATTCCTGATCGAAGGTCTTTTCGAGGCCATTCGAGTTTGATGCTTCCTCCCATGCTCGAGCTTGGAGGTCCGAACTTCTCGTTACCTTGAGGAAGTCTATTTTTTCCTGCAGTATTGGGTTCTCCCTTAAAGACTGAGGGTTTTTGACAAGAGTCTCCTTCTTTGTTGGGACGAGGTCTCTTGTGTCTTTGATGTAGTTCGTTTCTCCCTTATCTCTGACGTAGCTCGTTGCTTTCCCTTTTTCTCTCCCCTCTTTTTTTATATTTGGCGAGGGTTTTTTCTCTGCTCCTAACGGGGTTGTAAGGGTGTAGAGAAGCCATTGAGGAGGCTTTTCTCCTCATCTGATCTCAAATGACCAGATCTTCATTTATGTCAGGATGAGGTTCTCCTCCTGTTCCTGACACAATCAATTTCAGCTCATGTTAGGATGAAGTTTTCCTCCTGTTCTTAACAGGATGCGGGGGCACATAAGGGCCGTTACAAGGGCCTCTCCCCCCATTCAGTCTCTGAATAATCGGGCCTTCGACCTTACTCATGTTAGGATGAGATTCTCCTCCTGTTCTAATATGGCTATGGAGGCACATAAGGGCCGTTGCAAGGGCCTCTCCCCCCATTCGGTCTCTAAATAATCGGGCCTTCGACCTTGCTCATGTTAGGACGAGGTTCTCCTCTTGTTCTAACATGGCTATGGGGGTGCATAAAGCCGTTGCAAGGCCTCTCCCCCCATCTGATCTCTAAATAATCGGACCTTCGACCTTGCTCATATTAGGATGAGGTTCTCCTCCTATTCCTAACATGACTGTGGGGGCGCATAAGGTCATTGCAAGGGCCTCTCCCCCATCCGGTCTCTAATAATCGGCCTTCGACCTTACTTATGTTAGGATGAGGTTCTCCTCCTGTTCCTAATATGGCTATGGGGGCATAAGGGTGTTGCAAGGGCCTCTCCCCCCATCCGATCTCTAAATAACTGGGCCTTCGACCTTGCTCATGTTAGGATGAGGTTCTCCTCCTGTTCCTAACATGGCTGTGGGGCGCATAAGGACCGTTGCAAGGGCCTCTCCCTCCATTTGATCTCTAAATAATCGGACCTTCGATCTTGCTCATGTTAGGATGAGGTTCTCCTCCTGTTCGTAACATGACTGTCGGGATGCATAAGGGCTGTTGCAAGGGCCTCTCCCCCCATCCGGTCTCTAAATAATCGGGTCTTTGTTTGTATCGGGATGAGGTTCTTCTCTTGTTCCTGACACGCTTAATTTTGATTGTCTGAAGGAGCTACTCCCTATCATTATAAGCTCATGCCAAAAGAAAAGATATGTGAATATGAAACTTTTATTTAAGGCAAAGTTATCGATAATACATTCGTAAATTTTTTGAATTTCATGGTCGCGGAAGGTCTGCTCCTCCGAACTTTTTTAAATAGTATGTTTCGGGCCGGACTACCTCCTTGACTTCATACGGGCCTTCCCAGTTAAGGGCAAGTTTCCCTTGGTTCTGAGGTTGTAAAACAGTGGCTCGTCGAAGTACTAAGTCTCCCACTCTGAAGGCTTTGCTCTTGACCCGGGAGTTGTAGTAGCGGACTGCTTTCTGCTTGTAGGCTGCCATCCGAACTTGAGCTGTCTCTCACTTTTCTTCTAACAAGTCGAGGTTGGCCTTAAGATCCTGTGAGTTGCGCTGCTCGTCGAATGCCATGACTCGCACCGACAGAAGCTTGAGTTCGATCAGGATAACGGCTTCTGTTCGAAGGTCAAGGCAAAGGGGGTCTCCCCCATGGGTAGTCTTTGGATAGTTCGGTACGCCCATAATACATGATAAAGCTCGTCTGCCCAAGTTTTCTTTGCTTTTTCAAGTCTCGCCTTGATTTCTTGCAACAGAGTCCTGTTAGTCACCTCGGCTTCGTCGTTTGCCTGCGGATGGGCTACTGACGTGAAGTTATAGGAGATGTTTAAGTCCTCACAAAATTCAGCAAACCTTGCTCGAACAAATTATCATCCATTATCAGTAATGAAAGTTCTGGGTAAGCCGAACCTACAAACAATCGACTTTCAGGCGAAGTCCTGCACTTTAGCTTTTGTGATTTTTGCCAAAGGTTCAGCTTCGACCCATTTGGTGAAGTAGTCAATTGCCACCAGGAGGAACTTTCGCTGCCCGGATGCCATGGAAAAAGGTCCGAGGATATCCATCCCCATTGTGCAAACGGCCATGGGGCACTCAAGGGTGTATGTTCGGAGGCAGGCTGTCTTTGGATATTCACATATCTCTGACATCGATCACACTTTCTGACATATTTGATGGAGTCGTGGTACATTGTAGGCCAGTAATAACCTTGTCAGAGTAGTTTGTGGGATAAAGATCTGGCCCCCAGGTGACTTCCGCAGACTCCTTCATGTACCTCCCACAAGGCAAAGTCGGCTTCAAAAGGTCGGAGACATTTCAGGAGGGGCAAAGAGTATGACCTCTTGTACAGTTTGCCTTCGTAAAGGATATATCGGGAGGCCTGATTTCTAAGCTTCGAGCTTCCTTTGCATCATGAGGAAGAACCCCATCCTTGAGGTACGCAACCAGCGGGTCAATCCAGCTGGGTTCATGGCCGATCTCCATTACATGCTGTGATTCTTCCGTACTTGGGTACTTTAGAACTTCAAAGAAGACTTCCTTGGGCAGTTCAACTGGAGCCAGTGTAGCCAACTTGGAGAGAAGGTCGGTCCTGGTATTTTCTGCTCTTGGAATCTACTTGATGTCAAAGCTGCCGAAGGCTGGGATGATCTCTTTTACCTTTTCGAGATACTTGGCTATACTGTCCTTCCGAGCTTCATAATTTTCGCTGACTTGTCCCACCACCAATTGGGAGTCACTGTAGACTTGGAGCCGATCTACTTCTAACTCTTTGGCGATCCTCAGTCCTGCAATTAGAGCTTCATATTCTGCTCCGTTATTTATCGCAGAAAATTTGAAGCGCAGCACGTACTCCATGATAATTTCTTTTAGATTGATCAAGATCAGGCCCGCGCCCATGCCTGACATGTTGGAGGAACTATCCACGTAGAGGGCCTAAAAACCATCAGGGAGATCTGTTTTTTCTTCAGGGGAGTTCGGCTGGAGCCCTGGGTTGTCAGTTTCACCTCGCTCAAGTTCGGCTTCTTCTGGGATAGTGCATTCCACTATGAAGTCTGCCAATATTTGGGCTTTTATTACCGACCGAGGTCAATAGTTGATGTCGAATTTTGTGAGCTCGACTATCCATTTTGCTATCCTTCCAGAAGTATCCGCTCGATGTAGAACTGCCTTAATCGACTGGTCGGTGAGCAGTGTTATGGTGTGCCCTTGAAAGTAAGGTCGGAGCCTTCAAGCTACAATCAACAAGGTGTAAGTTAGTTTCTCTAACTTAGTATACCTGATTTCGGTGTCTCTCAATACTCGACTTATGTAGTAGATCGATCGTTGAATTTTTGCTTCTTCCTTAATCAGAACTGCTATGAGAGCCACAGGAGAGACCGTCAGGTACAAGAATAGCTCCTCTCTGGATTCGGACTTTGCCAATAGCGGAGGTGAGCCGAGGTAGTTCTTCAATTCTTCGAACGCCTGCTGACATTCAGTGGTCCAACAGAAGTTCTTCGGCTGCTTGAGAGTCTGAAAGAAAGGTAGGCACCATTCGGCCGACCTTGAGACGAAGCGATTCAAAATTGCTACTCTCCCAGTAAGGTGCTGGACTTCTTTTATTGACTTTGGGGCATTCATTTTCTGGATGGTATGAATCTTTTCTGGATTTACTTCGATCCCACGCTCCGATACCATAAAACTCAAGAATTTTCTTGAGGTTACTCCAAAAGCGCACTTGACTGGGCTCAGCTTCATCTTGTATTTTCGGAGGGCGCTGAAGGTCTCCTCAAGGTCAGCGACATAGTTCGTTGAGAATTTGCTTTTTACAAGCATGTCGTCCACGTAGACCTCTAAGTTGCAGCCGATCTGCTCTTTGAAGATCTTGTTCACCAATCGTTGATAGGTCACCCCTGCATTTTTGAGGCCAAAAGGCATGACCCTATAACAATAAAGACCACGGTTAGTAATAAAAGCAGTTTTTTCTTCATCTTCTGATGCCATTCTGATTTGATTGTAACCGAAAAATGCATCCATGAAAGTGAGAAGCTCGTGGCCTGAGGTTGCATCTACTAATTGGTCAATTCTGGACAAAGGGTAACTATCCTTTGGGCAGGCTTTGTTTAGCTTTTTGAAGTCTATACACATCCTCTACTTGCCATTCGCCTTCTTGACAAGAACCACATTGGAGATCCAGTTCGGGTAGTTGACTTCTCTGATGAATCTGACTTTCAAGAGTTTATCAACTTCCTCAACTATTGCTTTCTGCCTTTTCGATGCATGGCCTTAGATTTTTTCCTTCATCGGCCGATGTTTGGGATCAACAGTTAGACAGTGTTCCATGATTTTTGCATCAATCCCCAGCATGTCCATCAAAATTCAAGCAAAAATATCCACATTCTTTTGTAGAAAATTGATGAGCTGTGTCCGTATCTCTTTTTTCAGGTTGGAGCCGATCTTCACCACATGCTCCTCATTCCCATTGTTCAAAGGAATTGAGACAAGATCTTCAATCGGCTCACCCCATTCTTCAGCAAGGTCGTCGCGGGTGTATAGTCCATCAACCGGACAGGGGTCAAACTGACCATTTTTTTGTAGGACTATGTTATAGCAGTGTCTTGCTAGGACTTGATCTCCTCTAACCTCTCCGACCCCTTGGCTAGTAGAAATTTTTAATTTTAAATAGTAAGTCGACACCACAGCTTGGAGGGCGTTGAGGCCAGGTTGGTCGAGTATTGCATTGTAGGCAGACGGCGTCCTTACTACCAGAAAATTCACTTGCGCTCTAGATTGTTTCGAGTATCGACCTGCAACTACGGTCAAAGTTATTATTCCTTTCACTGGCACAGCATCGCTAGTGAACCCTACCAACGGAGAGCTTATCGGCCTTAATCGACCATCTGAAATGGATATTTTTGAGAATGCATCGTAAAACAAAATATCGACAGAGCTTCCACTATCAACAAGAATGCGGCGTACATCATAGTCAGTAATATTTAAAGAAACTACAACCACATCATTATGGAGGAATTGAATCTCCTTGGCATCTTCTTCAGTAAAGGTTATAGATTCTTTAGTCCTCTGCCGCTTGGGCAATCCGATCGATCCACTGGCTGCTCCCTACTAGGGTCCTCTAGAGATGGTGTTGATGATCCCAATTGGAGGCCGATCTCCAAGCTGTTCTTCCCTCCTTGGTGGTTCTGATTGTGGTAGGACCCTCGATCGATCTTCCCTACCCTCAGGCCGACATCGGATGAATCTGTCGAGCCGACCTCATCTGATGAGCTCCTCGATCTCATCTCGGAGCTGAATACACTCCTTCGTGTCTTGGCTATGGTCATGATGATAGAGGCAGAACTTGTCAGGGTTGCACTTTTTGAGGTGTGTGCGCATCCTTTTCGGTCTTGGTAGCTGCTCCCCGACCTCCATCAGTACTTGGGCTTTTAGAGCATTGAGAGGGGCGTAGCTGTGGAATCTTCTTAGGGGAGAGCTCCGTCGAACTCTACGGTCTGGGCTTCTCTGCCTACGAGCTCGGAGAGGAGTGCGGACATGCTTGTATCTGGGAGGAGTTCGAGAATGTGGTCGAGCTTCACTCGATCCTTTTTCAGCTACGGGCTTGCTGGAGTCACTCATCTGTCGCTGCTTCGTGGCCTCCTCATCCTTCAGCTTGAAGGGTTCCTCTACTGGGACATATCCTTCAGCCCGAGCCAGCAAATCAGTGAAGTCCCTAGGATACTTCTTTTCCAGAAAAAATAGAAGATCGTTCTTTTGAAGACCGCTCTTCAGGACGGCCATTGCAACTGATTGGTCTAAGTTCTGGACCTCCAATGTGGCAGCGTTAAAACGGTTGATGTATGTTCGGATGGATTCTCTCTCCTTTTGCTTGATGTTGATGAGGGACTCTGAACCTCTCTGGGGACACTGGCTGCTGACGAAATGAGCCACAAACTGATGGCTCATTTGATCAAAGGAGAAGATAGTACCCGACTTCAGTGCGAGTACCAATTTCTTGCTGCTCCCTTCAAGGTAGATGGGAAAGCTTGGCACAGGATGGCGTCTAGCACACCATGGAGCAGCATCATTATCTAGAAGGTCTCCAGGTGGTCAATCGGATTCGAGGTCCCATCGTAGCTCTCAAATTGGGAGAGCTTGAAGTTCGACGGGATCGATTCCTGCATAATCATTTGAGAGAAAGGAGGGTCAGTACAGATATCCTCACCGTAAGCAGGGGGAGCGTGGCAGAGCTCTTCGATCTGCCAGTTCATCTCCTAGAACCTTTGATCTAGGAGATCCTCTCGACTGCGAGTCTCGAGGGTCTTTTGGAAGAACGGAGGTAGGGACCCTCCGGGGGTGGAATCGTGATCGGACAGAGGGCTCTCCACCCTCTACTTCCCCTTTTCGGAGAAGACAGGGTGACTGGCCCAAGTGGGCCATCCGATCGTCGGATTTTGAAACTTCGATGATGCCCTTTCCAATCGCACAGATGCCTGCGGCTGCTACTGCATGGCCTGCACTGCTTTGGTGAGGCCCCTGACCTGCTGAACCAGCAGGTCAAACTGCTCCATACCGACTGCCGTTACCGGAGGAGGAGTCTGAAAAATTGGAGATGAGGTCAGAGCTTGCGGATCTCGCTAAGATCTGGCCATGGAGGTCGTAGATCGTCTGGTGGATACCTTTCGGGGAGGCATCAGGTGGGGATCTAGCAGGAGAAGAAGAAGAAGATGTCGAAGAAGATGATCGGAGACAATCCCGTTGAGTACTCCTTTAAGAACAAGGGTCCTGTGAAGACACAACCCTTCCTTTAGCGCCAATTCTATTGGTGCAGAATTTCACCAACGTCGGAGAAGCTGGAGTCGAGGAGATCGCAGCCGCCGTCTGGACCTGCAAGGGAAGTCTAAACCGAAGTTGGGGGTGCTCCGGCAAGACCCTCCGATGCTCAAGTCAGTACTCTGCTTCAACAAAAATAGAGCACTCGAATGGAATTTTAGCAGAGTTTCGAGATAGAGTTTAGAGCTTAGAGAAAAATGTATCTGGGGGGTCTCTTTTATAGACGGGGAGCGTAACCGCTTGACAGTGATGTTCGTAACTGCCTTAGAATCTGTTACAGAGAGTGGAGTGGTGTCCGTCGTCGCGACTTGCCAGAGAGTGGTGGGGCCATGTGGAATTTGTTACAGAGAGTGGAGTGGTGTCCGTCGTCGCGACTTGTCAGAGGGTGGTAGGGCTATGTGGAATCTGTTATAGTGAGTAGAGTGGTGTCCGTCGTCGCGACTTGTCGGAGAGTTCAGGCTGGATGGCTGAAGCTCGATTGGGACGTCTGGCAGAGCGGAATGGCTCTCTGTCTCAGCAATCTAAGAGAAGCTCGAATGTTTTTGAGGTTGCTGACGAGTCCATTGTTGTTGGGTGCCTTAGGCGCGGATGCTGCAGGTGAAAGTCATCTGTTGTAGAAGCTCGGATGAAAACTTTCTGTTGGAGAAGTTTGATAGGAGTTCGATTGCTAGAGAAGTCCGTCTGAAATTTGTCTGATGTAGAAGCTCATCTGAAGACTGTCCGCTGGAAGAGTATGGAATTCAATTCTATTGTAGAAGTTCGGATGGAGTTCGATTCTTGTAGGAGTTCGAAAGAAGACCGCTTATTGTAGAAGCTCGGATGAAGACCGGTTGTTGTGGAAGCTCGGATGAAGACTTTTTATTGTAGAAGTTCGGATGAAGTCCGCTTGCAATAGAAGTTTGGAGTAGAGATCCAGCTGGTGGAGCCCATCCGTTGTAGAAGTTCGTCTGAGATTCATCCGCTGTAGAAGCTCGGACTGAGTCTGACTCTTATAGGAGCTCGGATGAAATTCGAAAGACGATCGACCACTGTAGAAACTTGGATGGAGTCTAGTTACTGTAGAAGTTTTGCTTCTGGAGAAGCTCGAACATTGATGAAGTCCGAAAGAAGTTCGGAGTAAAGTCGATCGTGACAAGAAGAAGTCTGGAAGAGATTCAGAGGGTAGTCGATCACTGTAGAAAGTCGGCTGATAATGAAGCCCAGAGAGCATTTGGAGCAGTCCGGTAGATGACTGAAGGAGGTCATTATCGGAGAAGTCTGGATGGCACGATGGGAGTTCGTCCGTTGGAGGAATCTGGAGGACACTATGGAAGGCCGACTGTTGGAGGAGTCCGGATGGTATTGTGGAAGCTCGGATGGTCGGGGGAGTTCAGAAAAATGCCGTACAAGGTCAGAAGCCGGATGAGCTCTGGGAGGGTTAGCCTCTTACGAACTTCGACTGGGGTTATTGAATACCCAACACTATAAAAATTGATATGATGTTGACTAAGTGTATATTGATGCTTATGGCATATTTGATTAGTGTTGCTTTGTTGTACCATCCAAAGGATAGCATTGTTTAAGTATGACCATATGAGATTGAAGGATTAACTTAACTAGAACACTATAGTTTGTTGTGCTATCCATAAGATTATATGTCATCTAGAGGCAAGAGAAAAAAATATTGAGAATTATATAAGTACAATTGATAAAGAGTTATCTACTCTTGAACTCATGAATGCTTGTTGTGCTATCCACATGGTGTTTGTGAAGAATAGAGATCTCAACCCCATTAAGAAACATTAGTATGTTTCTCGATTTTCATACTTGAGGGCTATAAAGTTCGTTAAAATAGTGAGAGACATAATTAGACAAAAGTTTTAATCTAGTTATGATTGTCATCTTGAGTTGTCCGCTTATATTATGTTCTTGTTATTATAGATTAACTGCACATATGGTATCCTCACTATCACTTAAGGGCATACTAGATGCAAATAAATTGATCGGACCAAACTATGTCGACTGGTTAAGAAATTTGAAAATAGTTCTCATTCAGAAGAAAGTCTCCTACATTTTGGATACACCTACACTCGGTACGATCGGAGAAGATGCTACTGAGGAGAAAAGGGTTACATACAAGATGTGGAAAGAGGACAGTGTGACTGTCAAATGCATCATGCTTGCCTCGATGAGCAACGAGCTTTAAAGGCAGCATGAGGATATGGATGTTCTCTCTATACTCCTTAATTTTAAGGAGTTATATGAGAAACAAAGTAGAACTACTAGATATGAGATATCTAAGCAGTTATTCTGTGCCCGTATGACTGAAGGCATCTCTGTGCAAATGCATGTCTTGAAGATGATTGATTTGATCACTCGTCTGGGATAACTAAGCTTTGCCATGGATGTTGAAATGAGCCAAAATTTGATCCTACAGTCTCTCCCTAACTCCTTCTTTTAGTTTGTCATAAATTACCATATGAACAAACTGAACACTAGCCTGTCTGAGCTGCTGAACATATTGAAAACAATAAAGAGCTATTTCAAGGGCAAAAAGGCATTAGTACTTTTATCGATAAGATCAACAAGAAGAAAGGCAAGAAGGGTTCTAAGAAAAAGATGAATCATAAGACTAGCATCTCCAAAAAGAAGGCGAAAAAGATCTTTGCCAAAGGTACTTGCTATCATTGTGGCAAGGAGACCACTAGAAGAGAAAGTGCAAGAAATACCTTGCAACTGTGAAACCAGCAAATATTGCTAAAAGTTTGTATATGATGCAAACTAACTTATCATTAAGTACTTCATTTTCAGATTCTTGGATATTGGATACCGTCTGTGGATCACATCTATACAAATTATTGTAAGATTTACAGAAAATAAAGAGTCTGAATAAAGATGATTTCGAGCTATTCGATACTAGTGGAGAGTCCATTCAGATCGAAATTGTAGGAACCAAGATTTTGAAGTTATCTTCGGATAAAATTTTGGAACTGAAGACCTGTTATTATATGCCTAATGTCATTAGAAATATTATTTTTTTACCATTATTATTGGAACAAGATTTTGAAATAAAAACAAAGAACAATGGTTGTTCTATATATTTTTCTAATGAATATTATAAAAATACTTATATTGATAATGATCTTTTATTTTTTTTACTTAATGATAATGTACTTCATATTGATAATATAAAGAAAAGAAAGAGAGAGGATGTGAGTGTCACATACCTCTGGCACTACCGACTTGATCATATAAATGAGTCAAAAATTAACAAGTTATACAAAGATAAATTCTTTGATCCTTATGATTATGAATCATATAGAATTTATGAATCTTGTCTCATGAAAAAAATGATCAAGACTCCATTTATTGGACATGGAGAAAGGACGAGTGATATATTGGACCTTGTACATACTGATGTTTGTAGTCCAATATCGACTCAAGTCAGAGGTGGATATTCTTACTTTATCACATTTACTGATGATAGGTCTAGGTTTGGATGTGTGTATTTAATAAAATATAAATCTGAAGTTTTTGATAAATTTAAAGAGTATCAAAGAATGGTTGAGAAATAAACTGGTAAAAATATTAAAGCTCTTCGATCTGATCGAGGAGAAAAATACTTGTCTAATGAGTTTCTCGATTATTTAAAATAAAATAGAATATCCTTTCAATGGACACCTCCTTATACTCCATAATTGAATGAAATTATGAAAAAAAGAATCGCACCTTATTAGATATGGTACGATCTATGATGTATTTCATGGATCTTCCGATATTCTTTTAGAGATATGCTCTCGAGGCCGCAGTGTATATCTTAAATAAAGTACCTTCTATATCTGTTTCTAGTAGTCCATATGAGATATGGAAAGAAAAAAGATCAAATCTTAAGCATATTAAGATTTGGGGTTGCCCAGCTTATGTGAAAAATATTGATGGACATAAGCTGGATGTTAGATCAGAAAAATACAGATTTGTGGGTTATCTCAAGGAGAGTATATGATACTATTTCTACCATCCTACTCAACAAAAAGTGTTTGTTGGTAGGCATGCCGTTTTCTTGAAAAAAGAGTTTATCCAAGAAGGAGGCAGTGGGAGGTCTGTTGAACTTATGAAAGTTCAAAATCTACAACCCATCCAGGATTCACAAATTGATTCTTAACCAGATGTGCCCATTGTTGAGGCACAGTGACTTCATACACCTCCTCTACGAAGCTTAGTAGAGTGCGTAATGTACCACTCAGATATGAGTTTGTCATTGAGAATGACAATATATCTCACATCATTGAGAATGACAATCCTACGAGCTATTCGAAAGCTGTCATGAGTAGTGACTCTGACAAATGGCTCAATGTCATAAAATTCGAAATGGACTCTATGTATACCAACCAAGTTTGGACTTTGGTTGATGCACCTGAGGGTGTGACCCTAATAGGCTGCAAATAGATCTTCAAAAAGAAGATTGGAGCAGATGGTCAGGTGGAGACCTATAAGGCCAAGCTGGTAGTAAAAGATTTCAGACAAAAATAAGGTGTTGATTATGAAGAAATCTTTTCATCGGTAACCATGCTCAAGTCTATTCGGATAATGCTTTCTATTGCAACATACCATGACTATGAGATTTGACAGATGGATGTCAAGACTGCCTTCCTCAATAAAAACTTTGAGGAAGAAGTCTATATGACTCAGCCAGAAGGATTTATCTCTAGTGGGAGAGTAAATCAAGTATGCAAACTGAATAAATTTATGGATTAAAACAAGCATCGAGGAGCTAGAACATCAGTTTTGATGAGACAGTCAAATTGTTTGGCTTTATCAAAAATATGGATGAACTATGTGTGTATAAAAAGACAAGTGAAAGTACTGTTGTCTTTCTGATCTTATATGTGGATGACATACTAATTGGGAATGATATCCCGATATTGCAATTGGTCAAGAATTGGCTATCACAAAAGTTTTTCATGAAAGACTTGGGTGAAGCATCCTATATACTTGGTATAAAGATCTATAGAGATAGATCAAAAATGATGCTAGGCTTGTTCCAGTCTAGGTACATTGACCTTATGTTGAAGAGGTTCAACATAGAAGAAAATAAAAGAGGTTACTTGTCCATGGGTCATGACATACAACTCTTTAAGAAGATGTCTCTTAAGATACCTGAAGAGAGAAATAGAATGAGTTCTATTCCTTATGCTTCAGCTGTAGAATCAATTATATATGCTATGTTATGTACCAGACCTAATGTGGTTTATGCCTTGGGCATTGTAAATAGATTTCAGGCTGATCCCGGAGAGGATCATTAGAAAGTAGTGAAAAACATACTCAAGTACTTGAGAAAGATTAGAGATTCTTTTCTAATATATAATGGATCTAATTTAAAACTGAAAGGTTATCCTGATTTTAATTTTCAATCTGATCTGGATAATAGCAAATCTATATCTGGGTATGTATTTACTCTATATGGTGGTGCAGTAAGTTGGAAGAGTTTCAAACAGCAAACTGTTGCTGACTCGATCACTGAGGCTGAGTATATTACTGCTAGTAAGGCTGCTAAGGAGACCGTCTGGATGAAAAAATTCATCTTAGAATTGGATGTGGTTTCAGGGATTGAACAACCTATGCCCCTCTATTGTGATAATACTGGGCAGTTACTCAAGCCAAAGAATCAAAGTCTCATCATAAATCTAAGCACATCCTAAGACGGTTCTACCTCATTTAGAACATAGTCGAAAGACACAATGTGATGGTGGAGCGAGTTGACATCAAGAATAATATAGCGGATCCATTCATTAAGGCCTTGTCAATGTAGCATTTGACCGCCATCTTGATAGCATGGGCATCAAGTATAGGAGCGATTGGCTTTAATGCAAGTGAGAGATTGAAAGAATAATACCTTATAAGCTAATCGTATACGGGATGCGATAGGATGTTTTTAATAATTTATCTTCCAGACTCATGTAATTGATATTAATATTATTAGTAAAATAGATATTTTTGATTCATTATATGCTGCATCTTTTTATTCTTAAGATTATAATGAACCTCAAAAGTCTGGACAATGATTTTAGGGTCGTGATGAGATCACACCGGTGAGACCTAAATCCTTGATAGCCTTGACTTAAAATATTTTTAATCATTGGTTCATTGAGTCGGAGATCAATGATACCGGTAAGACTGGCATGTCTTATGTATGCTCAGAAATGAGGGTGGTTGATTTCACAACCACTTATATGGTGATACTCATACAAGAATATAGGTGATCATTAGAGAATGAGTTCATTGAATTGACCTGCGAGAGAATATCAGATGGAGTCTTATTTATATGTCAGTTGATGATTCTCTAGTGGAAGTTGTGTAAGTGATCTTTTGACCTAAGATTGTCATGGTACCTTGTGTATATGGATCCATATTTTGGTTCACTTCCTAACTTGGTCTTTTGATCCTTGTATGGGGTGTTTTGGATATGATGAAGTATGCATGGAGGTTATGAGTGATTAATAAGGGATCAGTCACTTCTAATAAGAGGAGCGAACATCCTATGTGATCTCATAGATCGATGATTCTGAAAGTCTTTGCCCAAAGCAGGATGATAATTAGAAAAAGATTTCTAATGTATCATTAACTAAATCATCATCTTCTGATTGAGATACATATAGATAAGTGATTGAGTTTGACATATTTTCATGCCCATAGCTCATCTGGGATATTGTTTGACTGAAAGATTGAATTACACGATAACTTGCCACTAAAGGATATTTTGATAATTTTTCATCAAAATTTTAAATCTTTCAGATAGTCATGAGATATTGCTAGACATCAATCTTAACTTGTGAACTCCTCAGAATAAAAAAAGTTTAATTTATGAATCAATTAGGAAGAGTCCTAGTTGATTGGGACTCTTCAGTTGACCTAATTAGGGAGGTTACGTCGAAAGTCTAGGTCCACTGCTGATTAGATTTGGAATTCAATGGATTACACACTTTGAAATTTGACCTTGATCTGATTAATTAAAATTTAATATAAATTTTAATGGTTAATTTGATATGCTAGTACATTGTATTAACCCAAGTTCCTAAATTGGTTTAGATCAAAATGTTTGAGCTAACCAGACTAGTTGCCTTTGACCTAATGGGATTGAGTCTATTTTAATTGAGTTCTTATCCAACTTGAAACAATTTCAAGTGGGGAAGGATTTCTCTACACCCACCAAGTTCCACACCAAAATAAAATGCCACCCCCCTCCTAGTTAGTGTGTGAAGGTGGAGAGTCCTTCTTAAAGAAGGCTCTTATCTTAATGTGTTGCCTTAAATTCTCATCCATATTTCTTTTGAATTCATGTCAAGTTATTATGAGATTTTTATGAGGCATAGAAGAGGAGGAGTCTTTCTGTGTGAAAGCTCTCATGCACCAAAAATCATATATGATGAATTTATTCACCGCATGAGAAAGTAGGGTGCTAACCTTGGTCCTTCTCACATCCCTGGGTCTCCTATTTAAATGGGGCATCCTATATGGTCCAAGTGCTGGATTTCTAGATGGAAACCAGAGATAAGTGGTGTGTAAATCAAAAAAAAATTTGAAAAAAATCTGAGAAAAAGTCAAGAAAAAGTTGAGAGGCAAAAATTGTAAGAAGGGTGGTGAGAGAATTAGCAAGTGTTGTTAGTGTGCCTTAGGGTCTGATTTTTCCATATGTTGGAGCCCAAAATCAAATCTTAAGTTGTAAAATATCTGAAGAGTGTCTTCTTGGCATGATTCTGATGGTAAGATCGAAAGCAACTAGACTTTGATGTGATCTTTTCTCGAGTTCGAAGCTGGCAGTGTTCTTGAGAAGAGAAGGCTGCTGCAGCGCACTAGTTAGGAAGGACCTTGGCTAATTTCTGTGTGGATCATCATTGGAGGGCTTTTACTTTGGAGTCTCGTGGAGATCACCAACATGCCATATTATTTTTTGGTGAAAGTAAAAATTCTATCCTTTTGCATGCTTGTTTTGTTTTGATTGATATCGGCAAGGTGATTCTAGGGTTTGAATTTTGGCTCGATTATTTTAATTGTTAAATCTATTTAATTTATTTGATTTTAAAATTTTTAAAAATTACTTTCTACTGCATGGCCGGAACCCAACACCAACCTACTACATGACTTTCAAAGCGATTCCAGGTCATCTTATTTTCATCTCAAGTTTGTCCTAGAATCCGTGATGCAGTTAGAGAGAGAAAGAGAGAGAGTAGAAAGATCTTAGAGAGAGAAGAAGAGAGAAAGAGGAGAGAGAAAAATCTTTTTCTCTCTCTTTTTTTTTTCTTTTCTTTTCTTTTTTTCTTCTTCTTTCTTTGCCTGGCCGAACAGAGGAGGTACACTAGGGTGCTTGGTGGCTCGTGCTCCGGTGAGGTACGGCAGCATGGTCGGTTGTCCGGCAGTAGTGACCGATAGCGGTGGAGCCAAAGATAGCCGGCGGTAAGGTTCGACCGGTGAGAAATTTGAAAATAATTGAAAAAATAGGGCACCTGGGGTATTTTTTTGTTTTTGGTTGTTGGCCGTTCGCTGGTAGTCATGATCTCACCGTGGAGGATCGTGGGGAGGCTAAGGGTTATGGTCCAAGGGTTCGACACTGCAGGTGGTGGCATCGGTGGTCGGAAAAGGAAGGGAGGAGGCTCATTCAAAACAGAGAAGAATAGAGATTCTTCTTTTTGTGGATTTTTCGGCAAATCCAACGGCTAGCAGGGGTGCACGATGTCATGGAATGGAGGGGAGGGAAGAGAGAAAAAAGGGCCGAGGTTTACCTCGGGCTTGAGCAGCGTTGTCGGCTCTAATTTCCAGTCAGTGCGAGTATGGGAGGCCACGACTTCACAAGGAGAAAGGAGAGGGAGGGAGGTCGGTGGTCATTGTTGGTTGTTTAGGAGGGGAGAGAGGGAGTTTTATAGGGTAGAGGGGAGGTCGAATTCTTTCCGGATTTAACATCCCCTTCCGATGAGGTCGCGTGGAAGAAGAATCCTAGTGGGAGTCTTCAACATTTTTCTGATTTTTTTTTTTTTTTTTTTTTTTTTAAGAGTGGGATATCACACTAGAGTAACAGTCTTCCAACTTTGCAATCTCTGCAAAGATGTGGGATGTAGTACTCAGGTGTTTGGCTACGTTGTGTTGAGAAGATTCTGGTCTTTCCAGCAGCGTCCATACAATTGGATACCTATTGAATTGAAGAACAGTTTTGGTCGGTTGTGTTCTGTCCAGGATAAAAAGTTTTACGATTTTCTTAGCCACGAATGCTGGTAGGTAGCATGGAATTCAAAACATCTTTTATTCTGCTCTTTCCACAATGTCCACTGAGCCGTTGTAATGTGAACATCCAGTCCTTTCTGAATTTGTAGAATTGGGTTTGTGGGAGATTCTTGAGGTGGAAATTTTGTAGAAGTATTGACCAAACTACTCTGGAGAATGAACACTGTAATAATGAGCAGCTATTCGCACATCTAATTATATTTGATAGGGTTTAAGAGAAATATAAGTGGAATACAAGGGTCTTATGTTATATTGATTCCAAATCAAACATAAACTTGGGATTATTTAATAAAATTATAATTATTCTTCGGAATCCATTTATTCTGGCAAAGAATTTCTCCGCATGCGTCAAAAAGCCCATTCCGGCAAGGCGAATCATGTTCAACTTGCTTTACGAGTTTCCCCTCTAGTGGGAAAGCTTGAGATCAAATCAATTCCGATTTCAGTTTTTGGTTACCCTAGGAGGCATGGATGGGCTCATTGTTGTAAGCATCTATGCTTGCACTTACCACCACCTTTTGTATATTTAATGTTCTCCTTTATTTCATTCTTTTCAAGGGACGACGTAGCGAAGTTGAGTGGCGTCAAATTCACTTTTCATGCATGAAAATATAAGAACGCAATACTTCCCGTGGTGGAAGGCATGTGAAGCACCATGGATCTAGATGGTAGAGACACATAAGACAAGGGATTGGGTAGCTTCATTTGTGGGCACCTACTCGGATCCTTCTGCACATGGAATCCGGCTCAATCAGCTTCTCTTTAATTAGTTGCGATATATTTTATATGCTGATGCTATTAGTTGTATTTATTCTGGGGTCATATAATTGTGCTGCCTAAACATTAAAAAAAATGAGGCATGAACCTTATCGCCATCAAAGATGATAGCATGCATTGTTCAGTGGGGTACATTCCCTGACTTGCAGGACTCCAATGACCATGCCAGATGAGTGTGGCCTGGGATGTAATTCCAAACTAACAAAAAAAAAAGGAAAAAAAAAAGTAGCCGTATGGTAAATATGCGAAGTAAAAGTGACCTTTTAGTGCATTAAGAAGTTTGGCAACAATGAAGGTTTCCGCATACTGTGTTTACTATGATATTGGAGCTCAATGAAGGCCAAGGACTAGGGCTTCTCCTGTTCTACGCGGTAGACTACTTTTGAGCTTAATTTGGGGCCTTTTATTGTACTTTGTATTTGTAAATAATGTACTCTTGAACTGATGAACTAATCTCGTGGACAGCAAAAGTCTTATTATTAGGTGATATAGGCATTGACGAGTGTACAGTTGAGGCTGTTGGCTTAGATGGGGTGAACTTATAATAATAAACTGGGTTTTTAAGGTTTCTTTAGTTAAATTGAGCTCAAGCAAGATTAGTCAATAATTTGTGTCTTCTGCGGGCTCCTGTGTCAGTTCATTACCTCAAGGAAAAAAAAAAAAAAGAGAGAGAGAGGGGCCCCTTTTCTTTAAATAATTGGAAAATAATGTCAGAGCACATGCATTATTGATGCTTAACCTTCTTTTTGAAATTATGGATCACTGTACTGGTAAAGTTGATTATTTTACCACAAACTAGTTATGATGCACGTGCAAATGCACGTGCTTGATGAAGGTTTTTTTATATTAAAAAAAAATGTCTTTCTCATGAAATTATTAAAATTTATTTGCTGTATATTTTCAGTCTAGATAGATTTTTAAATTTCAATATGACAAAAACTATTATAATTTGGGGTTTGGAAGGTGCGACTCTACTGTGATATAAAATTTTAGATATTCTAATTTAGGAAGAGTTTTTCCTTGTAATTCATCCTAATGATTAGTTAAGTTGGGTGGCATCTTCCTCTCAAGCGAGAGGTTTTTGGTTAAAATCTAAGACGATCTATTTTTATATAATACTAGATTATAATCCTATGTGATGCATAGGATATAATTTTTTAAAATAATATTTTATTTTTTTTATCTATTTTATTATATCTATTCTATATATTTAAAAATAACTAAAATAATTAAAAATTTATTTTTTATGTATAATATGTATTACAAGATATTGAATAAATCTTGTGAAGATTCAACAATCCTGACTCCATGAAGTTCCTTCCTAAACTTATCGTCGACAATGTTGCTTGACTGCCACCATTACCATTAATGGTAGTAGCATCTTTGAGTTCGAGACGAAGAGAAAATATATCAATATACAGGATTTTAAGTAATTTTTGAAGATGAATCTATCATATTTTTAAATTGTGACAATGACCACCTCCCAACCCTTGTCGTTCTCCTCTGTCACAGGCGGCGCAGGGGAGGCACCAGCTCCCACCATCATTTTTTGTTTTTAATCCTTCCCGGGCACCTTCGCTCTTCCTAAAGCTATGGGATATACATGGCGAAATGGTGCCTTAGGAAGAAATAAACCTGTGATGAACGGAGGCTAATGCTAGAGAGAGAAAGAAAGAGAGGAAGGTTGCTCTAGGTGTGAGATAGTTTTTATAATTTTTTTGATGAAAAAAAATTTGCAAGTATCACTATCCTCTATTGCACAACTAATGGAGCTCAAGTAACTTTGATACCAAGATCTCCAATGGCTTCAAAATTAATATCTTCTCTCTCTCTTTCTCTCTCTGACATCATGAAGCCACCTCTTAAAAGGCCTTCCTCCCTCGTCTCCATCTCCCTCACACTACAGGAAAAATGGTCATTAACGACGCTATTAATGTTATTTTACGACGCTTTAAAGCGTCGCTATTTAGCTTTACGATGCTTCGAAAAGCATCGGCAAAGCGTCGCCTATGTAAGAGTGGAGATGAAAAGCGCCGACGCTTTTTAAAAGCGTCGTTATTTTTTAACGACGCTTTAAAGCGTCGTAAAATTTAACTATAACGGGCTTATAAGCATCGTTAAACTTGTCTTAACGACGCTTATAAGCGTCGTTAAATATATTTCTAACAATGCTTTAAAGCGTCGCAAAATGCAATTTTAACGGCGCTTTTTAGCGTCGTTAATGACTCCACGTCATCCACTCTACCAAGACGCTTTTCGAAGCGTCGGCTTTTTTGTCTTTAACGATGCTTATAAGCGTCGTTAAAATAATTTTAACGATGCTTATAAGCGTCGTTAAAGGTTTTAAGAGAAAAAAAAATACAGATATTATCTACAAAAAAAAAAAAGAATACATACATTCCTGTACGAAATTATATCAATTATTCGAACATAAACCTGTACAATCACCACATTCACACCTGTACAATCACCACCATTCACACCAAAAGCAAACTTAAATAGAAAATTTATCCAAACCAAAAGACAATATTTTATATAAATAAAAATAAAGTACTAATCGTCCATTACAATCAAGAGTAATATAAATAAATATAAAAATATAATAAAAATAAAATAATATCAATCTGCAGGCGGATGGTCGTCGTTGTCTCCACGTGACGTGCCGCTATCTCGACGGGTGCCTGATGTGCCAGAGCCTACAAGAAACATATCAAAAGCATGATTTGCATATCTATAAATAAAAATATATAAATCATTAAATTAATACAAAAATATATATTTAATATTATGTGTTTATCTGAGATGAACCATACATCTCTAATAAAGATGTAAGGCGATCAATCTGTCCCCTCATGGCCTGCATCTCGGCACGGCTCTGTCGCATCTCCTCCATCTCAGCGGCATGACTCTGTCTAATCTCCTGTATCTCCGCCTCGAGTCTGCGAACGCGTGAATCCTGAGCATCTGCTGCAGCATGCTGCGTATATCTACTAACCTCAGATAACTGAGTGGGGGTGACTCCTACTCCATAACCCCTCACTCGGCCGTAGCGTCTGGTCCCATCAACTCTGTGAACACCTCGGCCTCGATACAGCTCTGCTGCGTAGATGCTGCGGACTCGTCGTCACGCTCCGCAATGAGAGATGTAGCCCTCTCCTGTATTTTTTTGAAAATAAGAGTTATACATTAATAGCTAACAAAATTAAATTTAAATCATTGCAAAAAATATAATATTAATAATACCGTACATATAAATCTCTCGACTCATCTCGAACAAAAGTACCATCCTGATGAGTATGAGTCATCCGGTAAAACTCCACTTGTCCGGGTTCCCTCCCATGCTCATCCTCCTACACAAATAATTTCAATTTTAAGCAAACAGTTATAATAATTTAAAAAAATATATGAGTATCATGATACAGACATGGTCCACGATACATAATGATATTAGTTATATAAATATTTCAACATAAAAATTAAAAGTTAATTATGAAAGTTTAAGGAACATACAAACTCCTGTCGGAGTCGTGCATAACTCTTCGACCCCGATGTATGAGGAACAGACTGAGCTGCTCGTGCAGCTCTACCAATAGCAGAATAAGTCTGTAAAATAAAGTAAAAAACTTGTTATATATATAATATATAATAAAAATCAATATTTTTATAAAATATTTAGAAAAAAAAGATAATAAACAGATAATATACCTGTGCCCTCTCGGAGAACCAATAATGAACCAACTCCATCCACTGATGAGGGGGTACATCAGGAGGACAATTCCTAGCAACCTCCTCCTCTGTCATACCCTGTCTCATATAGTCCTTCTTCAATTGTGCTCTATATTCTTTTCATTTGCGGTTGAGAGACTTCATTACAAAATCATGAGTGGATGGAGGGAGAACAAACTTGCTCTATAAAAAAAAAGTTAAATGAAATAAATTATATAAATGATTAACAATTAATATACAGTATGAACATCAATTCATTACCTCTATAACTCGGAGGAGCTCAACTTTGTACGTTGGAAGCATGTCATTCCATTTTGCATAGCCCAATGGACATAGCTGAGGCCTCCGAGCAACAGTCCCCAAAAATGAAGTCAATAAGCAGGCAGCTTTCTTAATTGGCTGACCTAGCTGATTGCACTCCACAACAATCCTCTCACCCTCACGCATCTGCCACACATCTCGTACTACTGTGGGTCCGCATCTGGGGCGTACTCTCCCGGATCCGTCTGCAAAAAATACATAAAAGTAACTATATCATAAATATACATAAAATGAAATAAAAAAAAAATTACATGAAAGATAATATATACCCTGCACGTGTATCTCATCATCTGGCTGATGTACAGGAGGATCGTGCTGTGCTGATGATGAAGGACAGGGCTCAGAATGCTGTGCAGCTGAACTGGCCTCAGACTGCTTTGCTGAAGAAGATGTACCGACCTCTGTCTGTGAAAACTGGAACTGCACCCAGCATATCGTCCCCTGCGATGCATGATGTCACCTAGCATTTATATAAATAAAAGATAGAATCAGTTAATATATGGAGTAAAATAACATAATAATTAATGCAAAATATATACATCATAAATAATTATTATCAGTAACAATCAAGCAGTAGTGTTTTCTTCGAATTCTGTTCTAACCAACATCGTCGTAGCATTTAAATCATCAGCTGGCACAAAATTGTAGGGCATACATTGTGTATAAGTGTCATCGTCATCATCCTCCACTTGGTTTCCCATATCATATAAGTCTCTAGGTTTTGTTTTGATGACAGTAAACCAATCTTTATCTTTTGCATCTTGTACATAAAATACTTGACGAGCTTGAGATGAAAAAATGAATGGGTCATCCTTCAATAACACACCAGTGTGTATCAACCTTGAAAAATTTACAAGTGTAAATCCATTTGCATCTTGTTTCAAATCCCTTGGTGAGTTTATGTCTATCCAATCACATCTAAACAGTACTACTTTAAATTTTTCATAATAATCCAACTCATAGATATCTTTAAGTGCACCATAATAGGATTTTCCATCCGCTTCCACCATAACACCGCTATTCTGTATTTTTTTAAATTTTTCCCATTCTCTAGTATGAAATTTAAAGCCATTAATTATGAAACCGTTATATCTATTCACAATCTTGTTAGGTCCTCGAGCAAGAGCTATTAGTTCATCTGAATTATTTGTCTCCATCATCTTTGATACCTAACAAAAAATGATATGACGAAGTGCAGTTGAGTTATCTGATATTAAATATGTATCAAAAATTAATATATCTCATAATTAAATATAAATCACACCTGATTCGAAAGTCACATAGGGAATAACTCAACCAACCATCGCTGTTCAATCCTTGCATTAGGACGAATGTTATGATTGGCTCGTCTCTGATAAATTAAAAATTCACTGCATAAAATATAAATATATCATTTAGAACATTATATCTAATATAAAATTTAAATTTTGATGTCATTCCTTAAATATACTAACCTGCGATGGTCAGATATTATGTCACTATAAAGTAACACATAACGATGTGCTTGTGCTAAGGATTTTTGATCAAGTACAATACTTTCAGCTCTTCCCAAGAATTTTCCAGCAGTTAAGAACTTATACAGTTCTGCATTCTCCACAAAGTCATTATGCCGTTGAGGTCGACTAAAAATAGTCTCTACACCTTGAAGATATCTTGAACAAAATGTCAAACATTCATCCGCAATATATGCTTCAGCAATCGAGCCTTCGGGATAGGCTCTATTTCGCACATAATCTTTAAGACGCACAAGATACCTTCAAGAATTAAATATTTATTAAAATATCAGTATGCTGTTGTTTCTAATAAAATTATCAAAAGATTTAAGGTTTGTAATAATACCTCTCAATAGGATACATCCATCTATAATGTACCGGTCCACCAACTTTAACTTCTGAAGCTAGGTGAATGAGCAGATGTACCATAATAGTGAAAAATCCAGGAGAAAAAATCTTTTCCATCTGGCAAAGTGTAATTGCAATATCGGATTCTAACTGATCAAGTTCCCGAGGATCAATAACTTTGGAACATAATGCCTTAAAGAATGACGATAATCGAAGTACAATTGTAACAACTTGTTTCGGCAATGACGATCTTAAAGCTATTGGAAAAATATCTTGCATCAATATGTGACCATCATGACTTTTAAGATTTGAAAGTTTTCGATCCTTTAGATGCACACATCATAAAATATTTGATGCATATCCATCGGGTACTTTGATACTTTTCAAAACTCCCAAAAAATTATCCTTTTCTCGAGCAGACATTGTGTAACATGCAGGAGGCACATAAATTCTATCATTAGCAAGCATTTTAGGATGAAGTTCCTGTCGGATACCCATTTCTTTTAAATCAAGACATGCCTTCATGTTATCTTTGCTCTTTTCATCAAGGTTTAAAAATGTTTCAAGTAAATTATCGCAAACATTCTTCTCTATATGCATGACATCAAGATTGTGCCGAATAAGATTATGTTTCCAATAAGGTAAGTCAAAAAAGATACTTCATTTTTTTCATAAATATTTACTTGGCTGTTGTGTAGATGCTATCTGTGTGTCTTCCTCATTTTCATCCTTGAAATAATTATCTGGATCTTGAAACACCTCTGCATCTATAGTACTGATACTGACTTCCTCTGGTAACCCTTCGTGCACTGAGCTTTCAACATCATCCCTTCATCTTTTTTTAAAGGACTTTGAGTGCTTACCATAGCTGTAATTCATGCCATCCATTTGTCTATGAACATCAGTTCCAGAAGGTGGAATAGGGGCACATCCCAATTCTATAGTACCATCAAACAAATCTTTCTGAAATCGAAACGGATGATTTGCTTCCAACCATCGACGATATCCTATGTAACAAAATTTACCTCCATGTTTTAACCAAATTGAATGTGTTGAATCTCCACAACAAGGACATGCGACCCGTCCCTTTGTACTCCAGCCAGATAAATTGGCATATGCTGAAAAATCATTAATAGTCCATAACAAAGCTGCCCGTAGTTTAAATGTTTGGCCGTTGGAAGCATCAAATGCATCAACACCCTCCCACAACTGTTTCAATTCCTCTATCAAAGACTGTAGAAAAATATCAATATCATTGCCTAGACCCTTATCTCCTGGAATAACCATTGACAAGATAAGTGATGATTGTTTCATGCACATCCACGGTGGCAAATTGTAAGGTATCAAAACGACTGGCCAAGTGCTGTAGGTAGAACTCAGGGTCCGAAATGGATTGAAGCCATCAGAAGCTAAGCCAAACCTAACACTGCGAACATCAGAGGCAAAATCAGGATGCCTATCATCAAATGCTTTCCATTGAAGACTATCTGCTAGATGTCTCAACATTCCATCCTTTGTACGTCCTTCATGATGCCATCTCATTGATGAAGCTGTTTTTGATGATGCATAAATCCTTTTCAATCTAGGTATAAGAGGAAAGTAACGCAATACCTTGGCCGGTTTCTTTTTACTCCGCGTTGCATCCAATTCATTCAGTACATCATCTCGATCTTCTTTTTGTGTTATCCATCTTGAAGATCCACATACATTGCATGACTCTTGATTAGCATTTTCACCCCGATATAACATACAATCTTTCGGACAACTATGAATCTTTTCGTATCCAAGATCCAATTCCTTTACTACTTTCTTGGCTTCATAATACGATGGTGGTAAACGAGTGCTTTCTGGAAATGCATCTTTTAATAACTTGAGCAGCATGGTAAAACTCTTTCCAGACCATCCATTCAAATATTTTATATGAAATAAATGTACAAGAAAAGAAATCTTAGAAAATTTTGTACAACCCGGATATAATTCTTCGTCTGCATCTTTCATTAAGGTGTGATAACGAGCTGTCTCATCATTAGATGTATGTATGGGCTCCTCAACATGCATACGTTCCGTATGCGTACATCCATCAAACATCCCAACTGTTTCTTGTATACTACTGGATTCTCCTAAATTTTGAACATCAAATTCAAAAGCATCTGTGATCAAACCCCTTATATCATCATCTCTTGCAGAATTGTCTTCTAGGCTAGTGGATCCAAAATGAGTCAGGGGTTGGTTACATGATGATGGCAACATAGATTCTCCATGAAAAATTCAGTCGGTATAACCTCTTAAAAAACCATTCCATACCAAATGTTCTTCAACATTTTGTGGATCTAAAGAAGAACTATTTACACATTTCCGACATGGACATAAAATCTTTCCATTCAAACTACTTTTCTCCATACCAAATTTAATGAAGTCATGAACTCCATCTAAATATTCTTTACTATTCCTTGGTTTATTTATCCAACTTTTGTCCATTGTAGGATAAAAATGATCGAACTTGCAATTTATCTAAAAATAAAAAAATTATACAATCTATATTAATGCAATGAGTAAAAAATATCAGTCATTTCATAAAATCCAAAAAAATAACAGCTAGATAAAGTTTACATAGTAAATGCTTGCTATCATCAACTAATAGGTAAAGAAGGTCCTATCCCATTCAGAAAATGCATTAATTCTATACGTCAATTACAGAAATCAAATGATATGCAACAAGAGCCAAAAAAAATTTCGACAGCATTTCCCCTTAGTTCTTCCGTATAGGAAGAACAAAAGAAAAATACCATCCGAAATTTTTTTCGAACCCTCAGCATACCATTTGATTATGGTAATGACCTATAGAATTACTCATATTTTCCAAACTGTCCATACTGGACAATCAATTGATCAATGTACATAATTCTTTTATCCGTATAAAAATAAATAAATGTACGGATACAATAGAATATGTACATTAATCAAAAGACGGGTCTATATTTCTATGCAATGTAATTTTTTTAAAATTAATTCATAATTAACTTGATTTAATACCTGATATTAACTTGGGGAGTAGTGGACAAAGAAACTTGGCCCAGCTTAATCCAGATGCTTAGTCTTCATCAGTCACGAAGATAAGGATAACGTAGGCCACACGATATCAGGGTCCAGCCACATAACGAGCGCCATATGTCAGATAAGCAATCAATCAGGATTCATGAAACTATGAAATAATATATATATAGAGAGAGACAAAATTTAAGTAGAAAGAGATCGATCGTAACTGGATTTACGTTCAGTTAAATCAAAACTTTATAATGAAGATTCTATATTGATGATTCAAATAGTTGGACGCGATCTACTATCTCAAATTTGTATGTACGTAAAAAATTATATGATTTAGAAAGTCCTATTCTATGCATTATGTAGTCAAAAATTGGATAACCTAAATTAAATTAAATATATTTTTTAATCATTTGATGTATAAGTTAGGAATCTTCAAATCATATGATTTTCGATGTTTAAGTAGTTTTAAGATAATATATCATATCTAATGGCTTAAATCATTAATGTATGATCTTTATTGTCCAATTTTGATTTGATCGAATCGAATCCAAATCGGTTGACTTTACCTAAACCTATCCCATATATCAAAGCATTATATATGTAAAAATATTAATATACATTGAACATTTTACTTCATTATATATTGAAGTACAGTAACTTTTTTCACCTATATAAGACGTCAATGATACAGTTGATGCAGTAATTTCAATACTACATACTTCAATTTGATTCTTATCTTCTCCTAATAATGATGATGTGGTAAAAAAATCAAGTTAATGGATAATGAGTGGGATTGAGAGGACCAAGTGAATTAAATAGCTGGTAGTCACTGTCAATATCGGTTGGGCTTTCAATATCAGCACCCAAAATTGGACTTATATAATTCAGTTTTAACATGCATTGTTATGAGTAGTAAATCAGTGCCTAATGATTCCTGACTCATGATCCTTCACGAATATTCCTTTTCCTAATCTGACAGATACATGTTTATAATCTGACTATGCAAAGAACTTGTCACAATTTTTTTCAAAGAATAATAATAAATACACCATCAATTAGTTCTAAATACTACTAATTATGGATGTATATATTTCATCAGTATCATGGAGAAGAAATGATCGCTAGAGACGTAAACAAGCCAAGCTCGAGGAAGTGAAGTCTGGCTCAAGCTTCACCTGTTTTATAATCATGCCAAGCTTGAGTAGCATATTCAACTGAGACCCAAACTCAAGTCATTCACAAACAAATTGTTTAATGAAGTTGACAAGAGCCTCAGGTCTGCCAAGAATTTCATATGTAAATTTCGAGCTAATCTTCATAACTAGATCCCAGACTTATGGTTAATCTGTTTATGTATATAATAATCTGACAGGGAAATGGGGCAGTGTGATATACCTATGTACATGTGTATGTATGCAAACATGTAACTGATAGAACTTTTTATACATTTCCTGGTTTCATGCATGTACATATGTGCTTAAGCTGTGAGAACAGAGTAACAGATGGTCCAAAGTTAAATAATTTATCACGTTACATCTGTGGAGACGGAAAGTTCAGGCCCTTCTCCTCAACGAAACCTAAGAAACCCCTCACACAAACCCCAATATGAATGGATCATCACTCCATTCATATTAGGAATTCTTAGATTCTTTGTTACCACATATTACCGTGAAATAAACAGGCAGTGGGTGCATAAGCATATTTTCATACAATTACACAGATGTGTTTAATACGAACCACAGATAACTGCTGAGTTGATCTGAAACAAATAAAAATAAATCAAGTTGTGGTATAATAGAAAAGAAACTCTAGTATTGAATCAAGAGGCAAGCTAGAAACTAGATAAGTGAAGTCAACAAAAGGATTACCAAAAATAGGTAAAAACAGAAGGGGGGGAAGCAAGATCCAAAAGCGTTAGTATTCTCAAAGGATTGGACCTGGAAGAATAACAAAAATGCATGAACCTCTAGAATGGATCAGCATCCTTACATAGTCTCACTAGATCTCGGTAGATCGGTGTCATCTTCAATTCCTTCAACGAAGTTACGGAAAGATAACGCGGACTACGGGCATCATTGATCCAATTGAAAAAATAAACTAAAAAAGAAAGGGACTTTCAGGACTCGAAACTTGTCATAAGAAACAAACCAAAAATTTTCTTGCGACCCATAAACATGCCCCAGAATGTTTAGAATAATATCTTTGTAGAAAACACCAAAGCTATTTTACCAGATCTCAGTAGATACACATCATGTTCAAATCCTTCAACGGAGTTACAGAAACATAACGCAGATTATGGTTGCATCATTAATCCGGAGATACAGCACAAGAGAAATAAAATTAAGAATAAAAGAAGCATCTCAGTCAATGATTTCCTGCAAAATTTCTTCACCGGCAATCAAAGTGCAAGGATAACAAAACGACGTTAAACATCACTGATGCTGACAAACATAAAAATTGAAAAAGGAGAAAAAGAAAAACCAAAAAGAACAGAAAAGGACGAATGAGCAAAATTACAAATCCCAAAAAAAGGAAAAAAAAATATGAAAAGAAAGGACAGATGAAAAGAAACCCCTCACACAAACCCCAACCGAAACCTAAGAACAAGTGAAATGGGGAAAACATTTTACCTTTCAAAATTTCTGTGGAGCGGTCGAGCAGGCTTTGTTTCCCTTTGATTTGGGGTGGCCGAATGGCGAAGTGGGATGGTGGGAAGCTTGGAGCAGCTGAACAAGGGAAGGAGGAGGAGGAGGGCCGGTCGGGTGGCGAACGGCGTATGGCTTGGACCGCACGGGCGCGGCGTCGACGGATGCGGCAGCAGAGGGGAGCGGCGGACGGAGGTGAGGCGTGGACGGCGGGTGCGCGTGGACGGGGGTGCGGTGCCGGCGGCGGAGATGGGCCGGGGTCGGCGGAGGAATGGGTGGAAATTAAAGGGGCAGCGGTAGATAGATTAGGGCACGGGAGGAGGGGGGTATTAAACGAACCTACCGACGCTTTTTAGCGTCGTTAAAAAGCGTCGGTATTGTATTTATTTAATGACGCTTTTGCTAAAAGCGTCGGCGTTGACACCACAAAGTTTACGATGCTTTTAAGCGTCGTTAACAAACGATGCTTTTTAAAAGCGTCGGCAGGTCAGCGCAACCTGCCGACGCTTACCAAAAGCGTCGGCAAAAAAAAGTCGTAATTACCTCTTTTTTTGTAGTGTCACCACCATCAGACCCCTCCCCTCCTTAAATTCCTACCTCCAGACCCTCCCTCCAAATCATGAAGCCACCTCTTAAAAGCCCTTCCTTCCTTGTCTCCATCTCCCTCACCACCATCAGATCCCTCCCTTCCCTAAATTGCTACCTCCAAAACCCCCCTCCAGAGCCAGCTCATATCTTCTCTTCTGAAGGAAATATGCAGTAGTGCTATGCATGCAATTTTAAAAGATTAAACAATTGAATCTCAATCACATATATAAGATTCAATCATAGACTACTACATCACGATCTATGATATAAAAAATATATACTTTAGATCTAAAAATAAAAACACATCGATCTCATCAATGCTGAAATTTTAGATCTAACTATTAGATCTAACATTGCGATCAGGATAGAATAAAAAACATTACTAAACAACTTTGATGTTATTTTTTTCTGATCTAATGGTTGAAGAAGATGTTCCTTAGTTCACTCACAGCCACATAAAATCATCTGGCCTCTATAAAAAAATCTACGTGAAGATTGGCGCAGATCAGAGACTTGGAAGTGATAGCCTACAAGCAACTTTGACGATTGATCTCTTCCTTTTTCTTCAAGCATCTTGGACACTCCAAAAGATGAAGAGATCTGGAGTAGGAAGAGGAGAGGAGGAGAAGACCTCTAAAAAAATAAAGACCAATAAGAAAAAGGGTATATGACACCAACAAGAGGTGACCCCTTTTTATAGGCAAAGACTAGGATTTTTCATCCAAGGGAAGAGGGCCATAATCACCACACCACAAACCAGGTTTGGGCATCCAAAAAATTCTAGAAAAAGATCTACAATATGGAGAAGGATTCTAGTTGTCTCACATGCCCAAGAACTCTCTATGAAAAATAAAGAAAAAATTATTATGGCACCAACAACCTTCCTTGTATGAAAAATTTCTTTTATTGTTTTCATCTTATTTCTAATTCAGATCACATTCAAATTTGACAAGAGATACAATTATGAGTTATCAATCATTGCCGCCCACCCTTATTGGGTCTACTATTTTGAGGTCAAAAAGGTCAAGCCAAATCCTATTTGGCATGGAGATATAGGCAAGGGTCCATGTGTGGCGCAAGGAGATAAAGATAGAGTCTAAGTTGACAAGGACTTTTCATTCCTAATCTGATTCTAATCTAAATTTGCCACTGATAGAAATGAACCTAATCTAATTAGAAATTTAAATATTTTATTAAATTCCTAGCTCATTTAGGAATAAGCTGATTCCAATCTCTGATCGAATCAGGATCAAATTTTCTTTGTAATCAGGATTGATCATATCAAACCCAATTTGAGTCGAACTAAATCTAATTCAATTAGACTTGATCCAAAGCTCTTTACTCAATCAAATTGAATCAATTACTAATTAATTCTTCATTAATAGTAGAGTCTCAATCTTAGTGGAACTCTCCTCCAGAGTTCTAGTCCTAGTAGGACTCGTCACCAGACACTACAACAAAACTCATTTTTAGTGACAATTAATTAGAGGCAAAAGCCTAATTGTCTTGAATGTAAATTAAGATAACAAAATTTAGTGGCAAATTAAAATAATTACCGTTAATATCTATTTTTTATCAAAAAATGTATAAATTGCCATTATAAAATATATTTATGCCGGCATTTATTAGTAATTGCCATTATAAATCATATTAATATTGGCATTTGTTAATAATTATCATTATAAAATATATTTTTATCTATATTTATTAATAATAATTATTATAAAATATATTTTTATTGATATTTATTAATAATTATTATAATTTATTTATTATTTTTTATCCATGTGTATGGGCACCCTACTATGCCCCCCTCCGGGCCAATTCCATGTGTATTCTGCTCTTGTTTCATGCGTGGAGGAAATGTTTCCGCTCTTTCCCGCACACTGGCTCAACCCCGCATAAGATTTCCCACTGACTCCAAGCCTCCTCCCAATTAGAATTTTTCTTTCCCCTGGCACCTGCAAAGATAGGAAAGAAATCAGAGTAAAATCAGAAGGGAGACAAGGGGAGAGAGAGAGATCGACATCGCTCCTCCGATCGATCTCCCATCGAAAGGGTAGAGAGAGATTGGCATCGCTCCTTTTGTCGATCTTCCATTGAAAGCTAGATAAGGAGAGATATAGAGAGACTGGCGTCGCTCATCCCATCGATCCCCCACCTCATAAAACCCGAATCCTCTCCGATCGATCCCTTCGGTCTTCCCCACATAGTCGAGGATTTTGATCGATTCCTTCTTCCCCAGGTTGGTCTTCCAATCGCCATTCTCTAGGTTGCTTTTTTTGGTGATGGATGCATTATTTTGGAGAGAAGTTCATTCAAAAATATAAGATTTTGATGCCTATTTTGTCTGATTTATCTTAGATCTATTGTTGCTTAGGGATTTTTACAGCATATTTCGATCATTCTTGTTGTGGAAATGATTTTTTGATCCTAAATCCTATATTTTTGGTTGTAAATTGTATTAAAGATCAAAATTTTGGGTCGCTGTTTGGGCTGAGTTCTCCCACTCAGAGGCATGCGTGCGGTCGTAGCTCATCGAGTGCAACGCTAATGCACTCGCCTGCATGCACGCATAGCACTCGCCCGTTGGTAATGACGTCCCGATCTTATCATCACTGTCGTCACCAACACCGATGCCAAGGTGGAACCTCCATCGTGGGGGAGCCAAGTCCACCAAAAAATGTGGAGAATGAAACATGGGTAGATGGAGTTTGATGGCTTACTAGCGAGCAGAATGGTGGGAGGGGTGGTGACAACGGTGAGTGGAGCTGACATCGGCTAGTGGATTGCCGGATCCAGTGCACATTTCACATTATTCTCTTTCCCACAAACTCATTTGAGTAGAAATTAGTGGTTAGAATCATCCTAACCAAAAATTTCTATGCATGTGGATAGTGAGGGCAGAAGTCGGCATCAGGTCAGATTGGATGAGCAACTTATTTTTTATTTATACTTTTAGTTTATATTTAGCATTTGTTCTTTAAAATATAATATTCTAGACAAATACCCATCTTTATAATGATATAATTATTATATATGCTGATTTCGATCCTTTAGATTATATTTGAATATTTTGACTTTTATAAAATATTTTGTGTAATGTACAAAATAGAAAAATATATGCTGCATCTCTATTAAATTTTTTTTAATTGTAGGACAGCTAATTATTATGGATAATCGTAAATGCAAGAGATGGATGGAGTATAGTAGAGTGAGTAAGGATTACTTGGATGGAGTAGAGAGTTTTCTCAATTCAACATTCAAATCTGGATCTATTGATGAGAAAATCCCTTGTCCTTGCAAAAAGTGTGTATGTTACTATCATAGAAATCATGCAGAGATTTATGATCATCTTGTAGTCAATGGTATAATGCATGGGTATGATGCTTTGGAGTCTATTACATATGCAACCATTTCTAATGGAGTCACTGTTAATGGGGAAAAAACATCTAGAGGCAATGATATGATCGAAATGATACGTGAAGCATTTGGAGTTTATAATGAAGTAAATTTAAATTCAAATACAAAGCCTTTAAGTGAGGCAAATTTAGAAAGATTTGTAGAAACAGAATCTATGGAGCATTCTCTGCCAGATATTAAAAAATTCAATAAAGTGATGGAAGATGCAGAGAAAAAATTATATCTAGGCTGTAAGGATTTTATAAAATTATCTTTTTTGTTACATTTATATCATGTGAAGTGTTTGTGTGGATGGTGCAACTCGAGCTTTGATGTATTGTTAGATGTTCTGAGCCCTGCATATCCTAACAGTGAGATACCAAAATCTTTCAATAAAGCAAAAAAGGTTATTGAACCATTGGGGCTTAAGTATGAGAAGATTGTTGCTTGTCCTAATGATTGTCTTTTATTTTGAAAGGAATATGCTAATGATGATTCATGCTCAAAATGTGGGGCTTCTCGATGAAAAAACAATAAGAATGATCAACTCAATGATGTATCAACTTCAAAGAAACAAAAGAAGAAAGTTCCTATGAAGATTATAAGGTATTTTCCCTTGAAATGGAGACTTCAAAGGTTGTTTATGTCATCTAAAACAATAGATTTGATGAGATAGCATGCAAGGGACCGCAAGAAGAAAAATAGTATTTTGAGGCATCCAGTTGATTCTGAAGCATGGAAAAATTTAGACCAAGGGTATCTAGAATTTGCTAAAGAGTGTCTTAATGTCAGGTTGGGGCTAACTAGCAATGGTTTTAATCTGTTTGGGACAATGCAAAGTGTATACAACACATGGCCAATGATTCTAAATCCATATAATTTGCCACCATGAAATTGTATGAAGCAAGAATACTTTATATTGTCATTGCTTATACCTGGCCCAAAATCATCTGAAAATGATATTGATGTGTTCTTACAACCTCTTATAGAAGAGTTGATTGAGTTATGGGAGGTTGGTGTAGAAACACATGATGCTTCAATGGAGATGATATTTCAAATGCATGCAGCAATTATGTGGACTATAAATGATTTTCCAGCATTTGGGAATCTTTTTGGTTGGTGCACTTATGGTCGATATGCATGTCCATCTTATAATGTGGATACCCATTCGAGGTGATTGACACATGAAAAGAAGTTCTGCTATATGGGTCATAAGTGTTTCTTGGATTCTACACATAAATATAGGCATGATGCAAAATCATTCGATGGGTCTAAAGAATTGGGGCATAAACTTGGACTCGATCTGGATCTGATTTGTTGGATCAATTAAAAAGAATAAAGTTCAGCTTTGAAAAGATGAGTAAACCAGCAGATGGGGTTCAAAAGGGAACATGAAGAAGGCGGAGTATTTTTTTTTGAACTTTCTTATTGGGAGCACCATCTTATCAAGCATAATCTTGATCCAATGCATATAGAGACAAATGTATGTGGTAACTTTGTGCATACTTGACACCTTGATGGCTTGTCATGATTTGCGAGAGATGAAAATAAGTTCAGAGTTATGGGCTGAAAAATGAGGTTCTAGAAGGGCTTATTTTCCCCCAGTATGTTTCACAATATCTCCTTATAAGAAATCTTTTTTATGAAGTCTTGAAAAATATAAAGTTTTCAAAAGATTATGTATCAAATATATCACATTGTATTCTCAAGAATCATAAATTTTTTAGACTTAAAGCCATGATTATCATGTTCTAATGCAGCAACTTATCCCTCTTGTGGTATTAGGGACATTGCCTGACAAAGTTAGTTCTATTTTGATTGAGTTTTGTAGCTTCTTTCAAGGATTATATAGTAAGTCTCTTAAAGTAGATGAGCTTGAGCTTTTTGAAGAGAAAGTTGCTCTAATTCTTTGTGAAATAGAAAATTTTTTTTCACCACCATTCTTTACTATTATGGTGTATTTGGTCATTCAGCTAGCAAGAGAGGCAAAGATTGCTGGCCCTGTATTCTATCATTGGATATATCCTATTGAGAAGTAAAATTTTCATTAATCAGTTAGTTTATTTTGATTATATATTGTATATATAGCAAATAGAAAGTAATTAGAAACTATCATTTACATAGGTATCTAGCAAGTTTAAAGTCCTATGTTCAAAACCGAGCACATCCAAAGGATTCGATTGTAGAAGCATATATAGCAAATAAATGCTTATTCTTTTGCTCTTGATATCTACAAGCATCTACAAATGATACTAATAATGATCTAGAAGCAGAGAAAGGATCATGTCTTTTTCCAATTCAAGGGCAGTCATATAGAAGTGTTGAAACATTTATGATGGACAACAAAACATGGACTCAAGCACATCGATATGTGCTTTTTAATTGTGAATCTAAAATGATAACACACCTTAAAAGGTTAGTACAATACATATGTAAATGTTGTCTATATATATATAAATTCAATAATAATGCTTTTACATATTGCAGGGAACATGAGAAGTCAATCAAAAGAAAATATCGTAAATCTCGTTTAAATCCATGTGATTTAGCAGCTAAGCATAATGAAGAATTTCATGAATGGTTGAAGGAACATGTAAGTATAGGCTATTTTCTTTAGTAAAAAAGATATTTAGAATCAAAGTCTGAATACAATTTCTTTTTTTTTTCCCAAACTATCTAGGTTATGGACTTTGATGATGATGAAACCATTACGTCAATCTCTGATGAGATTAAAGTACTTTCTCAAGGGCCAAACCATATTGCAAGAAGATTTAAAGCTTTTGCTATGGATAATGTTTACAAATTCTGAACTGAAGAGTGTGAAAGAGAAATAAATACCTAAAATAGTGGAGTTATAGTTTAGCAAAAATAGAAAGTTATGCAAGTAGATGGGACATACGTCCAAAGTTGGAGATGTTAACTATTACGGCAGACTTACTGACATTTTAGAGTGGAATTACTATGGCAGATTCAAAATTATTTTGTTTAGGTGTGATTGGGTTGATGTCACACAAGGAAGAGGGATGAGAAAAGATTCCTCGGGATTCACTCTTGTTAATTTTTCTTGATTGAGACACATTGGCTAGCAATTAAATGATGACCCATTTGTGTTTCCATCACAAGCTGAATAGATAATATTTGTCTAAAACTCTAAAGATCATGAATGGTTCATTCCAAGATAGATACTTCCGAGAGATGCCTTTGATTTGAGCATGGAAAATTGGGCCTCAACTTTCAACCACAAACTTAGAGAATAAAACCGTCGATTGGGTTAGAAGAGATATTGATGGGATATTAGTTGATATTGAGAAAGCCAAAGCTGATAATATAGAAGAAGAGATGTAACCCGCTAATTGAGGACAAGCTATTGAATTCAAATATTGTTTAATTTTTAATTAATTACAATAAAAGATTTTCTTTTGATGATGTATGGAGTCAATGATTTATGATTTTACTTATGTTGAGTTCTAATTTTTTCTTTTACTGTTATATGTTGGATTTTTTTCAATTATTGTATTTCTTTTTATTTACTGTTATTGAATTACCACTAATCCAGAAGATGTTGTATTTGACATGTTGTTGCAGATATTATGGGAAAATCAAGAAAACGTCTTATGGAGCCTTTAGTAGACAATCGTAGTCAAGCCGAAAGTGATATGCCTTTCGAAGAGGAAGGACAAGCAGAAGAAAATACATCAGGTATAACATATTTATTTACAAAGTACTTATCAATCTAAAAAAAAATATTTTATCTTTAATTTATTCTTCAGCCCAACCAAACAAGATAGCAAAGAATTGTAACATCAATACTTATGATAAGGCTCGCAAGAAAAGAATTGAAGAAAATAAAAAGAGAATTGAGGTGATTGATTGTAAAATTGTCAAGTCTTGCATTTCTTTCCTAATTATTAATTGTAAGTTAAGAAAGAATAATTCTTTAATCAATTGCTTTAACCATTCTCTTCTTAAGAAATTGAAAATTTTGAAGATCTCAAAAAGCTAGACAAAAGTCACAAATTCAGCAAAAAAGATCTCTGACTAAATCTTCTAATGCGTGTGACCTCATAGGTTCAAACCTAGGCCAGTAGCATAGAAACAACTTCCTATACCAATTGATGTAACCATCTAGCGATGGTGACTCGATGATCGGATAGGTCGAAGTATTACAAAGTAACCTTCTAGAACCTACTGACGTATGGTTACCATATAATTCATCCCTTTGACCCAAATACTCAAGATGACTTAGGATTTAACTATTAACCCTAATTTAGTTGACCATATTATATTTCAACCTTTTAAATCCATCTCATAGATTATCCTAGCTAAGTTTTGCTAAATTGAAATGCACTGATGCATATCTCCTACTAATTTAGAGGGGTCAATTCCATCTTGACTCACACACCGACTTGGTAAGTACTTGACTGCACCCAGTATCCTTCCATCACTAAATTAGAAACTCAGATAGTCCGGTACTAAAGTATAGTGAGTTGCTTATAAGTTACCATGGTGGTCTCAGATCTGAGGAACACTTATATCCATATCCTTTACGAGCTACTCTTGACAGCAGAGTGCTCAGCACATGATCACGTTCCATACGAATGTATTTCTACATTCCATCTGTATGTCATAATAATATCTTCACACACTTTGGTTAAGAGGACAACCAACTCATATGGCATATAATGATCTATACTTGATATTGCTATCATTCTAGTAATAGCGTATTGTTTGATCGCGAATATTTTTAAGGACTTAACGATAAATCCTCCTTTGTCGATTAATTATAGTCCTAAGGACTTCATTACAACACAGAAGTTCAAAGATGGTTAATTTATAATAAAAATATCAAATAATTTTTATTAATAAAAATTTATATATAATTTACAAAATGAACACAATCATCTAACGATTGATTTTGGGATATATTTTCTAACAACTTTTACTTGGACTAAAGCCAATTGGTATAGTATCGTATATCCATCTTTGATTTGTGATCATCAAACTCCTTGATTTTGAGGGTTTTAGTAAAGGGGTCGGTCAATTTTTTTTTTCTATTAATCTTCTGAAGGTCGACGTCATCTTGATCCACGATCTCACAGATAAGGTGATAGCGGAGCAGAATATGCTTAGGGTGCTGATGGGATCTCAGCTTCTTGACTTAAGTAATATCTCTAGTATTGTCGTAGTATAACAAAATAGGGCCATCAATGGAGGGTACCACTCTGAGCTCATCATTGAACTTTTGCAACTATACAGCTTTCCTTGCAGCATCGGATGCCATGATATACTCCACTTCACAAATAGAATCTACCATAGTGTGCTGCTTTAAACTTTTTTAATAAATTACTCCACCGTTTAAGGTAAAAATATAATCCGACATACTTTTACTACTGTCATAATCTGACTGAAAGCTGAAGTTGGTAAATCTCACTAGTTTCAAGTCAGTTTCACCATATACAAGTCACTGGTCCTTAAATTTCTCAAATACTTAAGAATGATCTTTAGGACCTTTCAGTGGTTCTCTCCTGGATCAGACTGGTATCTACTCACTACTCCTAGTGAGTATGCCACATCTGGTCTCATATATATCATGGCATACATAATAGAACCCACGCTGAAGTATATGGAACTCTACTCATACGCTCTCTCTTGAGGAGTTGTCAGACAATCTCTTTTCGAAAGAAAAATTTTATGGTCTATTGGAAGATAGACTTTCTTGAAATTCTCCATGCTGAACCATTTCAGTATGATATCTATGTACGTAGATTAGAAGAGCTCGAGCAGCCTCTTAGATCTATCCCTATAGATCTTTATCCCTAGAATGTAGGCTGCTTCTCCTAAATCTTTCATGAAGAATTGTGACGATGCCACACTTTTATTTCTTGTAATGTAGGGATATCATTTCTGATTAAGAGAATGTCATCCATATACAAAATAAGAAATATAATTATTGAACCATTAGCCCACTTATATATATAGGTTCCTCTCTATTCCTAACGAAGTCATATGTTTTGATCATCTTATCAAAATATATGTTCCAACTCTGAAATGCTTGCTTTAATTCATAAATGGATCTTTGAAGCTTGCACACTTTGGACACATCCGTGGATGTGAATCTCTTAGGTTGTATCATATACACCTCTTCGTTCAGCTCTCCATTTAGAAAAGTTGTCTTCACATCCATTTGCCAGACTTCATAGTCTAAATATGCTGCTATCGCAAGCATGATTCGAATGGACTTGAGTATTGCTACAGAAAAAAATATCTCATCATAGTCAATATCATAATGCTGACGATAACCTTTGGCAACCAAATAGACTTTATAGGTCTCCACCTTTCTGTCTGCATCTCTCTTTCTTTTGAAGACCAACTTACACCCTATGGATTTTATCCCTTCAGATGGGTCAATCAATATCCATACATCGTTGACCTTCATGGATTCCATCTTGAATTTTATAGCTTCAAACCATTTATTAGAGTCAGACCTCTGCATCGCATCCATATAGGTGATCGGATCCTCATCGTTCTCGTTGAGTTCAACAGGATCCCCATCCAGACCAAAAAATCTAAGTATCTGTTTGACTGATGCGGTACTCTACCAGATCGCCTTAAGGATGTTTGTGTATTAGGCTCTAATTTGATCTCATCAAATCTAGTTCAGATTCAATCATTGATGTAGGTTCTTTTACCTATCGAACTTCGTCAAGCTCAATTTTAGAGGTTCTTGTTCCGTCATTAAGGAATTTCTTTTCCAAAAAGTGTGCCTCACTACTGACAAACATCTTTTGTTCAGCAAACAAGTAAAAGTAATATCTCTTCATTTTCTTGGAGTATCCTATGAAATTACACTTATTGGATCTAGGACTGAGTTTGTCAGTTTGTAATCATTTAACATAAGCTTGTTGAAAAATGTGTCCTAAAGCCAATCGTGTGACGTTTGTGCTAACTATAATTGCATATGAATTGATAAATAATAAAAGTTATTTGATATTTTTTATCACAAGGATACATCTTCTAACGAACTCCTATGTTGTGATGAAGTCTTTAGGACTACTTTGATCGATAAAGGAGGATTTATCACTTAGTCTTTAAATTGGTTCGCGATCAAATGATACGCTATTACTAGGACGATAGCGATATCAAGTGTAGGTCGTTGTCTGCCATATGCATTAATTATCCTCATAACCAAATGGTATGGAGATATTGGTATAGTATATAGGTGAGATGTAGGAATACATCATCACTGAATGTGACCAACTACGAGCACTCTGCTATCAAGGGTAGCTCGCGAAGGGTATGAGTATAAGTATCCCTCCGACTTAAGATCGCTACGGTGACTTGCAAACAACTCACTATACTTTGGTGCCGGACTAACTAAGTTGCTAATTTAGTGACAGAAAATTTTTTGGTATAGTCAAATACTTATCAAGTCGGTGCATGAGTCAAGATGGGATTGATCCCTCCAAATTAGTAGGAGATATGCATCAGTGTATTTCAATTTAGTAAAATCTAGGCCCGAATAATCCATGTGATGGATTTGAAAAAGATTGAGATATAATATGGATGACTTATTTAGGATTGACAGTTAAATTTTAGGTCATTCTCGAGCATTAGGATCAAAAGAATGAATTATACGGCAACCATACGCCAATAGATTTTTGAATGTTGCTTCACCATCATTCGACCTATTCGGACGTCAGATCATCATTGCTAGATGGTTACATCGATTAGTTTAGAAAGATGTTCCTATACTATCAGCTTAGGTTCAAACTTTTGGGGTCACACTTAAAAGAAATTTTTAACTGATCATGTGACTGATCAATGATTGAGAATCGTTCAAGGACTTAATCATCAATTCGATTGATGGTTAACCTTATATAAAAATTATAATAAATTAATTCATCAAGTGTTAGTGAATTAATAAAAAAATTAATTAGTAATTAGATTATGATTAGCTTAATTTGATTGAGCAAAGAGGATTAAATAAAATCTAATTGAATTGGATTCAATTAGATTTGACCCGATTAGATTATTAGATGACCTAATCGCTAAGGGAGAATTATCGCTGATTTGATAAGAATTTTGGTTCAATCAATTTTTAATTTGATTAGAATTTGATTAAAAATTTATGAATCTAATTAGATTAGATTTTATATATTTTATTTGGACTAAACTAGATATGATTTGGTTTGGATTCAAATAAGAAAATTAAGAGTCCTTATTGGAATAGGACTCTTCTCTCTTGTGCCAACTCAGTTTGCATGCCATATATCTCCACACACAAATTTATTTTTGTGTGAGATTCTTTTACACCAAAGATTTTTTTTCTTTATCTATCTCATATCTATATCTGATTTGATTTTGATAAAAGAAAAGTTTTGAAATTAGATTTTAAAATATTCCTTATCTAGAGAATCTGTTCTCATCCAGATCAACCTCTCCATGCCAATAAATTTTTTTCTCCTTATATGTGTGACATTTTGAGGAGATGTTTTATGGAAGATTAGGTAGAGAACTAATTTACTATAAAAAAAATATAGGATGGGGCATCCCATATTTTTTTGGCATATTTTGAGATATGAAATTATGAAGGAAGGCAGAATCTTGTAAGAGTCCAGGATCACTAGGACTCTTCACCCCACCTCCTTACATACCTATAAAAGGGGATTTTATGGTTTCTTTTGTATGTATAAGATACCAGAAGAGAGCCTCTTCATGTGGTGAAAGTTTGGGCATGGTTCATGACATGAAAAATAGGAAGGAGGGTCCTCTCTCTTGGAGTGTGTGCAAAAATCTGAATTTTAAGTTTTTGATTCTAAGGGTTTAGGAAGAGGGACTAAATTAGAAAAAAAATATTTTTCTTCTTCATCTTTTTTTTACCTCTTCATCTCCTCTAGAAGTCTATCTTCAATATCTAAAAAATTTTAAAATTTTGAAGAAAAGATCCAGATCAGCCAAGAAGAAGATTTTCATGCGAGCTAGCACTCCCGAGAAGACTGATCAGGTTGGAGCTTCGAGTGTATTTTTCATAGAAGCTGGACGTGTGTGTGGCTGTGAGCAACCAATAAAGATTCTCTCCACCATATCTTTCAATAGTGGAGATCATCGATCCACGATCAGGTATGGAGTTCTAAACTCAGATTAAAAGTTGATGTGATCTACTGCTCACATGCATGCATGCTGATTTTATCTTCAGTATTTTTCAGATTTTATATGTAACATAATATGTCATAAATTTTAAAGTAGGTTGATTTGATGATTAGATCATATATATGTTAGATTAATTTGATTAATCTAATGGTCTTCCATTGTAATTTTTTTTAAAAATTTCTAAATACATGCATGAAATCACCTATGCATTCCAATAGTAGTATCAGAGCCTAGGTTCGTTATGACATGATATATGTACATATTAAATTTAAATTTTAATTTTATTTAAATTTGATATATGATATTTTGATCTAAATTTAATTAATGGTGATCGCACAAACTGACATAAGGTTATTGTTGGATTTTGAGATTTGGTGCATGCATATGTGTTTCAAAATTTTATTTTCTAAACACCATAGTAGAGAATAAGATTAAAATATTTTTAATCTAAATTTTATATGCATAAAAATATAAAATCATATGGATCTATTTCATATGCTAAAATTGATATATACTGAAATTTAGATTGTGATCAAATCACACACCTGTTTCATATTTTTTTTCTTCAAATCTGGATATAAAAGAGATGAGGTTCTCTATTAGCCATACAAGTATCTGGCCTCTACGAGTATCCACTCAGGATCAACCTAGAACAGTCTTCTTTAATCTAAATTTTGGTTCTCCAAAATTCAGCCTGCTGAATCTGAACGAAGCTTGGATCGCGATCAACACTGGATCTTTCTCCTTGATCTTCTTCTTCTCCTCTTCTCTAGAGTTTCTCCTTGCTATGTGCTACTACAGATATTAGAAACTAGCAAGGAAGAGTACCCAAACTCTTTTGGATATGAAACTCTTTGGGATGCGCATCCCAAGGAAGGGGTATATAGAACACCCAAGAGGAGAGAAAGGGAGAAAAAGAGAGGGTGTGGGAAGAGCTTTTGGGTGTGAGGGGCTACTGATTTTGATGCTCTAGGGATCTTAGAGGAGGTCCCTTTAAATAAGCATAAGGATTGAATCATATTCAATCTCATAATACAAGTCCTATTTGCATTAGGATTTCTATTAACTTATGTTCTCCAACTTACATTAGGAAGCCCATTAGGTGCCAACAATTGAGCCCTTGCACCCATAATTAGATATCTCAAAACACACCCAAGAGATGTCCTATATGAAAATAAAAGGTCCTCTAATCAATGGACACATCTAAATTGATCAAATCATGGTGGCACCCCATAATAACTATCAAGGAGATTCATAAGGGACTTGCACTCTTAATTTATATTATCCATAACCTTAGACACCCAATAATTGAAGTCTCATGAATCTTATTCATATAGATTAACTTATCAAATAAGTAATCCCAATGGAAAGAGAAATTGGGTCCAACCATGTGCTAGCAAGGTTACCATGAACCCAATAGATTTTTCTAAATCCAATTATCACTTCATAAGCTCAATTACTTATTTCAGACCTATTTTCTTTGTTGTGTGACCTCATAAGTTCAATTCTATCTGGTAGTAAGATATACAATAATCTCTATCATCATATCATTGAAACTCTTTTCAATAGATCGAAATAATTTCACTCTAACTCAACAAAGATTGTCAATCTAGAACAACCCTAGTGAGCTCCACAATTCACTAGTGACACCTAGCAGTATGTAGTGGCAATCCAGTAGAACTGAAATGAACCTTTAGGTATAGTTAACATATGATTCAGTCCCTCTATCGTGAGTCTCGACTAGATGACAGGTCATAGATAAATCGCCAAATCTCAACATCAGTCATATAATAGATTCAATCAGCTTAAGTCTATATGTGATTCTATAGAAACTCTTTTCCATCAATCACACTGCTATGGCTATAGACTTAAGGACTCAGCCTCTTAAATTTCATAGAACTACTCTCTATTACTAGGATCGATAGATCCCATCTTGATGCACACCCCACTTCTATAGTGGACCAACTGTCGCCAACATCTACTACAAGGGCTCCTTGAGATCCATGTTGATGTGTCAGTCAAACTTTAGCAGTCTCACTATGAGTAGTAGTGTCATCTCAAGTCAAAGGATCAATCATACAACTGCAGCATCGAGAAAGTTATTAACGAGTGAGCAGACATCCATATGACTTCTCGTGTTAGTCACACTCAGTGCTAGTTGTTCTCTAACAACCATCTACACTCTCACTCCAGTATCTTTACACTGCAAACTCGAGATCCATCTATCCGAAGAAAGCGATCCATGCACTGGTCTATCCAGATCAATCACCATCCCCATGATGATCCTATGACCAGAAGTAATTTAGGAATCAACCATCAATGATATATGCCTCAAATTTTCAACTCTTTGAGAATATATATCATCATTTTGTTAATCCCTTGGATGATTTATGGACACATAGATATGAATGGTAATATAACTATCTAATAAGTATAAAATCATATCCTAGAGATATGAAATGTGTCAGCCAAGATTGGCTTCGAGGGCATACATCCAACAGTTATCCTGCTGTAGGATTTATCGCTTACAGTGAAAAGGTTATCCTAGTTTGTGCTGATTTTTGATAAAATCTGATTTTATATCATGCATGTGATATTTATGATCTGATTTAGATATAATCTAAAGTTATAATCAGATCTGATATAATTTAGATGAGATCTAAATTCAAGCATATATGATATGTGATTAGATTAGATGATCTGATTAGCAAGTACTTGAATTGGATTGATCACCAAGCCGTCCAATCATAGGAGCAAGAAGAGTTTAAAGGTCCTCTCTTTCTATTCGATAGGGTACTCTTATGATGTGTAGGGGTGCCATATGATTAGATCCCATGAAGAAGAATGCGAAAGAAAAAACTTATTTTTCTGCAAAACCTTAGATCTTGAAATCCTAGATTTGTTGTATGTGATACAAAGTTGTATGAAATGTAAGACATCTAATTTATATGATTATAATTATTTTAATCTTGATAAAATAAAATCTCAAATTATAAAAATTTTAGATATGATCTAAAAGTATTATGATTGATTTTATTTTAGTGTTATGCAAGAATTTTCAGATTTAAAACTCCTTAAATCGTGCTCACACAATTACTGAGCTGATCCAGTTTTGAACTGAGTTGACTCAGTCTCTTTGCGTAGCCAGCTCAATGTTGATTGAGTTGATCCAGTTTCAAAATAAAAGATCTTTGTATAAAATTTATTGTAAATTATTTATAAAATAAAAAGATATAAATTATTTCAAACCATAACCTAAACCCATATCGATGCTGAACTTAATTGAGAATTAAGTATAGAATCGATTAGATCTAAAATTATGAATTAAAGATCTGATATCATTTGCATAAAACATAGAGGCATGGGTTAGCTCAAATCAGGTCCTCTTAATTAGATTAGACCTAAGGTTAAAATCAAAGAGTTAATAGACTAACTAAAGAAATTGATTAAATCTAATCAAATATTGAATTAGATTAAATCAAAATTTTTCTAGAATCAATACAACAGTTGTAGATTGCCAAATCTATATCTTTGATTAGATCAAATAGATCTTGATTATAACTCAGTGGTTCAATCTGAATCATTAGATTGGTCAAATTGAAACTAATTAACCAATTAATATTTAAGGTAAGTTCGATATTTTGATCGATGGTTTTTAATTGGGAGCGGCTTACCTAGCCATTTCAATGGTGTCTAAAACAAGCTTAGCAGACCCTCCCATCGATCTCACTTACCTGATCAATTTGATGAATTATGTCTTAATTAGACCGCTAAGTGATTCAAGTTGACCCATATCATTAAGGTTGATCAGTATGACTGATCTAAGTGCCAGTTCAACCAGCATGACCTTAATCCAATTCAATGATTTGGTGAAGTCAGTGAGAGGATTGTGGTTTATTGGTTGATTTTTTTTCTAAATTGATTAAAATTTTTTAAATTATTAGGTCCATAAAATGAGCTAGTTATGGGGATAACTAGATCATAGCCTCCCATTAAGTTAGGTGATAATGAGTCTATTAGTATGATGATCATTGGAGGCCCAAAAGTCTGGTGTTCATCAGCTATTGGAATTATCATTCAATAATATGATGACTTAATGGAGTCTCCTTGTCAAGTGGTCAGGTTAGCCGGCCAAAGTTAGGCCTGATTATTTGATAGTTGGATTTGTAAGTATGATCATATTAATGGTTGGATGTAACCAGAGCTTGCAAAGAAGACCAAAATTAACTAAAAATTTGTCTAGGGCTAAATCAATTACTAAAAATTATTTGATGAAATAATTGGTTAAGAATCTACCCATAGATGTACATAGGTGAGCTGATCAAAGTCGGGCTCGTGTGCAGTCTGTGTGGATTCTAGTATCCACCAAAGAATTAGAGTAATTCTTCAGATTGAAGATAGAGGCTACCAATTCGAATAAAATAGTGAAAGAACCTTTAGACTAAAGTCTAAGTCTTTAGGCTTAATCAATTCATAAACATAGAGGTCTTATGTTTTTCTTTTAGTTATGGCTAGATGTCTATTGCTCCATTTACTGTTTAACAGTGACTTGTTTATAGGATTCAACTTTGATAGATGGTATCGAAAATTGTAAATAGTTTTAGAGCACGAATGGATCCTAAATATGATTATAGATCTAGCACCTAAACTTTTCACATTCAAAACACATGATGCGATCAAAGGCACTTATCAAAAATGGCCTAATGATCGTATCACTATGTGGGATTTTTGAGAGTAGTGAAAAACACAAATTTAATTATAAATTCATGGACGCTCAGTGGGAGAAAATTTTTTAAATATTGAAGGAGTTCTTTTGCATCTCTGAAGATGTGTCTTTAGTGAGCCAATAATTCTTTAAGAAAGAAAAAAAAGGTGCAAAAAAGTCATGCTTGGGCTAATGAGTCTGAACTGACAAAAGAGTCTAAGGTTAACTTGGTCTGGCAGAGTCTTTTGATCCGAACAGGCTAAGGAAGAGAAATCAGCAAAGGATTGCTAAACAAAGTGCTTATATGATAACACCTTGTGATTTCTCTATCCATGATACTACTACCTCGTTATTGGATATCGAAAGTTCATGCAAATTGTTGCAATAACTTCAGAATAGTAAAAAGTTTGAAAACAGCAAGAGGTTTCTGAACGTTGGAGTTGGAAGTCATATTCCAATCCTGATTTTAAAAATCATCAAGCTTACTTTCAATTCCAACAATATCATTTTAGATATTGTCATTATTGTCTAATGATTTTATGATTTCATTATGAATGATATCAAAATCATGTGGACAACTAAGAAATGATATTTATGAATAGTCACAACCTGTTAGTGTAATGTACACAATAAATAAATCCTAAAATAGATAATGTCACAAATATCTATCTTTGATAATTTAGGCTCGATTATTAAATAAGAATAAGATCAACAAGAGATAATTCTCGAAGTCAATGATTGTAAATCATTATCAACCTGTTAATCCTATCTCTTTGGTAAGATGACCAAGTCACCTTTTGCTGGAGAAAGTGAATGAGCCAATGATGTTCTGAATCTGATATATGCTAATGTATTGGATCTATGGACATATTTATCATAAATTTGAATTATTTAAAATATTCAAATAATTTTATAATAAGATAGAAAAATAAACTGAAAAGAGTATTGAAACTCTTCGATCAGACCAAAGAGGAGAATGCCCTTTCGATGAGTTTTTTTAATATATCTAGAAGAGAATAAGGATCTCTCTTATTGAAATCGACTTTGTTAGATATAGTTCGATCCATGATGGAGTTTACAAATCTGCCCGTCTTCTCTTAAGGTTATGCTCTTAAGACTGCTTGTTATGTTTTGAACTAGATTTCGAATTAATCAGTTGCAAAGACTCCATATGAGATATGGACTAGGCATAAGCCGATACTTTCTTACTTTAGGGTTTGGGAGTGTTTATTTTATGTCAAGCATTTGCAGATAGATTAGCTTGAATCTTGATCCTATATATATTATTCTATAAGGTAATCCCAAAGAATCTAGGAGATATAACTTCTACCTTGCTAAAGAACAAAAGTTGTTCAGCATTTTTTTCAGAAAAGAAGTACCTTAGTGAAGGTACTGATGCCTTTAATGTAAACTTATGAAGTTTGATAGGTAGAAGAATCGATACAATCTAGTGAACCCATAGAATCGGATTTGATCAGATCAAATTTAAAACCCGTTGTTGAGGCACCATTAAGAAGATTCGATAGAGTACCATATCCGTTGGATAGATACTTCAATATCTAGGTTCGGGATGTGATCCTATTGAACTCGATGAGAATAACAAGGATTTGATCACCTACGTGGATGCTATGCAGAGGTTCAACTCTGATTAATGGCTTGAAGCCATAAAGTCCACAATGAAATCCATGAAGGTCAACGATGTATGGACACTCATTGATCCATTCGAAGGAACAAAATCCATAGGGTGTAAGTGGATCTTCAATAAGATCAGAGAGCGCAGACGAGAAGGTGGAGACCTACAAAGCTTGTTTGGTTGCCTAAGAATATTGTCAACATTATGGTATTGACCATAACGAGATATTTTCTCCTATGATAGTGCTAAATATTTCAGAGTTAGAACATGTATTTTGATAAGTGATCAAATGCATGACTTCATTAAGAATGAAGAAGAATCTGCAAATACAAATGGATTAATAGTTTTATGAGTTTATTTCTTGTTTTGTATATGAATAAAATTATCTTAATAAAAAATGACATTCCTTACATAACAGGGAATAAAGATTTCGCTATTATCATATTTCTCCATAAAGGACATAGGAAAAGCATCTCTTATTCTGGAGATGAAGATCTATAAAGATAGATCTAAGAGGCTGCTTAAGTTTTCTCAGTCCAACATACATAGGATGTTTATGAGTAGAATTTGTTCTATCATATACATCATGTATGAGAATCGGATATGGTATACTTACTAAGATAGTGAGTGGATACTTGCAAGATCCAGGTGAGAATCACTGAAAGATCATCCTTAAGTATTTGAGAAATATTAAGGACAGATGACTCGATTATGGAGAATCTAACTTAAAACTTATAGAGTGTGACTTCAAATTTTAGTTGGATATAATAAAAGCAAGAATGTGTCAGAATATATCCTTACCCTAAATAATGGAGTAATCTGCTGGAAAGGTTCCAAGCAGAGCAATATAGCCAAATTCAAATTGTGAGGCAGAATGCATTGCAGCATTTGATACTTGCAAAGAAGCTATGTGATTATACAGGTTCACTGACAATCTAGGAGTGGCACCCTCTGATGATGGTCCTGCTGTATTATACAGCATTGGAGCCACAGCTCATGCCAAGAAGCCAAACTCCCATAGCTTATCAGGCATTTTGCATCGCTACCACCTTATTCGAAAAATCTGTTAAGATGACGTGGAACTTTAGAAGATCGACGGAAAGGAGAACTTGACCAACCCATTTACTAAAGCCTCAATATCTAGGAGTTTTAAGATGATAAATTGAAGAAGGGTATATGATACTATATTGATTTGCTTTAGTCCAAGTAAGAGTTGTTAGAAAATATGTCCTAAAGCCAATCATGTGACGATTGTGCTAACTATAATTGTATATGAATTGATAAATAATAGAAATTATTTGATATTTTTTATCATAAAGATATATTTTCTAATAAACTTTTATATTGTGATGAAGTCCTTAGGACTACTTTGATCAATAAAGAAGGATTTATCATGTAGTCCTTAAATTGGTTCATGACCTAATGATACACTATTACTAGGATGATAGTGATATCAAGTGTAGGTCATTGTCTGTCATATGTGTTGGTTGTCCTCATAACCAAATGGTATGGAGATACTGGTATGGCATGCTGGTGAAATATAGGAGTATATCGTCACTGAACATGACCAACTGTAAAGCACTCTGCTATCAAGGTAGCTCGCAAAGGATATGGGTATAAGTGTCCCTCCGATCTGAGATCACCATGGTGACTTGCAAGCAACTCACTGTACTTTGGTGTTAGACTAACTGAGTTTCTAATTCAGTGACAGAAGATTTTTGAGTATAGTCAAGTACTTATCAAGTCGGTGCATGAGTCAAGATGGGATTGATCTCTCTGAATTAGTAGGAGATATGTATTAGTGTATTTCAATTTAGTAAAATCTAGATCTGGATAATCCATGTGATGGATTTGAAAAAAATTGAAATACAATATGGATGACTTATTTAGGAAGATATTTCTATGCTACCGACTGAGGTTTGAATCTATAGGATCATACTCAAAAGAAGTTTCTAACTGATCATGTGGCTAATCAACGATTGAGAATCATTCAAGGGCTTAATCGTCAATTCAATTGATGGTTAACCTTTGCAAAAGTTATAATAAATTAATTCACTAAGTGTTAGTAAATTAATAAAAAATTAATTAGTAATTAAATTACTGATTAGCTTAATTTAATTGAATAAAGAAGATTTAATAAAATCTAATTGAATTAGATTCAATTAGATTTGATCTGATTAGGTTATGAGATGACCTAATCACTAAGGGAGAATTATCCCTGATTTGATTAGGACTTTAATTCAATCAATTTCTAATTTGATTGAAATTTGATTAAAAATTTATGAACATAATTATATTAAATTTTATATATTTTATTTGGTCTAAACCAGATGTGATTTGGTTTGGATTTAAATAAAAAAATTAAGAGTCTTTATTGGAATAGGACTCTTCTCCCTTGCGCCAACTCAGTTTGCATGTCATATATCTCCAAGCACAAAATTATTTTGTGTGAGATTTTTTCACACCAAAGAGTTCTTTCTCTTATCTATCTCACATCCAAATCTAATTTGGTTGTAATAAAAGAAAGATTCTAAAATTAGATTTTAAAATATTCTTTATCAGGAGAATCTGTTCTCATCCAGATCAACCTCTCCACGCCAATAAATTTTTTTCTCCTTATATGTGTGACATTTTGAAGAGGTTTTTTGTGAAAGATTAACTGAAGAATTGACTTACTATAAAAATATATGAGAAGGGGCATCCCATATTTTTTTGATATATTTTGATATGTAGAATTGTGAAGGGAGGCAGAATCCTATAAGAGTCCAAGATAATTAGGACTCTTCATCCCACCTCCTTACATGCCTAGAAAAGGGGCTTTTGTGGTTTTCTTTATATGTGTAAGATACCAGAAGAAAGCATCTTCATGTGGTGAAAGTTTGGATATGGTTCATGATGTAAAAAATAGAGATGAGGGTCCTCTCTCTTGGGGTATGTGTAAAAATCTGAATTTCAGATTTTTAGTTCTAAGGATTTAGAAAGAGGAAATAAATTAGAAAAAAAATATTTTTTTCTCCATCTTTTTTCTATCTCTTTATCTCTTTTAGAAGTCCATCTTCAATCTCTGAAAAGATCTCAGAGATTTGAAGAAAGTATCCAAATAAGCTAAGAAGAAGATTTTCGTGCAAGTTAGCACTCTCGAGAAAGACCGATCAGATCGGGGCTTCGAATGGATTTTCGTAGAGGCCGGACATATGTGTGGCTGTGAGCAATCAGTAAGGATCTTCTCTACCATATCTCTCAATAGCAGAGATCATCGACCTGCAATAGGTATGGAGTTCTGAATTCAGATTAAAAGTAGATGTGATCTACTGCTCACATGCATGCATGCTGATTTTATCTTTAGTATTTTTCAGATTTTATATGCAACATAACATATCATAGATCTAAAGTAGGTTGATTTGATGATTAGATCATATACATATTAGATTAATTTGATTAATCTAATTATCTTTCACTATAATTTTTTCAAAATAATTTCGAAATACATGCATGAAATTGCCTACGCATTCCAACACTGGACACCCCTAGAGCCTGAAGTAAAAGAGGTTTGACCTACGTCTAGACCATATCTCAATGGTGTCTTACTAACTGACTTGTTCAGATGTTATTTAGCATAAGACAAGCTATTTCAAGTGCATATCCCCAAAAGGAGATCGACGGAGTTGTAAACCCCATTATGGACCGAACCATGTCCAACAAGATTCAGTTCCTCCTTTTCAAGATGCCATTATGCTGTGATATTCCTAGAGGGTCCATCGTGAGAGAATCTCATTCTCTCTCAAATATGTCAAAAATTTACTGGAGAGATATTCACCCCCTTGGTTAGACCAAAGAATTTTAAAACTCTTTTCAGATTGTTTATCTACCTCATTACGGAATCGTTTGAACATTTCAAATGATTCGGACTTGTGTTTCATCAAGTAGACGTACTCATACCTAGATAGGTCATCTATGAATGTAATAAAATAGCTATACCCTCCTCTAGCACATGTGCTCATGGGTCCACATACATCAGTATGTATCAGATGCAGCAAATCACTAGCTCGTTCACCTTTTCCAATAAAAGGTGACTTGATCATCTTTCCAGGCAAACAAGACTCACAGGTAGGTAACAATTCATAATCATCTTTATTAATAATTTTTTCTTGAGCTAACCTGTTTATCCTATTTTTGTTGATATGACCTAGCCTACAATGCCAAGGTTAGGCTTTTAGCGTTTGGCTGAAGACGTTAAACTTAGCACTTTTTGGAAGGCAACCCAAATTTTTTTTACTTTATTTTAATTGATCTTCATTTTTTTTAGGAATAAAGGACTGTTCTGTATGGAAGAGCCTGTCAATAATTTGGTCTGGCTGAAGACGTTAAACTTAGCACTTTCTGAAAGGCAACCCAGTTTTCAGTTTTTGCTTTTACTTTCTTTTGCATTATGTTCAGGTTAATCAAGGCTTGCTTTGTATGGATTTGAAGGCAATATTGGCTAAGATAAGGGAAGCACCAATTTTAAAAAAAGCTTCTAGATCTGGTGACATCTCTCCTTTTTCTTTCTCTTTTTATGCACCCCTCATTTTTTCTACTCCATTGAGGACAATGTCGATTAAGTTAGAGAGGAGAATATTTAAAAAAAAAATTCAAAAGTCCTCATGTAAGTTAGTATTTAGCATTTAAGCACCAGATTACATTTAAGAATTGAGTTAAACCAAGCATATTTTTAAAAAAAATTGATGTACAGACTAGAGAGTTTGTGAGATATCGAGGGATCAAATATTAAAAAAACTCAATAAGGAGTTAAGTTTAGAACTTAAACAGTTTTCTTTGAGTATTTCTAAATTTTTCTACCAGCATTAAAGAAAAGTTAACTTTTTATAGACTTGTGTAAAGTAACTATATGTTTCTTCATATATTTAAAAAAAAAAAATTCAAGTACTTCATGCTGAATAACTGGGCCTCTTTGTCTAAGCAAGCATTGAGTTTTGCGTCAAAAGGTATGAAGGGCAAAAAAGCTTTGTTGTAAAGCTAATTTTAATTCGTAGCCTATTTGATTCGAGCAAGTAGATCCGAGGGGTATTCTATACCTAGTGCCCTAAAGCCATCTGGTTTGAGAGTCATTAGCTAAAAACTCGCTACATGGATCAAACAGAAAGCTTAAGGGGTTAAGACACTCAATAGCGGTATAATATTAAAAAAAAATAACAACAATAAATGAAGGATGGAAGTAACAATATACTTATCCATAGAAGGTTAATGATTTAGAGATAAAGATAGAAATAATTTAGAAAAAGTTCAAAAAAAAAAATTTAGTGTCTTAGTTTAACTCTTATATTGATTAGTATTAATACTCCAATGATATACCTCACTCACGCTCTACTATATATCAGTGGCTTTTTTAAAATTATTTGATAAAATTTGAGATTTTAAGTTAAACGGTACTTAAATCTAAATTCTTTCTTTACTCGAGGATGAGCAAAATTTAAGTTGGGGGGTGTAGTCAGTGCATCAAATGTAACATAAAAAGTATTAAAATATCTGATATTTAAGTTATATTATTTTATATTTGATATTTTTTATATTTTTTTTAAAAATAATTGATTATGAGATTTAATCATAAATCAATAAGCAATGGCTCTTCAACACATACAGATGAAGCTCATATCCAAATTCAGATCTGTTAGATGTATGACATACAATAATTCATGAGTGCCTAATAGATATTCAATGAATAAAGTAAAAAAAAAAAAAGGAGAAACATGTGAGACCAATGGAGAAAAAGGTTGCTGGAGCTTCATGTGGAGCCAAGGGAGTTTGAAGCAAAATGGATGCTGGCATGTCATACGGCATGATGATCACCTCTGCACATTTCTTGGAGGCTTGGTGCATAAACAATGAGGGAGTGGAACAGAGCCTATTCAAGTGCGATCACTTGGTAGCATTTCAAAAGGCCTGCAGATTTGGATGCCGATTGATGCACAGACGCATCGAAACAGAGAGCGAGACCAGCGAGTGCAGAACTTTGGTACAAATATTAAAGATTTTAACGAAATTCAAAGATCGAAACTGAGTGGAATTCAAACTCTTCACAGCATGTGACGGCCTGTGGTCCCACATCGGTAAACAACAAAAATTCCTCCCCTCCTAAAGTCTATAAAAAAAGGGCCCGCTACAAGAGAAAATCATCCAAAAAGGAGGAGAAAAAATCAGAAAAAAACAAGAAAAAAATAGAAAAAAAATTAAAAAAAATTTTATATTGGAAGATTATGGAGCTAGAGAGCTTGATGCGAGGCTAAATCTCTTCAATCCAAGAATATGATGAAGCCTGTTAACGAGTTTTTATTTTCTTCTTTTTGTATTTAATTTTTATATAATAAAATTATGCTTTTATTTTATATCTTTTATTTTCTTTTGAGATATTGATCCAGCCTACACGACCTATACCCTCTATTGATGTGTCATGATCTCTGGATATGATACGTGCTTTGAAGAGATAGATCGTGATATGCTAGATTAAATCTTAGATCTTATAATTAAATTTAGATAGTTTATACTCCAATAGGTTAAACTGTGATCTATTAATACAGTTCGTATCCCTTAGAGATAAATTATACTATACCATAATTATAAAAATTAAATATTATAATATAAAAAAAAAAAAAAATAAATCTCTTTGTATGGTGGATTCAGAATTTCTGGATTATTTCTCTGAATTATTTTTTTTCATAATTTAATTTACACTTTGATTTTTTTTTGCTATCTATTACTTGTTAATCCTTCTACAATCAATTCTCTTTTTATTTTTTCTTAAAAAAAAGATAATCACCCTAGATCTCATGAAAACAATCTCTACTCACCCTATCTATATAGTTGAGTTGGTTTTTATTCTTGACCGCCTACGACAGCGATCACTTCCTACTATGCTACAGCTAATCTCCATATGGATAAATAACTTATGATCTTCATACAGTTGGTTATTCTATTATAGCAAACTAACTGTTGCCCAGCTATGCAACCCAAGAGGGGGGGTGAATTGGGTTTCTAAAAATTTTAAGAATTGATTAATTACTTATGATGAACAAGACAAAGATTTAATTCAATATTAAATACCTAAAACAGAAATGCAAAGATATAATAAAGAAATAAAATGAAGCGATAAAGCACACCACAAACACAAGGATTTATAGTGGTTCGGTGCCAACCCTACACCTACATCCACTCTCCAAGCTCCTACTTGGGAATTTCAATCCACTATACTTGTATTCAACCTGAATACAAAACGTCGGAAACTCCGACACTAGCTATCCCAAGCTAGATCACTTGTTTCCCGGGTACAAGTAAACCCAAAACACTCCGATTTCAGGTTCGGATCAACCTTTCCTTGTTTTGGAAATCTTCCAAAAACAAGAACAAAACTCACAAAGAGTTAGAAAATTTTGAGCACAGATTAATACAATAACAGCTCCTTTAAATGAGCGAATATAACAATAAAAACTTTACTCAAATGAAGAACCCCTTTTCGGATTTTCTCAAAGCGGATGAACGCTTGAACGAATGCTTGAGAAGAGGTTGATTGTTGATTGAAGATCTTTTGAAAGCTTGAAAGATCTCTAGATCAAGATTGAACAATAGGCTTGAAAGATCCTCTTGAATGCTCTTGCTTTTCTTTTCACAATCTCTCTGTATATTGTGAATCCTCTATCTTTTTCTTTTTGGATATTTCGTTGATCTCAGCTTTTTCGTGCAGATTTCGGATCCTCTCTTTCGTTTTTCCTCATTTTTGATTTCACGTTTGATCTGCTATTTAATCTGCAATTTCTTTCACCATTTAAAGTATTTTATGACATTAGAAGCAAGAGAAAATAATTTAGACAGATAAAGAGCCGTTAGAGCAATTTTAGGAAGCATAAAAGGCAATTAAAATGGGCAAACAAATAGCCGTTGCTGACATTTCTGTCGCAGGAGTCGACTCATGAGTCGACTCATGCTACAGGAGTCGACTCATGAGTCGACTTCTGTTGCACAGACCAGACAGTCTTGGTTTCTGGATTTTTCGGCTCAAATCAGCAGAGGTCGACTCATGCCTTGTGGGTCGACTCATGAGTCGACTCACAGGTCGTGCCAAGTCAAAAATCCAGCGTGCCATGGGAATTTTTTGCGTGCCAGTCAGCTCATAGTGCCATGAGTTGACTCATGAGTCGACTCATGCACTTCAACCTTCATAACTTCAAAAATATAAGTCCAAATACAATAAAATTTTCACCAATAATTTACAAATCATTTGTTCTATCAAATGATACTATCAAATCAGAATTTTAATGAAATTATGATTTTGCCCCTGAAGAGCATAAGGACTTTTTCAATTTAAAATTATTTGTATCCCTTCAATCTGCTTTGTAATCATCAAAATCAATCTAGGAGCAACAATCTCTCCCTTTTTGATAATGACAAAACACTTGAACAAAAATATTTATGTTAATGCATTAATTTCAAAAGAATCCATTATAGGTGTATATGCTTGAAAAGAGTATGATTCTTTTGGCATGTAATATAAATGGTCATATACAAAAATAATTTGTCCATTTGCTTAAGGATTTGAAGATATGCTCATTTGATTATTTGATTTTGGTGTTAGAGCAGAAAACTTATTTTGTTATCAGATTGAACTGTATTTTGAAAATTCATTTTCATTTGATTTTAGATTTAGCATCAGAGCAAAAAAAAATACTTATGTGCTTAAAAAAATTATGTGTGCCAAAGTATGTTAAGAGTTGATTTTGAGCTTAAGTGTATTAACTCATTTTGAGCTTACGATATATCAGAGCAAGAGAAAAGAGATAAATTTGCAATGTATCAGAGCAAGAAAAATAATTTTTACAATGTTATCAGAAAAGATTTTCAATGTATCAGAGTAAATTTTATAATATATCAGAGAAAATTTCACACTGTATCAGAGCAAATGTTATAATATATCAGAGAAAATTCACACTGTATCAGAGCAAATATCAGAGAAAACTTCACACTGTATCAGATTAAATTTTATCATGTATCAGAGCAAGTTAAAAGAAATTTTAGGGTGTATCAGAGTAAATCAAATTTCTTAAGATGTATCAAGGTAAATTCAAAAGATATATCAGAGCAAGTTTGAATTTTGAAATATATCAGAGCATATAAAAAATTACTTATTTGCATGTACTTATGATCAATTTTCTCAAATACCATTTTGTTTAATTTCTCAAATTTTGTTTAATTTCTCAAATTTTTGTTTAATTTCTCCAAATATTTATTTCTTAAATTTTGTTTAATTTCTCCAATTTTGTTTAATATCTCCAATTTTTTTTAATATCTCTAATTTTGTTTTGTTTAATTTCTCTCCCTTTTTGAATCATCAAACATGGTTAACTCTTCCTTTTTCTGAAACATTCATTAATTTCTCCCCTTTTTGGAGTTTGTCACAGAAGTTTGCTCCCCCTTAATATAGCAATTATCAACAGCAAACAACAACAAAGAGAAGACAATTTTTCAATAAGAAGAGAATATAAAAACCATAATATGATCAACATCATTACAAAGGTAGAAATATAAGCAAAAGATGATTCCATTAAAAACATAATTGTTTCAATACATAGTTAAAAATAAAATTCAACCAGCTAATTGTCAATACATGGCCCCAAGGTATAGATCCTAGAAAAACACTAGCACCTAGGATCTAGTAAAGATCAAGATAAGTCAATGATCGGAGTCATCAGATATAGGGTGAGGAGATGATGGATCAGAAGTGCGTCCTCTACCCCCGTCTGCCTCTGCCACGAGCAAGAGAGCGAGATGAACTGGGTGGCTGAGAACGCTGAGATGCTAAGGACTGAACAGAAAGGTGAGTCTGATAGAATCAAGTACGTTCAGTGCTCTTGAAATAGATTGAAGTAGAGCAGTGAACTAATGTAGCATGCTCACTCGATCCTTGGATTCTTTCCTCAGCAATTCATATCCACCTTCTAGTGCTCCTCTGAGCCTACCAGCCTCTGCAGTGAGGTCTGTGACCTCAATGATGACTCCTGTGGTTTGGATGGGCCAAGCAAGGACTTGCCCCTGCAAGTCAAGAACTCTGCCAGTCAGTCTCCAGACTGTTCCTCAAGCTGCTGTATCCTGATGGACTGATCTGAAATCATCTGAAATACAGTGGAGATGTGGGAGTAATGGTCTGATCAGAAGAGTAGCTCCAGGTGCAAAAGAAGTACTACTCCACTGGCTAGACAGTAAAGAAGCCACACACTGTGAAATATGCTCGATCTAATCGTCAGCCAGTCTGAACTCTGAATGAGGTGCTTCTACTCTCTGGCTGATACACTGGTGTGGGCATCCTAGTAAACTCTGAAGGGCCAGCCTCAGTATCAGAATGAACGGATATGTGGTGATGCTGCCCTGAGGTCATGACAGGAGATGAGATCTTCTTCTTCTAATCTGCCTTCAGTTCTGACTTCAGTTCTCTCTTCAGTTCTTTCCTCAGTTCTCTCCTCAGATCCCTTGATCCAACCACCATCAGTCTTTGCAAATCCATTCGGCAGGGTGTTGGTTGAAAGTGTCCACATGAGAGAGCTTAGTAGCAGCTTCCCCCTCACAACTAAACTCTAAACCTCCTAAATACTCTAGTAAGGCCATACCATAAGCAAGTGTGCCTTGGATCTATTCAAAGTTTCTCTCATGGCCTCTATCATCAGTGCAGGGAGTTTAGGGGGGTCGAGTGATGACATGAAACATGACACATACATCTCTGCTGGAAAGTAAGTCATGTCTACCACTCCTAGGAAAGAAGAGCTTTTACCATCTAATGCAGGACCCTCATCTCAATGGACAAAAGCTTTGCTTCCAATTGTTTAAATTTCCTGAATAAGTTCTCCTAAAATAATTTTGATCCCCTCTTCTTTAATGGAGTTCCATATATGAATATCCTTCACTAGGCAACTGTAATACTTCTCCCAATATCCTAGAATCCAGGCAGATATCAATTCCCTTTACAGTTGAAGTCACTGACCCACTTCCATAAAGTAGGTTTTGGTAGAATTCTCTAACAAGGTCAACATAGTGACTTCCTTAAGAGAGCAATAGAGTTTCCCATCCTTGGTTTTTAATTTGTAGCAAAGTAAATCCTTCTTCCTCAAAGAACCGGAAAATCTATATTTTCCCGATTTCTACTTTTCTATCGGAAAGAGGATTCTTACTGGGGCTTAGAGGGATTGAGAGGGACCTTGAGTAGGTACTGAAACTGGAGTGGGAGCAGTTGAAGATTGAGCGGCTTGCCTTTTCTTTCTGACAATTTCTTCAGGCTCACGGATTGATTTTCTTCTTTGGGAAAGTTTCACTTTGGAGCCATATCCACTATAGTAGCAGACAAGGAGACTTGAATTGAGTGGAGGAGGGATCACAGAGAGTGAAGAAGGATTTTGGTAGAGAAAAGAAGTGGATTTTGGAAGTTCGGTAAAGTGCTAGGGCACGTTCCAACCGCGCCAAGCAAAGCGAGAAAGCCCGAAAAGTCCTTTCTAAGGAGGCGATTTTTGGTGGAGAGGAGGAGGGAGAATTGCTTCAAGTTGGATCCTTGGAAAAAAAATTTGAGAAGACGCTTTGGAAGGAGGACGATGAGAAGATGAGTCGTCTCACGAACAGGGTTTTCCGTTTAAAACAATGAACCCGATGGAAGTTGGTGGGATTTACAAGTTGCCATTGATCGACTCATGGGGTCGACTCATGAAGTTCAGAAATTCAGAAAAAATGCAAATAAATTCCAGAAAATTCAAATTTGGGAGAAAGAATTTTGCTCAATGATAAGTTTTTTGAATGATAAATTGAGCTTTTGGACCAGGATAATGTTGAAAATTGAGCTCTCTAATCAATTCTTTGGAAATTAAGAAATTTAGGCAATGGATCTAGAATTCCTAGATTTCTCCTAATTTCACAGAATCTATCCTCACTAAGGGCCTTTGTAAAGATATCAGCTAATTGATTTTCAGTGCAAACATATTCAAGAATTATATTTTGTTTTGAACATTCTCTTATAAATATGTCTTATTCAATATGTTTAGATCTTGAGTGTTGAATTGGATTTTAGATAGATTTATGGCACTGTATTATCACATCTTATTGATGTTTCATTAAGTTTAATTCCAAAGTCTTCGAGTTGTTGCTTAATCCACAAGATTTGAGCACAACAACTTCCGACTGCAATGTATTCGGCCTCAGCCGTAGACATGCCACCGAATTTTGTTCTTGCTAAACCATGAGATTAGATTAACTCCAAGAAATTGGCAAGTTCCACTTGTGCTTTTTCTATCTAATTGCATCCAGCAAAATCAGCATCTGAATATCCTAATAAATTAATTTGTGAGTCCTTAGAGTACATAACCCTATAGTTTGTGTACCATTTAAGTATCTAAGGATTCTTTAACAGCATTCAAATGAGATTCTTTAGGATTAGATTGATATCTAGCACATAAGCAAACACTAAACATGATATCAGGCCTACTTGCAGTTAAATATAATAATGAGCCAATCATACCTCTATAGTATTTTAAGTCTACGCTTTTACCTTCATCATCCTTGTCAAGCTTACTTGAGGACTCATTGGTGTGCCAATTGGTTTGCATTTCTCCATCCAAATCTTTTGAGTAGTTCCTTGGTGTACTTGCTTTGGGTGATGGAGATTCCTCTTTTGATTGTTTAATTGGAGTCCGAGGAAGAAGGTGAGTTCTCCCATCATGCTCATCTCGAACTCCCCCTGCATAGCTTAGCAAAGTCTTGACAAAGGGATTCATTAGTAGACCCAAAAATTATGTCATCAACATAAATTTGTATAACTAGCATATCATCTTGATTTCTTTTAATAATAGGTTGTATCTACATTACCTCTTGAAAAACCATTATTTAGTAAAAATTTACTTAGCCTATCATACCATGCTCTAGGTGCTTGTTTTAATCCATATAGAGCTTTATTTAATCTAAAGACATGATTAGGAAAAGCATGATTTTCAAATCCAGGTGGTTGTTCTACATATACTTCTCAGAGATATATCCATTTAAAAATGACTTTTAACATCCATTTGAAATAATTGAATTTCATAAAGCAAGCATATGCAAGTAGAAGTCTAATAGCTTCTAATCTAGCAACAGGTGCAAAGGTTTCATCAAAATCAATTCCTTCTTCTTGATTATATCCTTAGCAACCAGTCTTGCTTATTCTAATTACATTTCCATGCTCATCTAATTTTTTCTAAAGACCCATTTTGTGCCAATTATTGAATAATCTTTAGGTCTTGATACTAAGGTCCAAACATTATTTCTTTCAAATTGATTAAGTTCCTCTTGCATAGCATTAATCCAATTATGATCATTTTCAGCTTCTTCAAAAGTTTAGGTTCAAGATGAGATACAAAAGCACAGTGATTAACTGCATCTCTTAGTGAAGAACGGGTTTTTACCCCATGCATAGGGTCACCAATAATTAACTCCTTAGGGTGGTTGTGAACAAACCTCCATTCCTTGGGTAGGTCATTTGTACCTTGAGGTTGTTCTTGAGTTTCTTCACCTTTCTCATTTTGTTTGTCTTCTTGATCCTTGTTTTTGGAGTTGCTGAATCTTTCAGGTGATCTCCTCATACCTTCTTTAGTGGATCTGCATCATCAACACCCTCATTCTTCCTTGAAGAAGATCGTTAGATTCATCAAAAACAACATGTATGGACTCCTCAACTACTAAAGTTCTTTTGTTGAAAATTAAATGCTTTACTAGTGGAGGAGTAACCTAGAAAGATTGCTTCATCTGATTTTGCATCAAATTATCAAGTTTTTCTTTGCCATTATTTAATACAAAACATCGGCAACCAAATGCATGAAAATATGCAATATTTGGTTTCTTCCTTCCAAAGTTCATAGGGGTTTCTTTAAAAATTGTCTAATTAAAGCACGATTTAAAATGTAACATGCTGTGTTAATTGCTTCCGCCCAAAAATATTTGGAAGGTTGCTTTCACAAAGCATGGTACGGGCCATTTCTTCTAAGGTTCTATTTTTCTTTCAACTACCCATTCTGTTGGGGTGTCCTAGGATCAGAGAAGTTATGGCCAATTCCATTTTCATCACAAAAATTTTCAAAATCTTGATTTTCAAATTCAGTTCCATGATCACTTCTAATATTTTGAATTGAAAACCTTTTTCATTAGAGACTTTTCGATGAAATTTAGTGAAAATATGAAAAGTTTCATTTTGTGAGCCAAAAAAAAATCCAAGTAAAACGAGAATAATCATCTATAATTACAAAGCCATATCGTTTTCCTCCTAGACTGGTGGTTCTTGTTGGTCCAAATAATCCATATGTAAGAGCTCTAAAGGTCTAGAAGTTGAAACTGTATTTTTGGATTTAAATGATACTCTAGTTTATTTACCTAATTGGCATGCATCACAAATTCTATCCTTTTCAAATTCAGTTTTGGCAAACCGAGAACTAAATCTTTTTAATTAATTTTGAAAGAGAATGCATGCTAATATGAGCAAGTTACGATGCCACAGCCAACTAGTCTCATTGATTTTAGCATTCAAGGATACTAGGCATTGCATGTCTAATTTGGCTAAGTCATTCAAATCTATCATATAAACATTGCCATGCCTATGTCCTATAAATTTAATGCCATCGTTAATAGGACTAGTCACAATGCAAACAGATGATTCAAAATACTTTTTTATCACAGAATTGACTAATGCTTAGTAAGTTATGCTTTAAACCTTTGACTAATAAAACATTCTCAATGTATTTGGAGGGAGTGATACCAATGTTACCTATCCGATGATCTTTTCTTTGCCATTATCTCCAAAGGTGACCATCCCTCCATCCTTAGCATCAAGCGTGATGAATTGTGATTCATCACCAGACATGTGTCTCGAGCATCCACTGTCAGATACCATTTCTGTTTCCTTCTTGGGATGCTAGACACACCTGCAAGCAAAGGTCAAGTCTCTGTCTTAGGTACCCAAGCTTTCTTGGTCCTTTTGGGTTAGTCAGAATGGTTCCTTTGGAACCCATATTTTCTTTATAGTTGTATTGTAGATTTGAGGCATGTGTATGATTTATGTCCTATCTACCACATTTGAAACAAGTAATATTTGTAGACTTGTTACTTGAATAATTTACATAAATATCCTTCAGAACTTTTGTTTCTTCAGAGGTTTATAGCCAAGTCCAGCCTTATCATATATAGCTTTCTGATTTTAAGGATCATATTTAGTTTGTTTGAACTTAAGGTGAACTTATCTACTATAGATTTCAGCTTGTTAATTTCATCCTTTAAGTTTTGATTTTCTTGACTCAAGGTGAGTTTTTCAATTGAAAGAATTTCAGCTTGTTTCACTAAGGACTGATTTCCAATTTCAGTTCTTTGTTTTCTTCCCTAGTTTCTTTAATTCATCAATTGAATCATAGAATGCTTCATGCAATTCTTCAAATGTGAATTCACTAGTGGATTCAGAAGTACCTCATTTTCATGTGCCATCAAGCACAGATTGGCTTTTCTGTTGAGGTTTCCTCGTCGGAGCTTGAGTCATCACTCGCACTCCAAGTCGCCATCATTGCCTTCTTTTTGAACTTTTGGGACCTTTCTTCAGTTGTGGATATTCGGATCTGAAATGTCCCGGCTTCTGCACTCGTAGCATGTAAGGGTTTGATCTTCTCTTTTCTTTGCTTTGTTCCCCTTTTGTGAATTTCTTTCTCATCCCCTGTTTCTTTTTTCTTAGAAACTTCTTAAATTTTCGGGTGATGAGTGCATCTCTTCATCCTGTTCTTCATCTTCAGATTCATCCGTTTCATAATCAGGCGAAGTTGTGGATTTGAGGGCAATGGTTCTTTTCTTTTTGACTTCATCCTCTTGATGTTGCTTCATGCTAAGTTCATGAGTCATCAAGGATCCAAGAAGCTCTTCTAGAGGTAGAGTGTTCAAGTTCTTTGCTTCTTGGATGGCAGTCACCTTGGCTTCCCAAGTTCTTGGCAGTGACCTGAGAATCTTCCTTACAAGTTCACTGTTAGTATAAGATTTGCCAAGACTCTTCAAACCATTAATTATATCAGTAAAACGAGTAAACATGGCAGTTATGGACTCATCATGCTCTATTTTGAACAATTCATATTTATGTACAAGCATGTTTATTTTAGACTCTTTTACTTGATTTGTTCCCTCATGGGTTACTTCTAACCTATCCCATATTTCTTTAGCAGATGCACAAGTAGAAATGCGATTGAATTCACTAGCATCTAGTGCACAATAAAGAACATTCATGGCTTTGGCATTTAATTGTGCCATTTCTTGTCAACCTCATCCCATTCTTTTCGGTTGGTTGACTCCTCACCATCTATAATCTTGGTGGGTGTGTGAGGACCATTCACTATGATACTCCACATATCATAGTCGAGTGCTTGTATGAAAATCTTCATCCGAGCTTTCCAATAGGTTAATTTGACCATTGAAAAGTGGAGGTCGGTTTGTTGATTGCCCCTCGCTAGAGAAGTACCAACATGGGTTGCCATAGATCTTTGACTCTTTGATTGTTAGATCAAAGAAGGGCTAGAGCACCGGGCTCTGATACCACTTGTTGCCCAGCTATGCAACCCAAGAGGGGGGGTGAATTGGGTTTCTAAAAATTTTAGAATTGATTAATTACTTATGATGAACAAGACAAAGATTTTAATTCAATATTAAATACCTAAAAAGGAATGCAAGGATATAATAAAGAAATAAATGAAGCGATAAAGCACACCACAAACACAAGGATTTATAGTGGTTCGGTGCCAACCCTGCACCTACATCCACTCCCAAGCTCCTACTTGGGAATTTCAATCCACTATACTTGTATTCAACCTGAATACAAAACGTCGGAAACTCCGACACTAGCTATCCAAGCTAGATCACTTATTTCCCGGGTACAAGTAAACCCAAAATACTCCATTTCAGGTTCGGATCAACCTTTCCTTGTTTTGAAATCTCCAAAAACAAGAACAAAAACTCACAAGAGTTAGAAAATTTGAGCACAGATTAATACAATAACAGCTCCTTTAAATGAGCGAATATAACAATAAAACTTTACTCAAATGAAGAACCCTTTTCGAATTTTCTCAAGTGGATGAACGCTTGAACGAATGCTTGAGAAGAGGTTGATTGTTGATTGAAGATCTCTTGAAAGCTTTGAAGATCTCTAGATCAAGATTGAACAATAGGCTTGAAAGATCCTCTGAATGCTCTTGCTTTCTTTTCACAATCTCTCTTGTATATTGTGGATCCTCTTCTTTTTCTTTTTGGATATTTCATTGATCTCAGGCTTTTTGTGCAGATTTCGGATCCTCTCTTTCATTTTTTCTCATTTTTGATTTCACGTTTGATCTGCTATTTAATCTGCAATTCTTTCACCATTTAAAGCATTTTATGACATTAGAAGCAAGAGAAAACAATTTAGGCAGATAAAGAGCCGTTAGAGCAATTTTAGGAAGCATAAAAGGTAATTAAAATGGGCAAACAAATAGCCGTTGCTGATATTTTCCATCGCAGGAGTCGACTCATGAGTCGACTCATGCTACAGGAGTCGACTCATGAGTCGACTTCTGTGCACAGACCAGACAGTCTTGGTTTCTGGATTTTTCGGCTCAAATCAGCAGAGGTCGACTCATGAGTCGACTCATGCCTTATGGGTCGACTCATGAGTCGACTCATAGGTCGTGCCAAGTCAAAAATCCAGCTGCCATGGGAATTTTTGCGTGCCAGTCAGCTCATAGTGCCATGAGTTGACTCATGAGTCGACTCATGCACTTCAAACCTTCATAACTTCAAAAATATAAGTCCAAATACAATGAAATTTTCATCAATAGTTTACAAATCATTTGTTCTATCAAATGATACTATCAAATCAGGATTTAGTGAAATTACAATTTTGCCCCTGAAGAGCATAAGGACTTTTTCAATTTAAAATTATTTGTATCCCTTCAATCTGCTTTGTAATCATCAAAATCAATCTAGGAGCAACACTAACGATTAACAAACTCTCCAACAGCCTAAGCAAGCCTCCTCTATATAAAAAAATAAGATCCCTCGACAAGATAAATTATAACTCATAGAGCCAAGACTTTGCTGAATCCTTTTTAGCTCTCCCATTGAATGAAACAAGAGTCCTCACTCTGCTTATTAGAAATCTCTCTTTTGTCTTTTAATTTTTTATTTCTACTGTCTATTCTCAAGGTCCCGACTGACATAAGTATCGGAGATCCTAAATCAGAAGGTACCCAACCCACCAATTGAAAGACTTTTTTGCAGGTTTACTCATGGCTGACATTGATCTAGTCTTCAATAGCATCCTAGTTGGTCTCACAGTGATTTCACCTTCTTCCTTCCAGAGCCTTGCGACAATAGATTGGTGCTAGAGGAAGGTTTAAGATTTTTTGAAAAGGGTAAACAAGAAGGCACAAAATCATCTTCAGTCCACACCATCTTTTCTAGGAGATAAAAGAATAGTGCCCTACAAGCCAATCACATGGGGATGCGAAATAATTTTTCTTTATTTTCTTTCTACTCATTTGTATGGCATTAGTTATTTTTTATTTTATGAGGTATTATGTTTTATCATTTACTGCATCATATTTTATGATTATGATAAATTCCATAGACTAGGGTAATGATTTTAGAGCCATGATGAGATCATGCCAGTGAGATCTAAAATCTTGATAGCCCCAATCTAAAATATTTCAGTCATTGGATCATGGAGTTAGAGATCAATGATTCTGATAAGACTGATACATCCTATGTATGCTTGATAGAGAGGATGGTTGATCTCACAACCACTTATGTGGTAACACTAATACAAAGATGTAGGTGCTCATTAGAGAATGAGTTCACTGAACTAACCTGTCAAAAGAATATCTGATAGAGCCTTACAGCATGTCAATAGATGGTTCTTCAGTGGAAGTGGTGCATGTGATCCTTTGACTTGAGATCACCATAGTATCTTATGTACATGGACCCTTACTTTGATTTATTTCCTAGCACATCACTTTGAGATGCGTGTGAGATATTCTGGGTATGGCAAGTATGCATGGAGGTTGTGAGTGGTCAATAAGGAATCGATCACTCCTTGTAGGAGGAGAGAACATCCTATGTGATCTCAAAGAATGGTGACTCTGAGAGTCTCTAGCCAGAGCAAAGATGAAGAATAGAAATAATTTTATTAGTTCATCAACTGAGTCATCATTATTAGATCGAGATACATATAAATAGATATTTAGATTTGACATATTTTCGAGATGTTCTATGATCGAAAGATTAAATTGCACGGTAACTCATCACAGAAGGATAATTTTGATATTTTTATTAAATTTTAAATCTTCTGGATAGTCATGATATATTGTTAGATGTCAATCTTAACTTATGAACTCATCAAAATTAAAAAAAATTAATTCAAAATCAATTAGAAAAAATCCTAGTTGATTGAGACTCTTGAGCTGACCTAATCTAATCGGATTAAGATTACATCGAGAGTTTGGATCTATTGCTGGCTAGATTTGGAACCCAATGGATCACACATAATAAAAATTTGATCTTGATCTAATCTATTTGAATTTATTATAAATTTAATGGGTTAATTAAATTTCTAGCACGTGAATTAACCTAAGTTTCCAATTGGGTTCAGTGCAAAGATGTTTGTGCTAACCTAGACTTGTTGTCTTGACCTAATATGATTGAGTTTGAACCATCTAATTTATTAGTTAGTTTATCTGAATTTTATAGAAGAGTTCCATGTAAAATCACCTTTCTCTATGCCAAGCCACACGCCAAATTTATTTGTAATGCCCATTTATTTTATGCATTTAAGTGGAGTTGTCCTTCTGGTTTACTCCTTTTAAATTCTTTCCATTATCCACTTGTTCCTTAATTTTGTGTGCTATCTGATGGTGCTTGGGATATGTGGACATGGAAGAGGAAGTAGAATCCTTCTCTTGGAAGGAACTCCATACTAAAAAATAAATGGGATGCTCCTTTTGTGCGTTGAGATATGAAGTCCTTAATTTAATGGGTACTCTTGGTATTTCACGCGTTCTCCCTTTTCACGTACCATAGTTTGGTGTTCTAATTTTTTTTAGTAGAGGAAGAGTCCTTCTACTTGTTAAAGACCTCTTATTCCATACCTTAACCCATGGGATTCCATGCTAAAAATTGATTTTAGCATGTAAGGGAGGTGGGATGCCAAGAGTTGGTGCCCCTTGGAAAAATATGTGGCGTCCCTTCATTCCTTATATAAAGGGTGCCCCATATGGCATAAACTCTCATCCAAAGGGTGGTTTGGACATGGGATTAGATAAGGAAGAGGTAAAAAAAAATCTGAAGTGAAAATAGAAAGGAGAAAGGGAGAGAAAATAGAAAGGAAGAGAGGAGAAAAGGAAAGTATGAGATACTTATCCTAAAAATCAGATTGTTCATGTGTTGAACATAAAATCTGATTTATGTATGGTGAGATCTTTTGAAAAAGAGTTTCTAAAAAGATCTTAGTAGAGGTCATGAAGGTATACAAGAAATGGTGCAACTAATTCTTGCGAAGGACGGTCGACAGCAAGCTGCGAAGAAGGCTGCAGCACCATGACGAATTGAGAAGGACTCTGATCAATCATGTGTGGATCACCATTGGAGGACTTTTACTTTGGAGTCTCGTGGGCTTCACTTGTTATGTATGCTTTTGATATTTGATTGCAATCATCAAGGGTTCTTAGGGTTTTTGTGTTCTGGTGGATTAGTTTAATTGTTAAACATTATTTTCAATTATTGAATGCACATTAAAATTTTTGAAATTCATATTCCACTACATCATCAAAACTTAATTATGGTATCAGAGCCTCTCTTGATTGATTTAATCAAATTTCATATTATTTTTGTGATATGGATTAGATCCAGTTCAAACTATGTCCAAATCAGATTTTCTGATTGATGTTTATTTAATGTTCTTGATGTATTTTTGTTTATGATAAAGTGTTATCAATCCATATTCAAACCTCAAATATAAAATTCCATGATCTTTAGACTTGTGTGACAAGTTTAGATTAGATCTCATAATCTAATTTTCGATGGAATTGAAATCCAGTATATATGATGCACGGAGCCTTGGAATGCTACATATGGATGTAGATTGTCAAGACTTAGGATTCTTGCATTTGATGCATTTACCTTAGATCCAAAAGTTGACCACCATGTTATCGAATACTCACCATTGTGGGTCGACCATCTTGGTTATTGCCCAAGGTATGTGTGGGGTCAAAAAATATTTGGTCATGGAAAGAAAGTATCAGACATGGATTAGGATTTTTATCGATGGATTTGTTTAACTATAATTCATTGATCTAAAGTGTTTAGAATTAATGATTATAGATTAAATCAAATTCATGGTTCTAATTTGATTAGAAGTCATATTTTAATTTAGGTTGATCTAATTGTCATTGACCTAATTTGATAAGGGTTTGAGTCATGGTTGACCGAATTTATGTTGACCTAATTGAATTAGGTTTAACCTAAAATTTGGTCAACTCAACTCAAATGAATGACAAATGGATTGACTTAAAATTAAATTTAGGTCAAGTATTGAACCCGAATTAAAAATCCTAGATGGGTCCTATGCCCATATATTTAAATATCTCTATTGACATGTGTATGAATGATATCGCAATACAAATAATATGAGTAGTTTGTTACTATGTTTTATAATTGTTATAAAATACATGTTGAGTGGTTATGGACTTTGGTACATCCATGTGATGGATGTATGTATGAATGCTTCCACTGTTAGCTGATTATATTAATGCATCTATAAGAGTTGCAATAGAAGCTGGGCACCCCTGATGTATTGTATTATTAGCTGTACCTTTCTTTTCTATGTTTCCAACTGTTGATTGGGATTTTTAACATATTGATGTAAAATTATAGAAAAAAATTATTTGAGAACAGATAAAAATTATTTCTTTTTATTTTCAAATAAAGATTAAGCATTCATGATAGACTTCATGGTGATGAAGATTAGACTACCAGGCTTTTGGAGAGCTGAGGCGCATTAAGATTGACCATGAGATGGTTTAATCTATGATGCACCTAGGTTAGACCCATAGATCATCCTGTGGCTCGGATGATTTTTCAAAAGTCTATAACTATTTGTCTTCCTCTATATGCCTTACTTGCTGGTAGTTAGGAATTAGAATTTATATAGTATATGATGTATGTATATGTTTAGGATGTGCTTGAGATCTATGTCTCTCATTCAAATTATATTAAGTCATAATGATGAAGTGTTGAGAATACTATCCATGCCTTCCTTCATGCTAAGAATTTATTATGTCAAGAACTATAGTAGACTTGTTGTGCTATCCATAAGACTTATTATCGGAGACTGATTTGATACTGTCTTGGTGCATAATGAAGCTAATTGTACTTAGCTCATACTAGATCAATAGAGTTTGTCAAAAATTATAGTGAGTTTGTTATGCTATCCACAAGGCTTGCTATAGTGATGGTATGATGTTGACTTAGTGATGCTTATGGCATATTCTGGTAGTGTTACCTTATTGTGCTATCCACAAAAGTAGTATTATTCAGGTATGACCAAATAGGATTGAAAGGTACAACTTAACTAAAATACTATAGTTTGTTGTACTATCCACAAGGCTATAAATATTTAGAAGTAAAAATTATATTGAGAGTTGCATGAAATATAATTAGTAAAGAGTTACTTATCTTTGAACTCATAGGAGCTTGTTGTGCTATCCACAAGTCTTTTTATGAGGAATTGGGATCTCAACCCCACTAAGAAACTTTATGATAAAGTTTTTCGATTTCATACTTAAGGACTATGAAATTTGTTAAAATAGTGAGAGACACAATTAGATAAAAATCTCATCTAAATTGTGCATGTCATCATGAGTAATCTTTTTACGTTCTAATATACAAATTTGCATCTTTACTATCATTGCATAGGATATTTTTAAATTTGACTGAACATCATGGAATGGTTGAGGAATCTGAGAATAATTCTCATATAAGAAAAAGTCTCCTATTCTTCTAATTTTGTTTTAATCGGAGTTGATACTATATCGAAAGAAAAATTGCATATGAGATATGACAGGGATGACAGTATGACTGTCAAAGTGTATCTTGATTAACTTAATCATCCAATTAGATTATTATCATGGATGGTGAGTTATTCGAGGATTAGATCTTGCTAACTCTCTTTAGTTTTTTTTTTAGTATCTCTCAGGAGAAGAAGGTGAAGAATGTCTTCACTAGGGTATCTAATTTAGTATTACAGCAATAATGAAATTGCAAGAGTTGTCCTGCAAGTATAAAGCAAGAGCAAAATACAAAAGTTACATCTGCTAATAATTTATATAAGATACAAATTAATTATCATTGAGTATTTTAGCTGTAAAATATTGGGTATGTGATACCTTATATAGGTTCTACTTATGCAAAGTGTTGTTGGAACTATAAAGCTAAAGTAAGGTGACTACTTGCCTTTTGACACTAATGGATGGTCTATTGATGCTAAGGCTGTAGGAACGTATTTTTTAGAAACTAGTAGACCATTGTTTATTAAAAATATTATTTCAATCCCTTGTTATTGTAACATAGATTTGAAATTAATATTAAGAGTAAAAGTTACTCTCCTTCTGATAAATTTTATGGCTTGATCTTATGTTTCTGTCACTCAATGATATTATTCTTCATGTTGATGAGAACAAGAAATGAATATGTAATGGTCGCATATCTCGGGCATTGCCAACTTGGCTATTTTTGTGAGTTAAAGATAAACAAGTAATGCAAAGAAGAGTTCTTTGTCCGTATGATTATGAATCATATAGAACTTATAAATCTTATCTCATGGATATAATGATCAAGATGCCATTTATTGGACATAGGAAAAGGCAAGCAAGGTATTAAGGTTTTGAACATATGGATGTTCAAAGACTAAATAATATCTCGACCTAGAGATGGACACTTCATATGTGAATGATGTATTCTCTAAAATGCTTCACAAATATTATTATCTCATTCTGAAAAATATCTTAGAAATTGCTATAAATATTTTGAATTAGATATCATAAAATCTGTTACTAGCACTCCATATGAGATATAAAAAAAGAAGAGGCAGGTTGCCCGCTTATGTGAAAAGAGTTGATGTATATAAGATTGTGCTAGAATAGGTTTTTATAAGTATATAGGTTATCCTAAAGAGTAGTATGTGATACTCTTTCTACCACCTTACTAGACAAAAAATATTTTGACAATAGGTATGCCACCATTTAGGAAAAAAAAAATTTAAAGAAGGGGATAGTGGGAGGATAATCGAACTTTGAGAAGTTCCAGACCTATGAACTATCCTATCCTAACCTGTGGAGTGTCCACAAGTTAATCCTAGACTAGATATGCCCATTGATGAGGCACAACCATGACACACACCTCCTCACTGAAGATCAATCTGAGTGTGTAATGTATCACTCAAATATGGGACTATCATTGAGAATGACGATACACCATACATCATTGAGAATGATATTTTTCTTGATCTATTCGGAGATAGTCATGAGTAGAGACTCTGACAATTGGCCTGAAACTATGTTATCCGAAATTAACTCCCTGAACATCAACCAAGTATGGACTATAGTTGAAGCACCTATGGGTATGAACAGGTTGCTATCAGGAATGTCTATGTAGATTCTTGTTATTGCCACATACCATCTAGAGAGTTTGTCTCTAGTGGGAGGACAAATATATTTATGGATTCAAGCAGGTATTGAGGAGTAGGTACTTCTATTTTTGATAAGATAGTCAAAATGTTTGACTTTATCAAATATAGATGAACCATATGTGTGTGCAAGAAGATAAGTGAGACTCCCACTAACTTCTTGGTTATGTATGTGGGTGACATACAGCATATTGGGAAGGTAGTCCCGATAATGCACTCGATCAATGACATGCTTATCATAGATATTTTCATGGAATAAGACTTGGGTTAAGCATCTAGTTTTTGGCATCTATAATGATAGATGTAAGTGGATGCTGGGCTTGTCCTAGTCTAGGTACATGAAATTTATGTTGAAGGGGTTCAACATGCATGGGTGTAAAGAAATTTACTTACCCATATATTCAATGTACCAAGCCTGATGTGATGTATCGTTGATTTCAGGCAGATCTGTGATAGGATCTTTTGAAAACTATGAAAAATATTCTCAAAGTACTTGAGAAGTACTAGAGGAGCAGTGAATTGAAAAAATTCCAAACAGCTAACTGTATTTATTTTCAGTTAAATGTTGTTAGTAAAGATTGCTAAGGAAAGTTGCCTGATGAAAGGTTCATCACTGAGTTGGATGAGGTCTCACTAGGTACCCATGCACATCCTATGGCACTTTCACCTCATGTTATGATTTGATCATAAAATGAGTAAGTATTAAGAACATCATAATGAACTAGTTCACTAAGCCTTATACAGCAGCAGTGTAATCATCATCCTGATTACATAGACATCAGGTACAGGTGTGATTAAGTTTGGTGCAAGTGGGAGATTGAAAGAATAGTGCCCTACAAGCCAATCGCATGGAGATGCGAAGGGATATTTCTTTATTTTCTTCCTACTCATTTGCATGGTGTTAGTTATTTTTTATTTTATGAGGTATTATGTTTTATCATTTGCTGTATCATATTTTATGATTATGATAAACCCCATAGATTAGGGCAATAATTTTAGAGCCACGATGAGATCATGCCAGTGAGATCTAAAATTTTGATAGCCCCAATCTAAAATATTTTCAGTCATTGGATCATCGAGTCAGGGATCGATGATTCCGATAGGACTGGTACATCCTATGTATGCTCAATGGAGAGGGTGCTTGATCTCACAACCACTTGTGTGGTGATACTAATACAACGATATAGGTGCTCATTAGAGAATGAGTTCACTAAACTGATCCATCAAAAGAACATCTGATGGAGCGTTACAACATGTCAACAGATGGTTCTTCGGTGGAAGTGGTGCATGTGATCTTTTGATCTGAGATCACCATGGTACCTTGCATACATGGATCCTTTGGTTTATTCCCTAACACACCACTTTGAGATGTATGTGGGATATTCTGGGTATGAAAAAATATGCTTGGAGGTCATGAGTGATCAATAAGGAATCAATCACTCCTTGTAGGAGGAGAGAACATCCTATGTGATCTCATAGGATAGTGACTCTGAGAGTCTCTAATCAGAGCAGAGATGAACAGTAGAAATAGTTTCTACTAGTTCATCAACTGAATCATCATCATCAAATCGAGATACATATAGTTAGGTATTTGAGTTTGACATATTTCTATACCCATGGCCTTTCTGGGATGTTATGTGATCGAAGGATTGAATTGAATGGTAACTCATCACGAAAAAGATAATTTTGGTATTTTCATCAAATTTTAAATCTTTCGAGTAGTCATGACATATTGCTAGATGTTAATCTTGACTTGTGGACTCATCAGAATTAAAAGAGTTCAATTCAAGAATCAATTAGGAAGAGTCCTAGTTGATTGGGACTCTTGAGCTGATCTAATCGAATCGGATTAGGGTTACATCGAGAGTTTGAATCTACTATTGACTAGATTTGGAACCCAATGGGTCACACATAATAAAAATTTGATCTTGATCCAATCTATTTAAATTTATTATAAATTCAATGGGTTAATTAAATTGCCAGCACATGAATTACCCCAAGTTCTCAATTGGGTTCAGTGCAAAGGTGTTTGTGCTAACTTAGACTTGTTGCCTTGACCTAATGTGATTGGGTTTGAACCATCTAATTTATTAATTGATTTATCTAAATTTTATGGAAGAGTTTCATGTGAAATCACCTTTCTCCATGCCAAGTCACATGCCAAATTTATTTGTAACGCCCATTTATTTTAAGCATTTAAGTGGAATTGTCCTTCTGGTTTGCTCCTCTTAAATTTTTTTCATTATCCACTCATTCTTTAATTTTGTGCGCTATCTGATGGTGCTTGGGATATGTGGACATGGAAGAGAAAGTGGAATCCTTCTCTTGGAAGGAACTCCATGCCAAAAAATAAATGGGACGCTCCTTTTGTGCGTTGAGATATGAAGAGTCCTTAATTTAATGAACTCTTGGTATTTCATGCATTCTCCCTTTCCACGCACCATATTTTGACGTTCTGATTTTTTCTAACAGAGGAAGAGTCCTTCTGCTTGTTAAAGACCTCTTATTCCACACCTTAACCTATGGGATTCCATACTAAAAATTGATTTTAGCATGTAAGGGACGTGGGACGCCAAGAGTTGGTGCCCCTTGAAAAAATATGTGGCACCCCTTCATTCCTTATATAAGGGGCACCCCATATGGCATAAACTCTCATCTAAAGGGTGGTTTGGATATTAAATTAGATAAGGAAGAGGTAAAAACAATCTTAAGTGAAAATAGAAAGGAAAAAGGGAGAGAAAATTGAAAGGAAGAGAAGAGAAAAGGAAAATATGAGATATTTGTCCTAAAAATCAGATTGTTCATGTGTTGAACATAAAATCTGATTTATGTGTGGTGAGATCTTTTGAAAAAAAATTTCTAAAGAGGTTCTAGTGGAGGTCATGAAGGTATACAAGCAATGGTGTAACCAGTTCTTACGAAAGACGGTTGGCAGCAAGCTTGCGAAGAAGGCTGCAGCACCATGACGAATTGGGAAGGGCCCTGATCAATCCCATGTGAATCACTATTGGAGGGCTTCTACTTTGAAGTCTCATGGAGATATCAAGATTATCAGTTTATGGTCTTCATGATGGTATATGACTTCTGATCTTCTCTTGTTATGTATGCTTTTGATATTTGATTGCAATCATCAAGGGGTTCCTAGGATTTTTGTGTTCCAATGGACTAGTTTAATTGTTAAACATTATTTTTAATTATTGAATGCATGTTAAAATTTTTGAAATTTATATTTTGCTGCATCATCAAAACTCAACAGGAGATGCTCAGGAGAATGCTCAACCTCTGATTATAGTCAATCCATAACAATTTAGTCTCCTGATTCAGTAGGATCAAGCCCTTGTTACTACAGTATAATAATTTTAAAGTACTATGGAACAGCAGCAAAAAGCAACCTCTCAAGAAGCTCAATCTTGCCACATCTATCAACAAATTCACCAAGATTTTTGTCATGATCATCTTCTTGATCGTGTTGATCAGACTTGAAAAGCATAATCTACTCCATATAGTAAGAAACCATACTGGGAAGAAGGTCCTAGACAGAAGATTCAAGATTTTGAGAAAAGTGATGGAAATATAGCTTGGAGGCCATCCCCAAAGTGAAAAAAAAAATCAATCTAGGGTCTCCTTTCTTCCAAGAAATTCTAAGTGAACCGATTCCCTCTCGGTTCAAGATGCCAATGGTGGAATTGTTTGATGATTCTACTGATTCTTTGGACCATCTTGATGGCTTTGGGGCTATCATAAGGTTACAAGAGGCATCTAATGCCCTACTTTGTGTCACCTTCCCAATTACACTAAAAAAATCTATAAAAATCTGATTCTCTGTGTTAGATATATGTCTTAGAAGCCAATCTTAACTGATGTAAATCATATTTCTAGGACATATTTTTGTGCTTGATAGATAGTTTATTTCTATTCATGTTATATATGTCTATGAATCATCCAAAGAATTAACAAGATGATGACACATATTCTTAAAGAGTTGAAAATTTGAGGTATGTATTATTGATGGTTAATTCTTAAATTACCTCTGGTCATAGGATCATTATGAGGATAGTGATTAATTCGGATAGACTGGTGCACTGATCGCTTTCTTTAGACAGATGAGTCTCAAATTTATAGTGTAGGGATACTGGAGTGAGAGTACAGATAGTTATTAGAAGACAACTAGCATTGAGTATGACCAATATAAGAAGTCACATGAATATCTACTCACTCGTTAGTGACTTTCTTAATGCTATAGTTGTGTGAATAGTCCTTTGATCTACGGTACTACAACTACTCACAGTGAGGCTGTAGGAGTTTGATTATATAGAAATATTGACTCAATGAATCTTTTTAGTAGATGTTGGAGATAGTTGATCCATTGTGAGAGCAGGATGTGCATCTAGATAGGATCTATCGATCTTGGCAGAAGGGAGTAGTCCTATGAGATTTAAGAGGCTGAGTCCTTAAGTCTATAGCCATAGTAGTGTGATTGATGGAAAAAAAATTTCATAAGAATCACAATCAGACTCGAGCTAATTGAATCTATTATATGACCAATATTGAAGTTTGACGATTCATCCATGACCTGCTATCTGGTCGAGACTCACAATAGAGGGACTGAATCACATGGTCATGTTGGAGTTTCTATATCGGAGCATGCATGTATGTTTTAAATTTTTTTTTCTAAACATAATAGTAGAATAGAAAATTAAAACTTCTTTTAATTTATATCATGTATGCATAAAACATAAACCACTAGGATCTACTTCATATGCTGAAATTGAACATATGCTAAAATTGATCATGTGATAGAATCACATCCTGTTTTGCAATTTCTTTCTTCAAATCTGGATCTGAAAGAGAAAAGACTCTCTCTTAGCCACACAAGTATTCGATCTCTATGGGTATCCACCCAGAATCAGTCTGAAACAGACCTCTTAAAATTGATTTTTCTTCTAAAAAAAAAATCAACCTGCGAATCTGAACAAAGCTTGGATCGTGATCAACTCTTTGATCCTTTTCTTGATCTTTTTTCTTCTCTTCTTCTCTTACTTTGCTTTTCTAGATTATGAAGCAACCAGGGAGAAAAAACTAGCAAACAAATGAAATGCCCAAACCCCTTTTATGCATGAAGATGGAGGATGTCCAAGGTGTGAGACGTTGGACCTCCAAGGGAGAAGAGAGGGGAGAAGAAAAGAGGGGTGTGGGGCTCTCCTAAGGGGGTGTGAGGCTACTGGTTGAAATATCTAGGGATCTTAAGAGAGGCCCCTGTTGCTCCTAGATTGATTTTGATGATTACAAAACAGATTGAAGGGATACAAATTTTTTTTTATTTGAAAAAGTCTTTATGCTCTTCAGGGGTAAAATCATAATTTTACCAAAACCTTGATTTGATAGTATCATTTGGTAGAACAAATGATTTGTGATCTATTGGTGAAAATTTCATTATTTTTGGACTTATATTTTTGAAGTTATGAATGTTTGAAGTGCATGAGTCGACTCATGAGTCAACTCATGGCACAATGAGCTGCTTGGCACGCTAAAATTTCTGTTGGCACGCTATTTTTTTGGCTTGGCACGGTTTGTGAGTCGACTCATGAGTCGACCCACAAGGCATGAGTCGACTCATGAGTCGACCTCTGCTAGTGTGGGCCAAAATTTCCAGAAACTTCTTTTTCTGGCTGTTGCAACAGAGGTCGACTCATGAGTCGACCCCTGAAGCATGAGTCGACTCATGAGTCGACCCCTGCGACGGGAATTGTCCACAACGGCTAGTTTTTAACCCGTTTTAGTTGCTTTTAATGCTCATTTAAAGTGCTCTAACGGCTCTTTTTCTGTCTAGAATATTTTCCTTTGTTTCTTAAAGCTATAAAAGGTTTCAAAAGGTGAAAAACAAGGATGACATACACAAGAGATTTGAAAGAGAAAAGCAAGATATTAAGAAAAGAAAGAAGAGCATTCAAGAGGACATTCAAGAGTATTCAAAAGAGAGGGTTTCTCAAGCCAACTTTTCAACCTTAATCAAGAGCTCATTTAAAGCCTTCAAGAAGCCTTCAATCAAAGCTCACCAACTCCTCAAGCGTTCATTCAACTCTTCATCCACTTTGAGGAAATTCAAAAGGGGCTTCTTCATTTGAGTAAAGTGTATTTAATGTTATATTCGCTCATTTAAGGAGCTATTCTTGTACTTATTTGTGCTCTAAACTGTCTTACTCTTTGTGAGTAATTATTTTTGTTTTGGAGGGTTTCCAAAATAAGAGAAGGTTGATCCGAACCTGAAATCGGAGTGTATTGGGTTGGCTTGTACCCGAGAAATAAGTGGACTAGCTTGGGATAGCTAGTGTCGGAGTTTTCGACGTTTGTATTCGGGTTGAATACAAGTATAGTGGATTGGAATTCCCAAGTAGGAGCTTGGGGAGTGGATGTAGGTGCAAGGTTGGCACCGAACCACTATAAATACTTGTGTTTGTGGTGTGCTCTATTATTTCTCTTTAACTCTTCATTATATCCTTGCTTTCTTGCTTTAGGTAATTAATCTTGAACTAAAGTCTTTCTCCTCACTCATCAAGCTTTTGACAAATACTTTTCATAAGTAATTAGTTAAGCTTAAAATTTTTTAAAAACCCAATTCACCCCCCCTCTTGGGTTGCATAGCTGGGCAACAAGTGGTATCAGAGCCTGGTGCTCTAGCCCTTCTTTGATCTAAATAATCAAAGAGCCAAAGATCTATGGCAACCCATGTCGGTACTTTTCTAGCCGAGGGGCAATCCACCAACCGACCTCCACTTTTCAATGGGTCTAATTACACCTATTGGAAAGCTCGGATGAAGATATTCATACAAGCACTCGACTATGATATGTAGAGTATCATAGTGAACGGTCCTCACACACCCACCAAGATTATAGATGGTGAGGAGTCAACCAAACCCGAGAAAGAATGGGATGAGGTTGATAAGAAATTGGCACAATTAAATGCTAAAGCTATGAATGTTCTTTATTATGCACTTGATGCAAATGAATTTAATCGCATTTCTACTTGTGCATCTGCTAAAGAAATATGGGATAGATTAGAAGTAACCCATGAGGGAACAAATCAAGTAAAAGAGTCTAAAATAAACATGCTTGTGCATAAATATGAATTGTTTAAAATGGAGCATGATGAGTCCATAACTGCTATGTTTACTCATTTTACTGATATAATTAATGGTTTGAAGAGTCTTGGCAAATTTTATACTAACAGTGAGCTTGTAAGGAAGATTCTCAGGTCATTGCCAAGAACTTGGGAAGCCAAGGTGACTGCCATTCAAGAAGTGAAGGACTTGAACACTCTACCTCTAGAAGAGCTTCTTGGATCCTTGATGACTCATGAGCTTAGCATGAAGCAACATCAAGAGGATGAAGTCAAAAAGAAAAGAACCATTGCTTTCAAATCTACAGCTCCTCCTGATGATGAAACGGAAGATACAGAAGATGAAGAACAGGATGAAGAGATGGCACTCATCACCCAGAGATTCAAGAAGTTTCTAAGAAAAAGAAACAGGGGATGAGAAAGAGGCCATTCACAAAAGGGGAACAAAGCAAAGAGAAAGAGAAAGATCAACCCCTTATATGCTACGAGTGCAAGAAGCCGGGACATTTCAAATCCGAATGTCCACAACTGAAGAAAGGTCCCAAAAAGTTCAAAAAGAAAGCAATGATGGCGACTTGGAGTGCGAGTGATGACTCAAGCTCCGATGAGGAAACCTCAACCGAACAAGCCAACCTGTGCCTTATGGCACACGAAAATGAGGTAATTTCTGAATCCCCTAGTGAATTTACTTTTGAAGAATTGCATGAAGTATTCTATGATTTAATTGATGAATTAAAGAAACTAGGGATGAAAAACAAAGAACTGAAATTAAAAAATCAGTCCTTAGTAAAACAAGCTGAAAGCCTTTCAATTAAAAAATCCACCTTGCTTCAAGAAAATCAAAGCTTAAAGAATGAAATTAACAAGCTGAAACCTATAGTAGATAAGTTCACCTTAAGTTCAAACAAACTAAATATGATTCTTGATAATCAAAAAGCCGTATATGATAAGGCTGGACTTGGCTATAACCCCTTGAAGAAATAAAAATTCCTGAAAAATATTTATGTAAATTATTCAAGTAACAAGTCTACAAATATTACTTGTTTCAAATGTGGTAGAATAGGACATAAATCATACACATGCCTTTTTAACAAATCTGCAAACACAACTATAAAGAAAATATGGGTTCCAAAAGGAACCATTTTGACTAACCAAAAAGGACCCAAGAAAGCTTGGGTACCTAAAATAAAAACTTGACTTTTGCTTGCAGGTGTGTCTAGCATCCCAAAGAGGAAACAGGAAATGGTATCTTGACAGTGGATGCTCGAGACACATGACTGGTGATGAATCATAATTCATCACGCTTGATGCTAAGGATGGAGGGATGGTCACCTTTGGAGATAATGGCAAAGGAAAGATCATCGGGATAGGTAACATTGGTATCACTCCCTCCAAATACATTGAAAATGTTTTGTTAGTTAAAGGTTTAAAGCATAACTTACTTAGCATTAGTCAATTTTGTGATAAAGGGTATAAAGTTATTTTTGAATCATCTGTTTGTATTGTGACTAGTCCTATTAACGATGGCATTAAATTTATAGGACATAGGCATAGCAATGTTTATATGGTAGATTTAAATGATTTAGCCAAATTAGATATGCAATGCTTAGTATCCTTGAATGCTAAAGTTAATGAGACTAGTTGGCTTTGGCATCGTAGACTTGCACACATTAGCATGCATTCTCTTTCAAAATTAATTAAGAAAGAATTAGTTCTTGGTTTGCCAAAACTGAATTTTGAAAAGGATAGAATTTGTGATGCATGCCAATTAGGTAAACAAACTAGAGTTTCATTTAAATCCAAAAATATTGTTTCAACTTCTAGACCTTTAGAGCTTTTGCATATGGACTTATTTGGACCAACTAGAACCACAAGTCTAGGAGGAAAATGATATGGTTTTGTAATTATAGATGATTACTCTCGTTTTACTTGGGTTTTCTTTTTGACACACAAAGATGAAACTTTTCATATTTTCACTAAATTTCATCGAAAAGTCACTAATGAAAAAGGTTTTTCAATTCAAAATATTAGAAGTGATCATGGAACTGAATTTGAAAATCAAGACTTTGAAAATTTTTGTGATGAAAATGGAATTGGCCACAACTTCTCTGCTCCTAGGACACCCCAACAAAATGGGGTAGTTGAAAGGAAAAACAGAACCTTAGAAGAAATGGCCCGTACCATGCTTTGTGAAAGCAACCTTCCAAGATATTTTTGGGCGGAAGCAATTAACACAGCATGTTACATTTTAAATCGTGCTTTGATTAGACAATTTTTAAAGAAAATCCCCTATGAACTTTGGAAAGGAAGAAAACCAAATATTGTATATTTTCATGTTTTTGGTTGCCGTTGCTTTGTATTAAATAATGGTAAGGAAAGACTTGGTAAATTTGATGCAAAATCAGATGAAGCAATTTTTCTAGGTTACTCCTCCACTAGTAAAGCTTTTAGAGTTTTTAACAAAAGAACTTTAGTAGTTGAGGAGTCCATACATGTTGTTTTTGATGAATCTAACGATCTTCCTTCAAGGAAGAATGAGGGTGTTGATGATGCAGATCCTCTAATAGAAGGTATGAAGGAGATCACTCTGAAAGATTCAGCAACTCCAGAGAACGAGGATCAAGAAGACAAACAAGATGAGAGAGGTGAAGAAATACAAGAGCAACCTCAAGGTACAAATGATCTACCCAAGGAATGGAGGTATGTTCACAACCACCCTAAGGAGTTAATTATTGGTGATCCTATGCATGGGGTAAAAACTCATTCTTCACTTAGAGATGTATTTAATCATTGTGCTTTTGTATCTCATCTTGAACCTAAAACTTTTGAAGAAGCTGAAAATGATCATAATTGGATTAATGCAATGCAAGAAGAACTTAATCAATTTGAAAGAAATAATGTTTGGACCTTAGTATCAAGACCTAAAAATTATTTAATAATTGGCACAAAATGGGTCTTTAGAAACAAATTAGATGAGCATGGTAATGTAATTAGAAATAAAGCAAGACTGGTTGCTAAAGGATATAATCAAGAAGAAGGAATTGATTTTGATGAAACCTTTGCACCTGTTGCTAGATTAGAAGCCATTAGACTTCTACTTGCTTATGCTTGCTTTATGAAATTCAAATTATTTCAAATGGATGTTAAAAGTGCATTTTTAAATGGATATATTGCTGAAGAAGTCTATGTAGAACAATCCCCTGGATTTGAAAATCATGCTTTTCCTGATCATGTTTTTAAATTAAATAAAGCTTTATATGGATTAAAACAAGCACCTAGAGCATGGTATGATAGGCTAAGCAAATTTTTACTAAATAATGATTTTTCAAGAGGTAATGTAGATACAACCCTCTTTATTAAAAGAAATCAAAATGATATGCTAGTTATACAAATTTATGTTGATGACATAATTTTTGGGTCTACTAATGAATCTCTTTGTCAAGACTTTGCTAAGCTTATGCAGGGGGAGTTCGAAATGAGCATGATGGGAGAACTTACCTTCTTCCTCGGACTCCAAATCAAACAAACAAAAGAGGGAATCTCCATCACCCAAAGCAAATACACCAAGGAACTACTCAAAAGATTTGGAATGGAGAACTCCAAACCAATTGGCACACCAATGAGTCCCTCATGTAAGCTTGACAAGGATGATGAAGGTAAATGTGTAGACTTAAAATACTATAGAGGTATGATTGGCTCATTATTATATTTAACTGCAAGTAGGCCTGATATCATGTTCAGTGTTTGTTTATGTGCTAGATATCAATCTAATCCTAAAGAATCTCATTTGAATGCTGTTAAAAGAATCCTTAGATACTTAAATGGTACTCAAACTCTAGGGTTATGGTACTCTAAGGACTCACAAATTGATTTGTTAGGATATTCAGATGCTGATTTTGCTGGATGTAAATTAGATAGAAAAAGCACAAGTGGAACTTGCCAATTTCTTGGAGTTAACCTAATCTCATGGTTTAGCAAGAAACAAAATTCGGTAGCACTGTCTACGGCTGAGGCCGAATACATTGCAGCCGGAAGTTGTTGTGCTCAAATCTTGTGGATTAAGCAACAACTCGAAGACTTTGAAATCAAACTTAATGAAACACCAATAAGATGTGACAACACAAGTGCCATAAATCTATCTAAAAATCCTATTCAACACTCAAGATCCAAACATATTGAAATAAGACATCACTTTATAAGAGAACATGTTCAAAACAAAAATATAATTCTTGAATATGTTTGCACTGTAAATCAATTAGCTGATATCTTTACAAAGGCCCTTAGTGAGGACAGATTCTGTGAAATTAGGAGAAATCTTAGAATTCTTGATCCATATGCCTAAATAATTTTCAATTTCCAAAGAATTGATGTCAAAAATTCTTAGAACTCAATTTCTAACATCTATCTTGGTCCCAAAAGCTCAAGTTTATCATTCTAAAAACTTATCTTTGAGCAAAACTCCTTCTCCAAAATTTAAATTTTTCTGGAATTTATTTACATTTTTTCTGAATTTCTGAACTTCATGAGTCGACCCCCATGAGTCGACTCAATGGCAAACTTGTAAATTCTTCCAACTTCCCACGGGCTCCTTGTTTTTATATGGGATCCTATTCGTGAGCCGACCCATTCCTGCATCTTCCTCCTTCCAAAAACCGACTTCCCCATTTCCATTTGCTCCAAATCCAAGGATCTAGCTCGAGGCACTTCTTCCTCCTCCTCTCCTCCATAAATCGCCACCTTGGGAAAGGGATTTTCGTGCTTTCTTCCATTGTTTGACACGGTTGGAGCGTGCCCTAGCACTCCACCGTTCCTCTCAAATCCACCTCCTCTCTTCATCAAAATCCCTCTTCACTCTCTTGTGATCCTTCCTCCACTCATTCACTTGTTCCTCCAAGTCTCCTTGCCTGCTACTGTAGTGAATATGGCTCCGAAGATGAAGCTTCCCCAAAGAAGAAAGTCAGTCTGTGAGCTAGAAGAAAATGTCCGAAAGAAAAGGCAAGCTGCTCAGTCCTCTACTGCTCCAACTCCAGCTTCAGTGTCTGCTCAAGGTCCTTCTCAATCCTCCCTTAGCCCCAGTAAGAATCCTCTATCTGATAGAAAAGTTGAAACCGGGAAGAATATAGATTTTCAGTTCTTTGAAAAAGAGGGTTTTACATTTGCAACTAAGATTAAAAATCAAGGATGGGGTTTCTACTGCTCCCTTAAGGAAGTCACCTATGTTGACCTAGTCAGAGAATTTTATCAGAATTTGCATTATGGGAGTGGGTCAGTGACTTCAACAGTCAAGAGTATTGATATTTGTTTGGATCCTAGTATATTGGGAGAAATACTACATTTGCCTAGTGAGGGTTACTCTTATATGGAACTCCCAGTAAAAGAAGAGGGGATCAGTGTTATTCTTGGGGGAACTTACTCAGGGAGTTTAAATAAATTGGAAGCAAAGATTTTGTCTATTGAGATGAGAATCCTACATCAGATGGTAACGAAGCTCTTCTTTCCTAGGAGTGGTAGGCATGATTTACTTTCCAGCAGAGATGTTTGTATCATGTTTCATGTCATCACTCAGACCCCCTGAACCTCCCTGCACTGATGATAGAGGCCATGAGAGAGACTTTGAACAGATCCAAGGCACATTTGCCTTTTGGTATGGCCCTTACTCGAGTATTTAGGAGGTTTGGAGTTAGCTGTGAGGGGGAGGCATCTACTAAGCTCTCTCATGTGGACACTTTCAACCAACACACCTTGCACCGAATGGGATTTACAAAGACTGATGGTGGTTGGATCAAGGGCTCTGAGGAGAGAGCTGAGGAGAGAGCTGAAGACAGAGCTGAAGACAGAGTTGAAGACAGGGCAGAAGAAGAAGGTCCATCATCTCCTATCCATGACTTCAGGGCAGCATCACCAGATATCCAGTTTATTCCTGATCCAGAGGCTGGCCCTTCAGAGTTCGCCAGGATGCCCACACCAGTGTATCAGCCAGAGACCAGAGCACCTCCATCAGAGTTCAGACTGGCTGAT